>NW_008795138.1:6889006-6903908 GCF_000699145.1 Aptenodytes forsteri | reverse complement strand
AGAGTATGGGAAGCTGAAAAGTCCTTGACTTAGTATAAGTACTGCTTAGCAACAATTAAAACATCAGTGTGTTATCACATTATTCTCATGCTAAATCCAAAACGCAGCACTATGCCAGCTACTAGGAAGAAAATTAACTCTATCCCAGCTGATACCAGGACAACATCCTAATGGTGTACCTGTATAGAAATAGATACAGAGGAATATCTATGAAGGGCTAACAGGGCTTGTAGAAAAGGTTCTCTCATTTGAGTAATACCACAAAAATAAAGACCCTGTGTGCTGTTATGGAAAATCAAGAATTGATGTCAGCAAGCCCCAGAAGTGTGACTATACTAGCACTAGCAGAAATGAAAGCATAGCTGGTTGCAATTTGTAAATGTGGGATGTGTTTCAGTAAAAACAAATAAGTGAATGACAGTTAAATCTAGGCCTAAATTTTACTTTTTAAGAAGGAGCAGTCATGAAGGTGTAGTATAATATATCGGAACTGAAATCTGTCAGTACTGTTTCTGATTTTTTTCAGTAATATTAATGAGACAGAAAATGTCAGTGTTGCTATTAATTTCTTTCAGAATGTTTTGCTTTTTGAGTATCTTCAGTGTGCAGGAATCTTCCTAGGGCCACTTCACTCAAACAGTGCCATCTAGGGTCAGGGAGATGTCAGCATTATGCCAAATCAGATGCATATATTGAAGAGCGTTACACATCACAATAGTACTTTTGATAGTAGTCAAAGTTTTATGGATTTGATAAACACTTATCTTTTTAGGAAAACTTTTTATCTACATATTGTCATTGTGGGTGACAATGCTGGTGTTCCTCATTTGTAAGATATATAACATATAAAATTGGACATGCCTATAAATCTCTATTTCTGGAACACAGTTTTATTGTTAAAAGCATAAAATATCCCCCCTTGATGCATACAGTAATCTTAACACTGTTTCAGTGCTTGGAATTCCTCTGGGGCAGATTTTGCCTGTGAAGGAAATCTTACTACACAGTTGACAGAATTTGTTTTCCTTATATTTTGATTGCTGCTGCTTCTGTTTTAATAAAAAGAAAAAGAAAAATAATAATAAAACTGCCTTTTGACAGAAGTGTCAGAGAAAAGATGTCTTCAGTGATGCACCTTCAGACCTGAGATACTGACAAGGTGACAGAAGAAAGCAAACAGTGCCACAGGCTGTGCTGTACCTGGTTTTCAGATGAGCAGAAAACTACAGCATACTGGAATACATAAGACTCAATTACCTTTAAATGGACTTAAAACAATTACAGTAAATAATCATACAAATAGGTATTTAGACAGTTTTAGACATATACGTTGCCAGAATTTACATATTTTTTTATACTGGTACATTTCTATAAGTATGGATGCTGGAAAAGCAGTATGTCAAAATGATCACATAGATTGCTGGTTGCCTTTGGACAGAAGGTAAGCACGATGTACGCAGTATGCACGTAGCCTTAGTCATGTCTTTTGTAGAGACTACCTGGAGAAATTCACTTGTATTTTCTTCCCCTAAACCTTTTACCTTTGTACATTTAAAAGGACAAGACCATGTATCAAGCCAAATACATTTTATTGTTTTGGGAGGCTGCTGTGCTACAGCTGTTGCTGCCCAAGGGCTATCTTTGCAGGAACAGGTAATGCAAACCAATAGAAGTAATTTTGTTGAGCAAAACAAGTGAAATTGAGGACCAAGCATCCCCACCACAGGTATTCCAGCATTTTTGTTCCTTTGGGCCAGCTGTAGGCTGGTTGTAAGGAGTGTAACATTCAATGCATTCCCAAAAGGCAACCATGAGGCCCCAAATCTTGTTCTGGGTCCAAGGAACACACCATATAGATGGAGCTATGAATCTATTGTTAGCCCAGTTAATGTTTTAACAGCCTAAGAGCCTGAATTATCTAATTGGCACAGAAATTCCTCATTAAAGGCAGAGTCTAAAGGGCTCTACCAAGAACCCTGGCCCTTCCCTCTGGTGTTGTGCTCACCAGGAGGAGTGGGGTGTCCACAGCGGGTGCAGCCCTCTCAGCCTGGGTCCAGATGATGTCTCTGGGGGTGCGTCCAAACTGGCTGTACCCTGGGACCCCATGAGGGAGGTGGCAGGTGCCCCCACACACACCATGACGCTAAGGGTTGTTATTCCCTCTTCCCCAGGGTCTGTCAGGTCATTGCCCCCGGCTGGCCAGTGGCACTCCCCAAGCCAGTGGCAGCTCCCAATGGAGCTACGTGTATACCTATGCCACAAATCTTACCATCCTTGGTTTTGGTGTAATTCAAAGAACAGATTCCATTCAAGCAGTGAGTACTCTGTTTCCCACAGCTTTTGTGGTCCATGGTTGAGCCATATATACTATATAATCCTGGAAAAGCAGAGAAAAATGAAGAAAAAGAAAAAAAAAAACAAAACCAAAACCCCACATTTTCAAACAGTCCAAAGACAGGTATTACACTAGAGAAATAAAGTTTCTAATGGGTTAAAAATCAAGGCTGCTTTCAAGTAAGAGATGTACATACAAAGAAATGCTGCAGATAGTAAACCTGTTAGGAGAAAAAACACAGGCCTTGTGTATCAAGTAGCAATGCAAGGAAGAGCAGGACAACAGCCAGGCAGACCAGTTTGCTGTGGTCCTGGTGGATCCATCTAGTTTGACACCTTTGGCACTTAGTGGCGTTCCTCTGTAGCCTTCACATCCCACTGTGTTAACAAGATAGAAACCTGTTGGTGTTTCTTCCTGTTACTTATTAGGGTAATAGAGGTGTCAGCTGATGTATGCTGTGGTTGCACGACCATCTGTTCAGGAGTAAACAAGTTACTTGGACACTGGAATAAGCATTGAGAAGCTTCTCCGTGTTACTGCTTCTGCAGTAATCCCCGCCACACAAAATGCAGTCACGATTTCAGACATTTCAAGATAACAGGCTGGCAACAGCTTCAGATATCCTGAATTTACCTGCATAGAACCACATCCCAAAGCAATTGTGTGTTTTGTAAGGGAAATGCTGTGGATTTTGCTGGGCAAACTCCTCCACAGATGGCACATGTTTAGCTACATTTATGCAGTTGATTGCCTCAGGATAGTTTTTATGCCAGCAGTCTTGCTCCCTGAGGATGTGTTTTTATTTTAGTGTTTTTATTTTGCTGCGTAGCTCTTGGAAACTGATGTTATTCTCTGACCAAAGGCTTGGACAACTGACTAATCTCAATGGTGTTCCTTGAACACTGGAAAGTGTAAGAGCTGTAAATAATTGATTTGGGTTATTATGACAATGTTTTTTATAAATTTAAAACAAACAGAAAACAGTTTTCCTGTTTTTATAAAATTCTCCAATTTCAAATTTTTTTCTCTGTAAATTATTAAAATGCCCAAAGTTTACTGGACTTTCCTAAATGTACATAAAATAATCATTGCTAATAAAAAAGAATGCATTTAGGTAAAAGGTCATCAATTATGTTTAATTCTGATCTTTTGTATAATGTGTTCATAATGTATACATCTCAGAAGAAAATAATTTTAAATTGAGCAATCAAAATGTTCCATTCCATTTCAAAAGGGAACACACTGACACTGAAATGCTCCACTTAAAGAAGTTATCAAAAGAGTCATTTATGCTAAGGCACATTTGGCACAAGTCACTGTTTTCAAACTCCTTTGTAACTTTCCTAGACTTGCATTATATTCACAAACTATTTATTTTAAGTGTAAAACCTATCTTGAATTTGAGTATGCTAAACACGCAATTTTTCCACGTAGATAAAGAGTATCTGTTTTCATAGATTATGGTTTGGCTCAGTACCATTTTTTTTCCTGACAGGCAAAAAACTCTGCATCTAGTCTGGATTCAGATGGGATATGTATTATGCATGACAATATAGCATTACTGGGATTCATGATAGGGCAGAATTATGATTTGACTGTCCATATTGTATATTCCCAAATCTTCCTCTCCCCTTTCCTCCCAAACTCATTGTTAACTCTGAAACTCATGGGCCTGCAAACTGTCCATGGAGCACACAATGGGACAACTAGTAACTTGAGTAATTAGTACCTTCAATGATTTCTGCCATAACGTTTTTTCATGTATATGTGTTTGTAACATATATTTATTCTTAGCTTCCTATTAAAGTAGCTTTTCTTTGGAAGAGGAAAAAGGTTACTTTTCTCCCCCCCCCCCCCAAAATATAAAAATAGGTTCCTAAAAAGGAAATTATGACACGTAAATAAGGTTCTTAAATTATTGCTGTAAAGACAGGAACTTACTCATAGTCTTTCTACAAAATGATTGCTGTTTTGTTTTGTCCTTATTGTTTTCTTTGCTTCTTTCTAATAGAATAGAATCATTAAGGTTGGAAAAGACCTTTAAGATCATCGAGTCCAACTGTTACCCTAGCACTGCCAAGTCCACCACTAAACCATGTCCCTAAGCACCACATCTACACATCTTTTAAATACCTCCAGAGATAGTGACTCAACCACTTCCCTGGGCAGCCTGTTCCAATGCTTGACAACTCTTTCAGTGAAGAAATTTTTCCTCATGTCCAATCTAAACCTCCCCTGGTGTAACTTGAGGCCATTTCCTCTCATCCCATCACTTGTTACTTGGGAAAAGAGACCAATACCCACCTCGCTACAAAAATTACATATGTTTATTTGTGAACAAAGAAGGCTGGGATTTTTCTAATCAGTTCAGGGACTTAGTCACATGCCTTAATTTGAAAATCTCAGTCCAAAGTGCCTTATTCTAAGTAATGACACAGCATGTTGTTTTGATGCCTAGAACATGTTCCCCCTGTATCATTCATTTCCTTATCAACTCCCTGCCCCAGCTTCACCATCTCCTCGCCTCACACTATGCCCTCACACACACAGTCCTCACAAATTCCTCTAGTTCCCTAAGGCTGCTGCTGCAGTTGGAAAGTCAGAAAGAAGCCGCAGTTTGAACCAGCCAGTGGTGACAGTGGGTTCTTTTAGCCAGGATGCTACCTACAAGCACTTCTATTTCACTATATGGTGTCACTGCTTGCTTTGTCTCCTGCAACAATTCAATTTTTCCCTTTCACCAAGACTTCTCACAGCTTTCTATTTAATACCTTGGTGTTAATGGCAGCCTGTAGCTGCCAGAAGTGCAGGACAGGAGAGGGAAGAGGCTGTGGTAAGTCTGAGATCTTTATTTTCACAGAAGCAGAGATCGCAAGAAATAACGAAGTGTACTCTTATCCATGTATTTCCATCTAAGCTCTCTTTCACAGATCCCTTTCCTCTCTTTGCTACTTCTCTTGCCTTATGTACATTGTTTTGAGACAATAGAGTAGCAATTACTGAATCAACTGTCTTCACAGGTAAAACCTGAAATATGACTGCTCCCTGCCTCCTTTTTCCCACTTCTGAAGTGGTCTACAGAGAAAGAAGGGGAAAAAGGCAAACATCTTTTACATCGGTTATATTTTTACTGCCTTATTTTCATCTTTGCTTTCAAAAGCCTACAGACCCCTGTTCAGAAGTTATGAGGATCAGAAGATAGGAAGATCTGACTTCTGATTTTAATTCTAAAAATAAATTTTTAATGATGAAAAATATATGTTTGTTTTTTACTATAACTACCCATCTTTTAAGAAAAGATAATTTATTTTTCGAATATTAGTTCCATTTGTGACTCCTTCTTCTTTCCTAGATTTTCCCTCATATGCTCCCTGTAGCTGTTTTCATCCCCCAGGGGTGTAATAAGTTTTTCATCTGCCCCAGGGGCAAGAAGTAGATAAAGAAGCAAGGATGGGAATAGGAGATAACAACTCTCATGTTCATATTTGGAAACAGAAATAACAAATTTATTTCTGCCAATGATGAAACATATGGTGTCAAAGCATCTCTGTTCCCAAGTGAGCTTTCTAGTGCCTTAATGCATACTGAAGCAGGACAGCTAGGCACACTAGGATCAATGCATTGTAAAACACCATAGGCTGACAAAATGCTGAATAATAACACTCTGTGATAAAGCGAGTTCAAGAATTTCTAAAGGATACAGGAGCTTCCATTAACTTAATGGCTGTTCTAAAACTTGCAGTGGCAAAAATATGATAAAAAATGAGTGAAATCCTTACCATTATACATCTGTGTCACCCTACTGATATGGTTGTGACATTACATTTTGCTACAGCAGTTGTGCTTTTCCAGTCTGAAACACCAGGATTCCATTGAAAATGAAGTCAAACAGGGAATAAGCCAATGTGAAGCAAGTACATTATCTTGTTTGAGTTTTGTTTATTTGTTTGTTTTGTTAGTTGGTTTTTTTGCATCTGTTTAAAGACTAATATTCTTTTAGAGATAGAGCCTTACCCCTAGTATTGAACAAAAAGCAAAAGGCAACATTAACCACTGCAACTGGAAATTACAGGTTACAATGAAGAAATATTGCATTGCAGATAATATAAATTATAGGTGCTGCTAATTTCCTGTGACATTCACTCAGTGCTACAATAAATAGTGAACAACGCCACATCTGCCAGAATTAGTATGTTCTCAACTACTTAAGAACTTTCTATTTCATATCCAGTTCCGAATGTTTTAGATCAGTGATGGCATTCAAAATGGTACTACCTAAAATGTATGCCATGCCTAGTATTTCAATAGGGCTGTTAGAATAACAGTTCAAACTATTATTCAGACACGGTTCTTGCACAATAGTTACGACTTAGAAATTATTTCTATGTGAATAATGGACTCTATGGCTCTCCTGAGCTGAACACCATGGGCTTGCTGCGAGGCTCTCCCAGGGCACTGAACCCAAACCCCACCATGGGCTCCCCCACCCCCCCCCCCCCCCAGCCACAGTTCCAGTTTCCTCAGTTGAAGCCTGAAAGCCTCTGCTGGCTCTCACTGACATTTAAGCTGTGATGACTATTTTTAACACAGATATTTGTTTCTAATTCCTTCACATCATTTTTACTCTTACAGTACAGTAATAGTATAGCCTACTTCTTAAAAAACCTGCTCAAATGCATGATTGAAACATGTATGTATTCTTGTTACTTTTTTCTGTAGAAAGCTGAGGACATATTATTTTGAATTTTTAGCCATTTACTAAAATTATAAGACTATACTTGTCAATGTGTTAAAATAGGTGTGAAAAATAGATTGACTTCTCATGCAGTTTGGCCATTCAGTTGGTCATGAGCCATTGGTGTGATTAGGCTGTTCTATATGAGTTGTAAGTCAGAGAAGTCTAAAGATTTCCACTTAACCTTTTATGAACTGATTTACAACAGGTGAAGATCTGGTTCAGCACATGAAATCACAAACTGTGAGGTATATTCCTCATGTATTCTTATACCTTCACTCTTTCTTGGAACATGCACTGTCAGTATTTGCATATGCACATCATAATTTGTCTAATGATAGCTGATCCAAGAACATTAAAAAAAAAAAACCAATATGAGGTAGATTAGCTAAGACAGCATTGGTGTGATTTTATTTTAGATAGTGAAAAACAAGAACAAAACTAAAACCATGTTCCCCCCACCCCCTTCTTCCCAGGACCAACTTCACTCCTGACTCATCTACCTCCTCCCGCTCCCCTGAGCAGTGCAGGGGGGGTGGGGAATGGGGGTTGTGGTCAATTCATCACACGTCTTTGCTGCTCCTGCCCTGCTCCAGTGTGGGGTCCTTCCCATGGATATAGTCTTTCATTAACTTCTCCAATGTGGGTCCTTCCCACAGGCTGCAGTTCTTCAAGAACTGCTTCAACATAGTTTCTTTCCATGGGGTACCTTCAGGAACAGACTGCTCCAGCGTAGGTCCCCCATGGGTTCACAGATCCTGGCAGAAAATCTGCTCCAGCATGGGCTCTCCATGGGGTGACAGCCTCCTTTGAGCACGTGCACCTCCTCCAGCATGGGATCCTCCATGGGCTGCAAGTGGATATTGTGGGTCTGTCTTGGAGACAGCTGGCTCTGGCTCTGGCTCTGGCTGACATGGGGGCAGCTTCTGGTGTCCTGTCACAGAAGCCACCCTTGCAGCCTCCACGCTACCAAAAACCTTGCCATGGAAACCCAGTACAATCTGCAAAAAAGAATTCCCTACACCAAAGTCAAAATAACATCATAACAACACTGACAAAGGTGGACAAGTTACACACACTCTACCCCTCATCCTTTCATCACAATTACAAAAAAAACTTCCCCACAATTATTCTGCTCTCTGGCAATGTTCCATCCATGTTTTGCCTGTTACCTCTCCCAGTTACTGTCCTTATCTCAAATTCTTCGTGTCCCACCTTGGGCACCAAAAAGGACTGTGGTGGGCTAACCTTGGCTGACCATTAGGTGCCCACCAAGCCGCTCTATCACTCCCCTCCTCAGCAGGACAGGGGAGGAAAATAGGGTGAAAAACTTGTGTGTCAAGATAAAGGCAGTTTAATGAAGAAAAGCAAAGGCCACATGTGGAAGCAAAGGAAAACAAAAAGATTTATTCTCTACTTCTCAACAGCAGCTGATGTCCAGCCACTTCCTGGGAAGTGGGACCTCAGTACGTACAGCAGTTGCTTCTGAAGACAAACACCTTAATAACAAATACCTCCCTCCTCCTCCTTTCTCTTAGCTTTTATTGTGGAGAACAATATCACATGATATGGAATATCCCTTTGGTCAGTTTGGGTCAGCTGTCCTGGCTATGTCCTGTCCCAACCTCTTGCCCTCCACAGCCTATTGGCCTTTGGAGCGGGGGTGGGGGGTGGTTGGAGAGACAGCCTTGATGCTGTGTGAGCACTGCCCAGGACTAGCCAAAACACTGGTGTGATATCAACACCGTTCTGGCTACAAATACAAAGCACAGAACTATGAGGGTTGCTATGGGCAAAGTTCATTCCATCCCAGCCACACCCTATACACCAGCACTCAGGTTATAGAGAAGAGAATGTTTGATTTAAACCGTTGTCTAGTCTTCCTATTCAGACAAGATATTATGTTGAAAAGGACTTGAAGTTGGGCTGAAAGAAGATAAACAAGAAAAAAATTAGCTGTTTGACTTACTGTTGTGGCATTTGACAAGGAGAGAGGAATACTCGTCTGTA
This sequence comes from Aptenodytes forsteri, assembly GCF_000699145.1. NCBI lineage: Eukaryota > Metazoa > Chordata > Aves > Sphenisciformes > Spheniscidae > Aptenodytes > Aptenodytes forsteri. The sequence continues at coordinate 6,894,828 of NW_008795138.1, read as the reverse complement.
TTTCTAGGAATCCTTATGTATTATATTGTATAGGACATTGAACAAAATACACAAAAAAAATTAAGTAAAACCACCAGACTTTTCGGTAGGTCTTGTGCCAAGAATGTATGGATCTCAAGCTAGATACACCTTTACCAAGTCGCCAAAAGAATAAGTGGACCTTCTACTAACAAAATAGCACAGTGATATTGAACTCTTTCTGATTAGCATCCCTCAAAACACTTAATATCTTTAAATACTTGTTAAAATTATTTAAAATGTTTAAATTGGGTGAAAGGGAGTATATTTTAATGAAATCTACTTTTAACATTAAAATGTTCCCCCTCCATGTTTATATTTCTAGCACAAAACCCACTTACAATTAAAACAAAAAGTTAATAATATGCATTAATGAAATCACAAGCTTTGATTTCTTCCTCTAGAAGACAAGACACTTCAGATTTTAGCCTGGTAAATCTCAGTGGTAGTTCTAATATTACAATCAAGCTCTGTAATGAGCCTTCTTGAGTAAAGGGAATCAGTGACAGGTCCTTCCTCTGATTAATGTTTGAAATACTGATTAGGTATGCGGTACTGGATTTTTAAAAACACCTACAAGTATAATACAGATACCTAGCCATTTGAATGGTAATAATCTGTTCATTCATCCATTCCATCTTCCTAATAATCTTCCATGGCTGTTCCCTACCTCCTGCCCTTTGAATTTTGAGCAGTATGTACACAGATGCTCCAAATACATGCCACAGTTTTCTTTCTGAGTTTTTACCACCTCCAAAGACATCAACCAGTCATAAAAGATTTCTGCACACTTTTTTTTTTTTTTAATTCAATGTCTTTATTTCCAGAAATGTGTCTTAAAATACTAAGTAAGTGTCTTTCATTTCTGAGAGTTTCTATTCCTCCACTATCTATTCAGTGTCCATGTCATAACTGAGCCTCTTCTCTGGCAAGCTGTTTGATATGATAATCATGTCTTCATGGAGCAAAAATTAGCATTAGACTTCCATGGAATCATGGCAGAAGTATTAATCAGTAACCTTATTTATAATTTAATTAATTATAAATATTGGGCTACTCATGTCTCCTTCCTGTCTACCCTCAATTATCTCTCTGCACAAATTCCTGTCCATTTTGCGATTTATTTCTTGGTTCTTTTTGAATAATCACTATTATTCTGTTTATAACCTTTACAGGATTCACAGCAGTATTTTTAGCTGTATTTACCACAATGCGGTATGCAAAAGAATTTTTCATTGCTAGTTTTATGAGGAACACTACTGGTTATGTGGTGTAGGCCCAACTGCAAATTCATAGTCAAATTTCCAGCAAACTGTCACCTCTTATTCTCCTATAAACTTCATGTTCTCCAATTTTTCTCTTTAAATTGAATAACAGTGCTTCAAATAAAGATTCGTTATAATTCAGGACTTTTTCTCTCTTGTGTAATAAGTAATTCTTTCTAACTTGTGGTTTTGTATTATTTTTCTTAGCTAATGTTTTCACTATGTCTCAATTTAGAAAAAAAAAATTAACGTTCTGTTTTCCTATTTATTTTCCTAAAAGATAAAGATGCTAAATAATCCTAAATAAAATATATATTCCTTGACTGTCCCACCAGATGAATCTTTTAGTTAAATACATTTACAGTTATGCTTTCTTTACAAACATTTAATTTTGAGTTCCTGTGACAGCATAATATGCAAATCAATCAGCTTGTCTTTTAAGATTAATATTTCAAGGTAGCATCAAACAATTTACTGAGAATAATTTTTTTTCAAACCTACATTGCACAATTTTGTAATTATATTCAAAATGCTACACAGTATTTGAAATTATGCTTCATTTAAACAAGTTACATAAAAGTGGAGAGCTTCAGCATGTCCTTATAACATCCAGCAAAACAAGCCATTTACATTCAGTTTGACTGGAAATGTAAAGAAAATTCTTCCTTTCTCAAGTTTGAAGTCTTTTACCTTCCCTTTTTAAAAGGACAGTTCACAGTCTATATCACATGATCTGAATCACCTACAACACTTATTTTGCTTTTCTCACTTTGAGAAATAATCAGCAATGAACTTTCAAGTCTAATTCAAAATGTGCAGGTCATAAAAATTTAAGTCTAACTTGTTTTGTTGTAGCTTTATATATATAAACAGATGTTTTCCAATAAACATTTTCTTAGGATGAAAAGACCTCAATAAATTTTCCTATCTGTTTGGACACTGTTAAGGAAAAGTTTTACCATTTGTTTTATCTTCCTACCATTTTTAAACGAGACAAATAGTTAATACTTTCAACAGTAAGATTGGTTGAGTGTTATGTTCCAGAAACAGTTTAGATGAAAAACTGGGCTTTAAGTTTTGGTAGCATGATCTCTATATGCCTACAGGAGTTTCCACCTACAGTAGTTGGTGGAAGTTTCCAGTTCCCCAGAGTACTATCAATAATATTGCAACATTTTCAGCAGATTTTATCAGTATTCTAAGAACAAAACATCTGACTTGGCAATATATCTCTTCCATGCACATGGGTGTTGATATTGACTATACCACCATCTGAAGCTACTTTGAATAGTCTAGTTTTCTGTCTTCTAAACCATTTCCCTTTTGAAAAAGAAAAGAACAAGAACGAGAAACAAGGACGATGATAACACTTTTTCTGTGCCTCATGGTTTTGAAACTGACACACCAGAAGGATTTTTAAAAATCACAGTAATTAGAACTTGTCATTCAAAGTACAGGCCAGTGAGTGCTGATTCAAAACCCAGTTTAACATCTGGAAAACAGGGAAAAAAAAGCCATAAAAAGAAGCACCAGTCACTAATTGCAAATAACGCTTCAAAACAATGAAACGTTCAGTTACAAGAAATTTTCAGTCTGACAGCTGAGAGCAAGGAGTGTGCATGAACTGCTCTATTAAGGAAACGACATAAATAGAGAAAGTGTTCCAGTTCAGAAGGCAAAATCCTTGTCAAATATAAATAGGTTATTTGTAAATTGGGGAAATTAATCACAAGGTTAATTTTGAAAAGGAGACTAAGTATCAAAACTTTAAAAAACTGATTTTTTGCTTGTAATATGTCTTATTCCTTGACAATTTAACTTTTAAGCTAAACACTAGTTTTGTGGACGTGTTTATCTTTCTCCATTTTTATAGATGGAATTTAAAGTTTTAGCTTAGGTATGCCACAGAAATTAAGATAGCCAGAGTAAGTCTGGACTCTCATATGTATGACAATTAGAATCTAATTCAAATCTATACAAATAAGTATATATTTATTTATATGTTTATATATGTGTGTATATGTGTATATATATAAAATGTTAGCAGTAGTTGAATGATTCATAAACTAGAAAAAACTGCTAAAAATTGTCAAAGATTAATAAATTTTGGACATTATGAACTGGGACAGGAAAGAAAAACAACAACAAGAAGTAATATTACAAAAATTAAAGCACTGGAATAAAAGAAAAGAAAATCCACCAGGCTAATGTTCTCAGATGTGCTAAAGAAAATATTGAAGGACATAGAAGGTATTGAGAGCAGGTAAAAAACTCTTTGAAATCTACAAAGTGAAAATGTAAATCAATGAAACCAGAAGAAGCGATAATATCTTTTCCACTTTTCTGTACATTTCAAAGAAAATAATAAGGTTGTTCATTAAGATAATGAATTTACTGATCTTTTGTTTTTGAGGATAAAGTACTAACAGTAGCTATTGCATTATTAGGAGTTACAAGCATTTTGGATGTCTTACTAAGTATTAAATTATAAATCAGACCTTAGATTCATTGTGTCAAGTATGTTTTGCCATTTCAATTCTGTTAAGTTCCCACATAACTTAAAAGAATACATAAAATGATCACATCTACTTATGTGACAAGATCTGCTAGCCTTGTTTTGCTGGGCCTGAGTGGTAACTGGATGCCTGTCTCATTCTCTCAGAAGTGAGATTTGGCTGCAGTTCAGTCCAGTCATAAATATCATGCCACCTACATTAAGGTTACTTCTATTTGTGCTTGTGCTCACAGCCCATAGGTTTATTCTGGCAGCAAGAGATCTTTGACTAACCCCATTTTATGAGGGAACCTTCTCTGGGCATAAACCCAAAATATACACCATTACAGTAGCTCTATAGGGAATCCTCAGGAACTTAATGAGTCAGCTTTATGACTTCTTTGCACTGAACCATTACAAATTTGCTGTGGAGTATCAGTCAATCTGCTCCAAGAATTAATGTTATTGACTGAATTTGTATGATTATTGCAGAGGTGAACTTTAATCTAGAATTAAAGGAAAGGGCTGTTTTAACTAGAATCGGATCCAAACAGGTAATTTTAAATTTAATTTATAAACATTCATTCAAACTGTAAGACAAAAGTATGTGGAACTTGCATGGAACTTCTGTGACTGTAAGTATAAAAATACTTAATCTATTTCCTTGGGTTCATGCTGCAACATTTGTATTAGAAATGGAATCTGTAAACATTTTGGATGTCCTTACCTCCTCCTGACTTCAGTGAGAAATGAGGTTACTCAGCGTATCACAAGTATGGGACTTTTGTTACTCTGTAATGATATTAAAGTTGTTGACTCAGTTTAAAATGTCTGTTAAAGTTATAAAACTGTTAACTAGTGTATTTGTGGAATTTAACTTTAAATGCAAGGAACCCTGTTGTAGTTTACTCCAGCATAAATATTTTTTCTACTTTAATCTACATTGAGTAGATGATGATGTACTTCAATTTCCTATTTTAGTGACAAGATAATTCTAAGCTGAAGTGTCCTTAACATTTGTACTCAATAACAATATTTCTGAAAGTGTACTGTATTAGCTGTTTTCCTGACAGCTTGGAGACAGGGCCTCCTAATGTGGCATCAATACATAATGTGAGCTTTTTCCGCAGAGGTTCATTCTTATTTGGAAGACACATCACATTATGATAAATGGCACCCACAGTATTATAGATAAACATTTCTAAAAGGGTACATAATGTTCGAGTGTTGTTGAAAGAGATGGGGAGAGCTAGCATTATTTTTTCCACTGTAACATCTTTTGTTTGAATACATTTTGTGAGGTTTGTACTCTATTGTGAAATTCTAGCACTTTAATTTTTTTAAAGAATGTTTATTTGTTTTCATCTTGTTTTCAAAATTATTTCATGAGTTTACATTCACTAAAAAGAAAATGCTTGAATACACAGAGATCATATTGACCTTTGACTTTAAAACACTAAAGAAAGTAATGTTTTTTCGAAGTAGGGCTGTTAGCCTTCTGATTCTTCTTTTCAACATGCTATAACATTCTGCTTAATACTGTCACTCGAAAATTAAACACTGCATCCCTTGTACTTCTTGGACTTTGTAGGGGTCAAATAGCTTTTTGTATCTGAGTTAAGTCCAGATTGTTAAACTAGTTCACAGTATTTTGGAGAAAAGGGACGGATAGCTTTATGCAAGAATTTATACTAACCTTTCTGTTGAAATAATGAGTATAGCACTGAAAACTAAGGGAAATTCATTCACTCTGTAACTCTTGTTGCAAGCTTGGTTTATAATCACAGCACACAAAAAGTGCTCACAGACACACAGATCAAGTAATCATGTTCTTATGTTGCCCTTCATGAGCGTAACTGTGCATACAGCCAGTGAATGAAGGAAAGTCAATATTCCCCTCTGCTAGGCACTTCTGAGTCCACATCTGAATTACTGTGACCAGTTTTGGTTTCCCCCAAAAAAGAGAGAGACAAAGGGACCGGAGCAGAAGGCCATTAAGATGGTTAAAGCAAGTACAAAAGAAGCTAAGTGGGTTTGGGGGGGGG
>NW_008795138.1:6834557-6888832 GCF_000699145.1 Aptenodytes forsteri | reverse complement strand
AGGGAAGGAGGGAAGGAGGGAAGGAGGGAAGGAGGGAAGGAGGGAAGGAGGGAAGGAGGGAAGGAGGGAAGGAGGGAAGGAGGGAAGGAGGGAAGGGAAGGGAAGGGAAGGGAAGGGAAGGTCCATTGGAGCATTTACAGTCTGCCACTATCTAAAGCAATGTTATAAAGAAGACAGAGCCGTACTCTTCTACTCTTCTCACAGGCACACAGCATAAGTCACACAGTCACAAGCTGCAGTATGGAAAATCACAAGAGGCAGTAGGAAGCAATTCTTCACAATGAGAGCGGATGAGCACTGGAACAAGTTGTCCAAAGAGGATGTGGAATCTCCATCCTAAGAAATTCTTTGGATAAAGTCCTCAACAATCTGATGTGATCTTAAGGGTAGACCTACAACTGAGCAAAAGGTTGGACTAGGTGACCTTCAGAGATCTCTTTCAGCCTATATTTTTCTATGATTATGTGAACTGTTGTGCTACAGTGTTTTAAGGACATAAGAAATGTCAGATTTACAAAACTGCAGCCTTCTGGGGCAAAAAAAGTATTAAACTAATTTGCACCATTCATTAAACCTGAATGTGGAGTTCTCACATTAAAATACCCTTGTGGTTGACATTCTGTGAACAATATAGAAAATTACTAATTTGCTCAGTGGAAAAAGCTGCAAAACAGCCCCTTCTTATATGTAATGTACCATTTTCATTGTCTTTCCCTTGCAACCCTCATGTCAAATAAAGAAGATTTGAAGAATTTGTTTGCCTATCTGTCAACAAGCCCAGTAAGTAGACATTCAGAAGAAATTGAATTGTTCTTTGAAGTCAAGCTAATAGGATGTTTTATGAAACCTTAATTAGTTTCATTTTTTTTCATGAACAGAGTAAAACACCTCTTCTAATTCAATGGCTTTTAGTCAGTCTTGTTTATATTGTCAGGTGGTAAGTTATTTGAGGTAAAGGTATTTGTGGAATAGGAAAATAACAGCTGAATTGAATAAAGAAAACTTATTACTAAGAGATAAATTTCTCAATAATTTTATCAAGTGGTAGTCTTTGCACTTGTTTTTCCACTTTGTATCGCTACAGTATTTATCAAAATATCTGCTATTATTTAGTTTATTATAAATTGGATTTACCTGGAGGAGGGAAAGGTTTTAAATATTGAATGTGTTTTTTTGAACTTGTCTGAGCTTTTTTTCCTACCTTAGAGGCATCTCAATCAGCTTGAAGAATGACTGGAGTTGGACATTTTTAACTGTTTTATTATAGTTTTATAGAACATTTGCATTTTGAATTCTATATATTGTATGTCTCACAGTGAAAAATGTACCTGTACATGCAGACACACTTTTAACTGAAATACTTGCAATAAGGCTAGCAATTTCTTTTCAGAATTTGAGGGTGTCTAAGCAACTATCTCAGGTATAGCCAAAAGACTCTTCTCCACTGAACATACATGACTTTGCCATAAAGTTGTAATTTGCACCTAGTGGTTGAACAAACCACTACAGTCATAGCATGCTCTGCTGCATCTCTCTCGAACGTATTTCGTGTGGTTAGGAAGCATTGGTGAGAACAAAAGATCAAAGACCTTTGTCATGGAGCAGCTGGTAGCAGTCACTTACCTTCTATTCCTGCTTAATATCCAAAGCGCTCCATGCTACTGCTTGTAGGAAGCCACTGCTGAGACATAATCTCAAAGTATCATATACTGTATATGCAGCTTTTCTAGCATATTGGTAGTTACACTTTAGCAAAAACAATATTCTCTGGAAGAAAAAAGAAGCTGAATATGAAATAGGTGTTACTAACTAGTTCTGATAATACTCATACAGTAAATACGGATTTCTTTTTCAGATAATAACAATATTTATATCAATTTAGGTTTGGATATTTTTGTCAAGTTTCATCAATATGTGCCTAAAACCCCATGATTTTTTTTCCCTGTGTTGCCGGAAAACTTTTTTGGTAGCTCTGAAGTAACAAGAGGTTAGGTGTCAAAGACATGAAGCAAAATACAGGGATCAGATCAAATTGACCTGTACAGTAATGGAACCGGCTAGTGATATTGTTGGGAAAAAGGGAGGAATGGGGAGACAAGCAGGAAACAGTCAAAAAGAGGATAGATGGGAGGAGCTGCTCTTTGTCTGTCACTAGGACTGGTCCTCTACTTATCTATTGCCAGTCTGAATTGCACTACTGATTTAAGAGGCAGCTAGAAACCAAAGTGGGCATTTTAGACCAGCAGTAGGTTGCCAACTGTATTTGAGGTAGGGTTGTTTTATGGAAGGTTGCTTTCCAAACAGATATAAAAGAAACCTCTGTGTTCAAATTGCAATGATTTAATGTTTGCAGGCTGCTGATATTGCTTTGGGATAACCTGAAGTTATTCTTTCATGAAAAATTTGCCAATGTGACCTCTTCTTAATAGTATCTGCCAAACTGTGACACTGTTCTGGCTGGGCCGAGAGTTTTGGTGATCTGTAAGAGAGCTTGCTGTAGTGTGTCACAGGAACAAACTGTTGCACATGGTTTAAATCAAATCAGACATTGAAGCAGTTTATTGATTTATTAATAACACTCAACTGCCAATCAGTGAACCATACGTTCAGGATTGATATCAGCAATAAAGACACCAAACACTTACAAAATGTCAGTAAACTCCTAAACATTTCTAAACACCTTTTTATAACTAATGCCAAAGCATTCTAATTCCCCCACACATCCACAGTTATGTGCACACACACACACACCCCCAGGGCATGTGGATGCACATCCCCCTTTCCTGTGAGTGTGAATTCCCCTACTTAATTACACCTTTTCTGGGAAATAGTGGTGCTCTTGCTCTATATCCATCCAGTTCCCTAAAACTTGCTAATGCACATGTCTGGGAGAAAGTCCCCCATGAGCTACCTGAGGTGGGGTCCTGAGTGAGGCTGATTCACTTCCATGTCCCCAGGTCCAGCCAGTAGCAAGGCTGAAGATGTAGCCCCTGTAGGCACAGGCACACAGAGAACACATATACACCACATGTATACATATATACACAGCCATCCACACAGATCACAGACAGACATACAGAGCACTCACAAGAACAGACAGCACCAACAGGCTCATCCTGCTCCCCTCTGGCTGAGCTGGACAGAGGTCCATTGGTAAGAATATATGTTTATGCACACACACAACCAGAACTCTCTGGGATTCCCCTCGTCCCCAGTAGCAAACCTCCCATGGTCCTGCTATTAGAGACTCTCCTGGCTCACAGACCACTACATCTACTCATAGGCTAGTTTGGCTTGTTTTTTACGAACAATCACACACTCACTCCTTCACCCACACGCTCTCCTGGTGCTGGCAGTATGGACACATGGGCCTCTGACCCCTGGTCCCACCCTAGTGGTTGGCACTGGGTTTCATTCTGTTCTCTCCAGTCTCTGGCACCCAGGCATATGGGCCCTCCAGCCCGCAATCCCAGCCCAGCTGCTGGCACCCAGACCTACATTTGTTTCAGCTGTTTGCACCACAGACGTGTGGGCCCTCCAACCCATGGTCTGACTCCAGTTGCTTGCACTCAGACCCCCATACATGCACACACACAGAGAGCGAATAGGGAGTCCCTCACTCAGGAAAAGAGTTAGGAATTTATTAAGAAGATAGGACAGACTGTGCTGATCAGTCACAGAACATGGCCAAATAAGTGCACTGATTAGCAAATTATTTGTGTGTGGCCAGCCATTTTTATCCCCTTACCACTCAATTTTCCCACAGTTGTTCCTCCCCAAATCAGCTAAATCCATCCCTTTCCCTGCCTTTGTTTCTTCCCTTGATGGTATCCCTTCCTCTGAGTTCTTAATTTGTGTTCCTGCCTGCCATTGTGCCCTTGTGGAGCCCTCTGGGCTTGTGGAGATGAACCTTTTAAGGGTTGATTGCTCTCCTGTGATAGGCATAGAAGCAGTCAGGAAGACTACTATTTGGGTTCCTCCATCTGCCATTGTCTCTCTGTGCTCCTTTGTGGTTGTGGAGATGAGCTTTTATCACATAGCCTAACAAGGTTTAAATCAAGACACCGGCAGGTAGGGTTCTCGCACATTGATGCCTATGTGAGAACAATTTTTCTCATTTGATATCATATTCAGTGGGGGCTTGATTCAGCTGTGTGAACACTGGCATCTAGTGCTGTTTGAGTTGTCCTCTGATCCTGCCTGGCAACCATCTGCCACTCCAAAAGAATTCAAGTCCTTCCTGCATCTTGCGTCATGCCTGCCAGCACTGTATGGATATCTTGGACATCTTAACCCACTGCAGTAAATTTAAGTAGCTGAGTCATACACCTAGTGCTTATCACCATAATAATTTCATAGGCTTCTTTGCTGTATTGTGTTTTGACTATAATGTGGCCTAGACTCCAAGGTCCATGCGACTAGTATATAGCCACTTACATGTAGGCAGCTTAAACTGAAACTGAATCCCTACCTAGGTTTCATAGCAGTCTGTAACTGCTCTATAGTCAACAAAAGAGAGTTGTGTACTATATTATAAAAAAAAAAAGGGGGGGGGGGGGGGGGGGGGGAATGCTGCTTTTGATAACAGGAGCAAAATAACTGGATAGCAAAACACCATGTTCATTATAGCAAAGAGGATAGATAGCTGAAGGTAAAGGGTCTTGTAAAGTCTCGTGGGAGAATGGGGATACGTGCACGTTGGAGTGGTTTGTTGTTCTGTACTTTGTACTGTATCTCACTGGTGGGCAAAGTAGGAATAAAGTGCTTTCACTCTGATTTTCAATGTAGTGAAGACAGTCTCTGTTTCTTCATTTTACTGACACTGGAAATATATAAATGAATTATCAGCATAACAATTCTGTTTAGTTTAAAATCTTACATATTATCTTTCAAAAAAGCTGTAACACGGTTTATGATGCACCATGCATTGTTTCTCTCTGTTTAGTTGAAGCAATTAATCTTATGATAGAAAAGGCAGATTCAGCAAATGAGGTTTTAAGAAATCTGGCTTTTGCAGATCTGAGACCCTGAAACACCTGCTCCCGCAGCTTGTCCGAGTGTGAAAGGCTGATCAAGCACTATGTTATTACTTTTAGCCACTGCACTGCTCAGATTATAGAATCACCCTGTCCTTCCTTCAGATCTCTAGGAAACTTTATGCCTCAAGGGGTTCTCGATGACCCTATGGGGACTTCAGGATGAAGCTCCTTCAGGACCCAAGGACCCTTCAGGCCTTGGGGACTGGACATTCCTCAGAGGACACTAATGGGGAATTCTGAGGATGAAGAAGGCTTCAACTGCAGCTAATCCGTGAATGAGGCTTAGTAGAAAAAAAAAAATACTGTGCATTCTTATCCTACTCTGTATCTGCATTAAAAATCAACCTGAAGTACAATATCTAATGAATCAAAATTTTTTTAAAGATCTATTACTATTTCCTGAGCTTGCTAAACCAGTGATATCAACAGATTTTTAAAGGATAAACAATACTGTGCTGGAGCAGCAGATTTATGAATACACAGGAGAAACAGGTGCAAAGGACATAGGAGGAAAGAAAGATGCTGAGACAATATTATGTGAAACTATAGCATTGTATTTCATGATGCATTTTAGCTTAAGTCCTTGCTGAAGGATAAACCAGATTTCTGTTTTATCTTTGTGGATCTTCAAGATAACTTTCAAGTAAAGTCCGTAGCGCTGTTTCCTGTTAAATTAAACACAATACAGAAAACATAAATAACATCTTGGATACTGTGGAGAACTTCAAAAGATGTGGAGAATAAAAGCCTTGGGATTTCTCATGCAGGCTTCTTCTCTTTGTTGTTACTGGGGGGGAGAGTTCCTTCAAAAAATGTTTAATCATGGTGTTTAACACACAGATTCCCTTCTAGCCTGCATTCAGAACTTGTATCTCAGTATTTATAGCATAACCATATCATGTAATCTGTATGACCCAGACTCTTCACTGTTGAACAGTACATTCTCAGTGCAGATGAGCATTCTCAGTTTACTTCTAATCACTACAAAATATAGTCGTAAATTGATATTTAATGTCTTCTCAGCTAGAAAAAATAATCCAGGCATTGGAATAGTATCTAAGTAATCTCTTCAGTATCTGGTGGAAAGGAAAGCTGCAGCCTACAGCACAGGCATTGTGCTCAATGAACACAGTATGATCTTTACAAGAGCAATGCAGATTCTATCCTCTCTTCACAAGCCTGTCTCACTCTGCTGGAAGTAGATAAGCTCAGCTCTGCTTCACACTAGCTGTAACAAACCCCCAAATTTATCTTCAAATCAGAAAGACAATAGTTATCACTAATTTCATACAGTTTGAGAACTGTACAGCTTAGAACTGATTTAAATCTACATCTGAGTCCGCAAATCCATGGTGGTGGATTAAATGTTCTATGGAGGGTTTTCCTTTGTAGGCTGTGCTGGTTTTGGCTGGGATAGAGTTAATTTTCTTCACAGTAGCTAGTATGGGGCTGTGTTTTGGATTTGTGCTGGAAACAGTGTTGATAATACAGGGATGTTTTCATTATTGCTGAGCAGTGCTTACACAGAGTCAAGGGGGGACACAGCCGGGACAGCTGACCCCAACTGACCAAAGGGATATCCCACACCATATGACGTCATGCTCAGCATATAAAGCTGGGGGAAGAAGAAGGAAGGGGGGGACGTTTGGAGTTATGGCGTTTGTCTTCCCAAGTAACTGTTACGCGTGATGGAGCCCTGCTTTCCTGGAGATGGCTGAACACCTGCCTGCTGATGGGAAGTAGTGAATGAATTCCTTGTTTTGCTTTGCTTGCATGTGCGGGGCTTTTGCTTTACCTATCTTTATCTCAACCCATGATTTTTCTCACTTTTACTCTTCCAATTCTCTCCAATCACACCAGCAGGGAGTAAGCAAGCAGCTGTGTGATGCTTAGTTGCCAGCTGGGGTTAAACCACGACAAGGTAAAGGTAAAAGAGCATTAACTTCTATCTAGAGTTGAACAGCTACTCAGCTCTCTGTCTTTCATTCTAGACTGACTCTTAGAGGGACAGCTAGGATGAATCTACCACATGGAGTGCCTTTCAGATGATTGCCACAGCTCATTCTATCTGATCCCTGCCACTTAATATACTTTTCCAGTTCTGATTCTGTACTTATGCAGGGTCTTCCTCTGTACTAAATAATTTAAAGTGATAGGGAATGTTCACATTGAGACTGTCACTGGAACTGGTAATTTATGTGGTTAAAATGTTAAAATAGTTTCTCATATAAAAATGTCATGTGCCCATTAACACTTTCCCAAACAAATTCCAGGCTTAGTCCAAGACTGGGCATAACCCATGGACTATTTCCAATAGACAATTTGCAAATATCCACCCAAACTGGGATGGGTTTGAGAATTTAAAATCTTGGACATAGGTATTTTCATATTATTTGGACCGAGCACATGACTAATTTTACTGCAAGCATAGACATAACCAATGTTCTGACTAAAATGCCTATTACCTCTGCACTGCTATTTCTTTCAGGTGGACCAAAATACAAAATCTGGAAGCATGCAAGTAGCACAGAGGATTTGGTGTATGGAGATACTCCCTTTGTATTACTATTCAACAATGTGCTATGTCACAGGAGCATCACAGCGTTTCCTTGGTCAAGAGTTGAGTAACTGAGTGCAATGAGCTGTGGCTGGCATGGCTATGCAAACAAGAATTGAGTGTGACGAGCCTTGGTATGGGCTATGGATCAAAAGGTGATACTGTGTCAACACCCAAGGTGTTGGTGGCAAGCCCTGCCCAGAGGCTTACACAGAAACTATCCAGAGCGAGTGCCCTGTTGCTGTAGGCTGGGCTGTACCAACTTGCTAGTTTGGTGATTGGGGAATGTCTCTGTTAACTGTACCAATGTGTGTGCATCTGTGTGTGTGAGTGCAAGTTTTTCCTATACCAGGCTATACTACTCTTGGTCTTCTTCACGTATCGAGCTTAGCAGTGTCACACGGTCTGGTGTTTCTTTTCCCTCCTTGATACAGCACAGGAAGATAATTCAGAATGAGGTATCATATTGAGTTCCTGTAAGTTCTGTGCCAAACTTCATAACATTCTCAAAGTGTAACTGTAACCTCTATGTCTTTGGTAAGTAACTATTTAACTTTAATAGTTTAAAAATTATATCATATTTTACTGAAATGTTAGGCTTAACTTCCTGCCCTAAGCTGTTACTTTTTGTTACACATTTAAAAAAACTTAATATTTATGTAGATGCATTTTTCAAGTGGGTAACATAATTTTCATTATAAATGAAAAAACGTTATTAAAATGAAGATATTAGCATATAATAAAAATGTTTCAAGATATTTAGATTTTAATAAACAGATGATTCTTTCCCCAACAGTCTCCCTAGTGTTGTAAAGATTGAATAGTCTGCTATTCAATATTTCTGGGGTAAAATTCTGCCTCAAGTTAATGAAAACATGACTGTATCTCTGAGCAGTGGAAATAGATCCATCTCCATTGTTCAGAAAGTGGGCTTTCATCTGTACATCAGTGTTTCTCACTGTGGTTATAATAGCAATTCCAAAAGTACTTAAAACTTTTATTACAAACTTTGCTACTTTGGGACCTATACAAGCAACGGATTTAGGATGACACATAGGAGAGCTTTTCAAAACAAGTCTGGTTTTATTACTCAACTGGAATGTAAAGTTTTATGAGTTGGAATTGAAAAACAAAAGATTTGATGTCCATATTGGCAATATTGTGTTCTGATGAGTATGAGGCTTCATCTCTGTCTCATTCCTGAGCAGCAGCATTTTTATCACTAATATCCTATTGAGACAATTCTTTGTTCTAAATTCTTTTCATGCTGTTTTCACATGCTTCCTCAGTCAGGTATTCATTAAAACTTGATATACAGTAATTCATCTTTCATTGTACTGTTAAAGCAACTCCAATCTAATGTTCAGATTTTTGTAGTTCTTTTGTACCAATACAGACATGCTCATCTGAATAATGTTGACCTCTTATTTCCTTTTTTTAGGCATGGAATTATCTCCTCAGCCATGAAAAACAATAATAAAATAGAATTAAAAAAAAGATAGATATAGAAAAATGACACCTACTTACCTCAATGAAAATAATGCAAAGGCTCCTAATACTCTGCACACTACATATATCTCACTGATTTGTCATGGCATTATGTGCACAGCATGCTCAAGCAACAACTGAAAGCCATGTTAATTGAATATCTGCCACTTTATGTGGAAAGTAGGACATTATGAGATCTTTGAGGCTTTCAAATCTAGGCTTGTGTTTCAATATCTCTAAACTCCAGGTGGATTGGGAATCCTCCAAAAACTCCTTTCTTTGTCCATCTTCATTATCTTCCCTAAACTACCTTCTCCTCCTGTGTTTGTTCCTACTGATAGAAAACCTAAGTGCATCTCTCAATTAGGACCTTTAACGTGAAAAGATAAGGCGACTACAATCTTGGGATGTACTGCTGTATGAATCGGAAGTTAGACTGTATGATCAAACATTGTAGAAATTACTTCAGTACAAGTGATTTCCTTTAGTGTCTTTTGGGGACCATCCTGTAGTATGACATTTGTAGAGCTTTAAAACCCCTAAAAATACTACAGTTATAATGGATTCACAAGGATACCAAAGCTAGATTCCTCTTCCTCCTTTACTGTTTAATCCTTTCCCTTTGCAATAAAGATTATTTTTATTTCTTAAGAAATTAAATTTCAGTAATAATGAAATTTTGCAAGTGCTTTTCACCTAATTATGGTGAAGTTAGGCAATTACCAAGTAATGATGCATTGTGTATACCTAACAAAGGTGAATATGATTTTTCTGTCAATCTAGCTTGCTGTCTGTTTAGCCATTTATGATGTCAATAGTAGATATTAGAACATGATTTTATTTATATTTTATTAATGAATGCTTTTCACAGAATCACAGAATGGTTGAGGTTGGAAAGGAACCTCTGCAGGTCATCTGGTCCAACCCCCTTCTCAAGCAGGGACACTAAGAGCCATTTGTCCAGGATAGCGTCTAGATGGTTTTTTAATATCTCCAAGGAGGGAGATTCCACAACCTCCCTGGGAAACCTATTCCAGTGTTCAGTCACCCTCACAGTAAAAAAAAGTGTTTCCTGGTGTTCAGAGGGAACCTCCTGTGTTTCAGTTTGTTCCCATTGCCTCTTGTCCTGTCACTAGGCATCACTGAAAGAACCTGGCTCCATCTTCTTTGCACCCTCCCTTCAGGTTTTTATGTACATTGATAAGATCCTCCCGAACCTTCTCTTCTCCAGGCTGGACAGTCACAACTCTCTCAGCCTTTCCTCATAAGAGAGGTGCTCCAGTCCCTGCATCATCTTCGTGGCCCTTTGTTGGACTCCCTCCAGTATGTCCACATCTCTCGGAGGAGCCCAGAACTGGACATAGCACACTAGATGTAGCCTCATCAGCACTACATATAGAGGAAGGATCACCTCCCTTAACCTGCCGGCAATACTTTGCCTAATGCAGCTGAGGATACCACTAGCCTGCTTTGCAACAAGGGCACACTGCTGGTTCATGTTCTACTTTGTGTCCACTGGGACTTTCAGGTCCTTTTCTGCCAAGCTGCTTTCCAGCTGGATGGCCTTCAGCATGTATTGGTGCATGGAGTTTTTCCTCCCCAGGTGCAGGACTTCGCACTTCTGCTTGTTGAACTTCATGAGGTTCCCGTCAGCCCATTTCTCCAGCCTGTCCAGGTCCCTGTGGATGGCAGCACAACCCTCTGGCATATCAGCCACTCGTCTTAGTTTGGTCTGCAGACTTTCTGAGGGTACACTCTACCCCATCATCCAGATCATTAATGGACAGGTGGAACAGGACTGGACTCAGTATTAACACCTGGGGATCACCACTAGTCATTGGCCTCCAGGTAGATTTTGTGCTGCTGCTGCCAACCTTCTGGTCCCAAACATTCAGCTAGTTTTCAATCCACCTCACACTTCTCTCAGTGTTTGTTTACTGGTCTCATCTTTACAATGAATTTGTAGCATAGACAGGTGCTTTTAACCAAAAAATGTTTTTTGCCAATTCAGCTGCAGAGTAACATTTTAACTTTTTCATAATGTGCTGATTGAACTGTGCACTTTGATACTCCAACAAAGGGTAGTTGCTGAGGCTTTAAATACATCACTGCTAATATTAGCTTGCTTATAGGCCTTCCTGGTTCATAACTTCCTGAATCAGACTAATACTGTGGTCCTGATGAATACACTGTTTGCATGATTTTTAATATACTGATTCTAATGCATTTTCTTCTAATTATTCACATTCATACAAAAGATAAACTTGAAAGCTTACTTCTTGATACCTGCTAAGAAAATATTTAATCAGCTTCATCTCAATGCATGAATAACAACATTTTGGTCTACACCTGATACCTGGAATCCATATAGAAGGAGAAGTTGTAAAGCAGGTCTGTGGTCATACATACAGTCTGCATATTCCAAATGTTTTCATAGCTACAGAACACTGACATTCAATTGAATGCTCTGTTCTCGGAAGGAAAAATCTTACATGGAAACTTGTCCCCAAAGACTGAGAATGAATCAGAAAGATGTCTTCTGTTTGGTTTCTTTTTTTTAAATGAAGATTCATAAAACATAGTGAGTAGTTTTATTATCGACTAAATGTACTCTTACTAAATTACTGAAGTAATCTTAAACACATGTTCAGTAATGCTACCATCTTGGTTAAATGTAACATGTAAGCACATGGTCTTACACTTAAGACCATTTTTGGTTTAGGGTTGACAGCTTTGTGTATGAGTCCACTGAGGTTATGCCTCTTCTGTGAAATGAAAACCAGGGCCAGGAGCTTCTTGTGGGAGTGATAACATGTCATAGCCCACAGCAAATAGGTTTTAGTTCTGGAGAATCCTCAACTATAAGGGATTCAGACTCTTACCTCCCCAAAAGTTACAATCCTTGTGCCCTAGGAGCGTACCTACTCAGCACACTGTATATCCAGACAATGATGCAGGACTATCTTTTCTGACTCATTCGCATTATTCTGTAGGTATAAATACAGCCAAGCAAGAAAGTAATCCTAATTTGAGTATTTATGCTCAATAACTTACTTTCCTATGAAGGCATGAATAAGATCAAAAACGTGTACATGTTCACAGACACACTGGAGAATATAAAGGGTGGAAGTGAAAACATAAATTAATTCAAAGTTATCAGGAAAAAGAAATAACGCTGCATTCCAAACAGTGACCTGCTTTCATAGTCTTCACTGTGAAATCAGTAATGGACATCAAAGTATATATTTATAAGAAAGGAATGTGATGCTGGCTTTACATAACAGCCAAAACCACATTCCTATCACATCCACAATATTGTCTTTAGTTTTCCCAAATTGTAGAGAATATGATTCCTGGCAGCGTAGATCTTGTGTCTGCTTATCAGTAGATGTTAGGTTTTCACAAACTTCACTCTTTCATCACAGTAGGGAACTTACTTAGTTACTTTTAAGACAAATATTCATTTCTGCATTTTCCTAAAGGGTCTAAAGTTTGGAATTAAATACACTGTATCTGAGTCCTGGCAAATGAAGAAGGTCTGTAAATAGTTTGAACAAGCTTTAATCACATGTACATCAGGGAGGTGGACAGAGCATACATCATAGAAAGCCATGAAAGTAACACTCCTTACTTTTTTTCCCCTTAAAAAAAAAAAAAAAGCAAGCACATAGGGTAATCAGTGTATATGTAAATTCTGTTACTAAAATATTCAGTTTAATCAGTAAAGTAGGCACAAACTCAACAGTTAGAGTGTGCAGCTGAATCCGTGATAAATATCAAGGCATGAAGCATGAGTCATAAAGAAAGAAAATGCAGTGTGTCAAAATATTTCTGACTAGTATATATTAGCTTCAGCCAATTATGTAAATAGTAATATGACCTGAAAAGTGAATAGTCATTTGAATGAGTTTGAGTTGACAAGGAAAATAGTTTGATCACATTGTGAAACTTAATTTCTAGGGTGGCTATGAGTTTCTGTCCTCCAGAATGACCTTGACTAAAGCCTGTATTTTGAGATTCTTCCTTAGTGGAGAAAATTAGGCTCAGGACTCAGGCTTCTTGCTCTATATTCAGACGGCTCTGCTAACTGGTTATTGAGGTTCTCCTGTCTCATCTTCTATTCCCTTTGCTTGTTCCTCCGCATTCCCCCCCCCCCCATCACCTCAGTTGCTTTCTTAATCAGTGACATAAATTTCTTTGAGTAGTTCTATGGAATTAAAGAGTATAAAATCTTGATTTCTCTTATTTTGATTTATGAAAAGGTTATTTTCAGAATATATCAGAATCATTCATTTTTTCCTGCATAGCTATATATTCTGCTTGGTTTTAAACTCAGGGAAATTTCTTAGATCTAATAAAGTGAATGCCTGTCATGTTCTTAGTCTTAACTGAAACTTCTTATGAAATGTTTATGTAGATTTTTCAGTGACAGATTAAATGAAGAGGAGGAATAACAGTCTCATAGCTGACTTTCTTAACCATACCACCACACTTTATGATCACCTTGATAACCTGTATATTGCACAGCTACATTCTTCTGTTAGGTGAATTCCATCTTAGAGATAAAACAGTTTAAACTGTCTAGCATTTCAATCTGGCAAACAGGCATGTGTCTCCTTCTGGAAAATATATAAGCCTTTGAAGGACACGAGATCATTTTATTAAGATTTTTCAAAAAGTTGGGACATTAAAAGACAGTAAATCAGTTTTAACTAACTTAGTTTCTCGGGCAAATACCTATCAAAATTGTTATTAGACATGACCTCTTATCATTTAAATACATTAAAATCTGGCTATTAAAGTTAATAGGAATTAGAAACTGCCTTTAGGAAATAATTTGCAAATATATTCTTCTTCCTAAGGAATTAGATAAGTCACATCTAGTGCCTTTAAAATAAATTAAAAAAAGAAATTAAAAAAGAGCAAAACAAGAACAACAAAATAACTCACCATAACCTGTTTAATTTTTGCCTAAGTCACTATCAAATAGAAACCTTAGATTCTAGACTGTTAGGAAAATGTATTTTTATATGTTATTAAAAGTATATACAGGCAGATAAAGTAACTTCAGAAACTTTGCTAAGTTCCTGAAATTAAAATACATTGGTTTTTGATTTTAAAGGTCAGATTAATATTTATTTGTTTGTTTTTCAGAAACTGTAAATGAAAATTTTAAGCAGACCTAGTTAAGAGAGTGTTTATAAATAATCAATATCAGAAATGTATTTAAAACTCATTTCCAGGAATACATAAGTATCATGGGTTTTACTCCCTTTTATCCTTAATGTTTCACCATCTGCTTTCCTTGACATGTACCTGTTTGATTCATGGGGAGAGAAAAATACTTAATTTATGTAAAGAAAGGGAAGAATCCATCCTTTCCATTCACCAGGTTTTCCTGGAGTCTTAAAATAACTTCAAAGAACATTATGTCTTTTAACACCACAATTTGAACTTGCTCCCATGGCCATTTAATCTATCTCCAGGCTCATTAAAATAAATAGAAGATAGTACCCATACTGAGAAGGTTAATTTTTATAACCTTCTTAATTTTATATCATTGTTTAAATCTTTATTAATTTTATCATTCTTTGCTAATACACAAATATCTCTACATTTTAAAAAGTTCTAATGTTATCCTTAAAAATCCTAAAATCCTTAAGAATAGATACAATAAAGTTACCAGTGCCCAGGCTTAATAATTTTTTTTAATTTAAAAAAAAAAAAAAGTGCTCAGTCTGACACCTACATACAAGTTTTCTCCAAAAAGAAATTTAAATAGTGATCACTTGGAATTAGTTAACACAAGCACAACACAAGCGAAAATAAAATAATAGAAAAATCTAGAAGATGTAAACCCCCTAACATCTGTTTTACATTAAAAACAAATATAATGAAAGATCAGAAACATATGCCTTATTTTAACAGCATTTCTGAAAGTAAACCTTGATGTTAATAATAACAGTGCTGATAAAACTGAGTCATACTATCTTTAGTGATTTGATTTAAAAATAAAAATCTGAAAACAGATTTGAAAATAATAAGGTCACTACAGAACAAAGCTGCAAACTGGTCACCTTTTTGTTTGTTGTTTGTTTTAAGAATTCACACTACCTAGACAAATGGGAAGCTTAAAAGAATTGAGATACTCAGTCTTCTATTTTAGCAGTTATTCCTTCCTTGTAAGTTCCTGAAAAGTATTGCATTTTAGCAAGTAGAACAAAAATCTGCATATAAATAATAAGGTCACTACAGAACAAAGCTGCAAACTGGTCACCTTTTTGTTTGTTGTTTGTTTTAAGAATTCACACTACCTAGACAAATGGGAAGCTTAAAAGAATTGAGATACTCAGTCTTCTATTTTAGCAGTTATTCCTTCCTTGTAAGTTCCTGAAAAGTATTGCATTTTAGCAAGTAGAACAAAAATCTGCATAAAGAGGAAAAAAAAAAAAAAAATCAGAAATAGCACAAAGACAAGGGAGCTGAGAAGGGCATACTAGAAAGGCAAAGAAAGGAGAAGAGCACTTAACTATTGTAACAAAGCAGTATATTTCCTGAATTCATTTTCATTATTTCTTTTCACTATTTTATATGTTCTAATACCAACTATTTTATATTTTGTCTACAGTTGAAAAGAGTTTTCACTGAGGAAAGGTAGAATGGAGAATTAATCAAAAGGTAATATATTAAATAGGTCAATGAAGGAATGTAGACTAATAAATTCAGTTTAGAATTAGAATTCAGACATTTTACTCCTACATACTAGAATGAACAGAAAAGGTTGCATTAATACTGTTTTGTGCTTTTGAACATATTGCTTTATCTGATTTTTGACACAGTAATTGTGACAGACATTGAGTGGCATCGAATGAAGTTTTCCCTTCTTTTTTTTGTAGCAATGAATACAATTTTTCTTCCTCAATCCACATTTATTTGGTGCTCAGTCTTGCAAGTACTAACTTCTTTGCTAATTATGATTTCTTAGCTTATAATTTGATTAGATGACAGCAAAGAGAACCTAACAATTGCATAGTCTGTGCAGTTTTGCTTTTCTTTCCATGTGTCAACATGTAGATAGCTAGAGAAGACAAAGAAAGAGTACATATGAAAAATATCTCTATATTTACATACATACTTTTTATGAACTCTACATGCCTGGGTTTTATCTTCATAGAAACCAAAAAAAAAGAGAAAAGATCTTGTATAAGGGTAGCTTTTTCTTCATGCGGGTTCAAGCTGTGACTGGGATAGTTGTCTTGACCTAGTGACTTTGAAACACTTCTGGGACAAGTGGTTCCAAGATACCCAGAAAAACCTCAAATAAAATGTTTCTAGAACATCGGTGTGTTATCAACTTTGTTCTCATCCTAAATCCAAAACACAGCACTGTACCAGCTACTAGGAAGGAAATTAACTCTATCCCAGCCGAAACCAGGACAGTAGGATTAACCACATGTTAGCAAAATTACACCAGTATTTACTTTGTTGAATAGGAAATAAAGAAGAGTACTTTGAGCTAAATAGGGAGTATCATAGACCTATCTTCACTTATATCACAAGAATCAAAAATCACAATACTACAGGAATTAAGGACATGTCACCAAATAATTTAATTCCACCAAAACATCACTAAAGTGAACTTTTTTATTAATTCCATTTATCATAGGATATATTAGCTTTGAAATTCAATATTTCCTACTTTTTAAAAGCATAAGTAATATCTCTAACATTCAAGACCAACTTACATCAAGAAAAATATACTAATTTAAAGCAACTCTAAATCTAAGTCGTGATGCAATTTGTCTATCAAAGTTGCTTATAAAATGGATATATGCAATTAGGTTATTTGATTTGTAATCTTTTTTCAATATCTACTTTGTGTTTCTTTATAGAAAAAAAATAATTACACAAACAATTGTTAAGTTTATTACCAAAATATATCTACCTTCAGTAATTTCTAAAATGTTTATTGCAGAGTTGTAAGAGCAAATTGCACGGGCAGGGAGAGAAAAAAAGAAAAGCTTTTCAGGGATTTAAAATCTTTAAAAATAATTTAAAACATATTAAATATGAGCATAAGCATGAAGATTAAGAATTAGTCAACATGTCTGCTATCTGATAGAACTGTTGAGCAGACAAGGCAAGGGAACCCCTGAAGATTACACAGAAAAGAGGAAAATTTTGGATTCTTATTTACTCATTCTAACTGATAATATTCCCTTCACTGAGATATTTTTAGAAGAAAATATTACATCTAGGTAACTGGTGATGCACATCAAATCTATTTTTGAAAGGTTTCTACACCTCTAGTACCATAGTGATGTCTAGTAAGGTTCAATCTGGGGAACAGGAGTTCAAGAAATTTGTAATGCTGTTTCAATTTAGACATATGAGGTGGAGTTGATGCACAAGTGTAATAATGTACTCATTTACAAGTTGATTAACCATCTTTTTCTTTGGAGATAAATAAGCATTTCCTGAGAAAGATTAATCTTATTCTTATATAAACATCTATAATAAAGCAGATTAAACACATTCTGGTCTCAAATGTCTACTCGTAGAGGTTTAAACTGAGGTGCTCCTAATTTCTGGTCCTATTACCACAACCCAAAGCATCCAAAACCCCTGAGAAACCAGAGTGAGTATGTTGTAACAGCTTCTGAAAAAGACTGTGGAGGCATAGTCTGATTTATAGAGAGTTATTAAATTGCAGGATGTTACCAATGAAGTAGCCTGCTTGTAATAACAAACAAAAAGGTTGAAAGAATGTGTGATAGCATAAAGCATAGCAAGACAGATATAAACCAGCTGGTGAAACAAATCAATAAACACTGCAGAAAAGTAATGAGAACCTTATTCTATATACCAGTGCTCACAACAAGTGGTTGTACACAGAACAGCACTAATGTCAAATGAGATTGCCTAGCTGTCACAAAGTTGTCCTTTTCCTAGTCTCCTCTCCAATGAACATAAATTTCAGATTAGAAGAGAATTCCTTTGCTTACAAAACAGAGAGAGATTGGGGGGAAATACTTTGCCACTTTGTCTGAGAATGTGCCAGGTAACAATTATAAGTTGCTGCTGAAATGAATGAACTTACAACAATGGTACTGTATTTTGGTGAACATCTGTAAGTCTAAGAAAGAAGGATTTTGAACTTACTTCAGCAGTGCACATTCAGCAAAGTTTTTAGCTTGGTTTTAAGCTTTGGAATTTTGTCATACATACACACACACAGACACACACATACATACATACCAATGTGTGTATAGGCTGTCTGTTAAAAAAAAAAAAGTGTTTGGGCTGTGAAAATATGCAGTACTGTGACTCATACATTTGAGGGGATGTTTTCTGAAGGCAGACATAAGCTAGCCATATGCATCAATCTCTCCAGCAACCACTTAAGAGTAACTGCTGCAGTACTTAGCTGATGCTAGCAAGTCCTTCTCTGTGGTGTAGTTTAAACACTGTGCCATACAAAAATAGCAGCACATCTTCCAGTTATCTCAGACTGAAGGCAGAGTAGGCTTTTATTGCCTGTGGGATATTACATAGACCTTGCAGTGTGCATTCCCACGCAGAAAGGCTGGGAAAGGGGCTGAGCAACCTTCTTTTCTGTCAAAGACTTTGGGAAACTGTGTCACTGAACAAACTAGATATTGTCATGCATCTTAATCCCAAAGCTGTTATCAAAGGCTAAAATCTGCATTATAAGGCATTTACTCACTCTTAAACGTCTAGACAATTTTCACCGGGTAACAGAGAGAACCCGTAACACAGCAAAGAATTAAACTAGGAGTGTCTGATCAGCAAGTTATAGACTAAGCCACTAGAACACTCTTTGTCTTTTTGCTAGCTTAAAATGAATGAAAAACATTTCTGTTGTTACTACTGGTTGCTCTTAAAGAAAAGAAGCAGAAGAAATACATGCAATTGTAATGGTTGCTTAGTTTTGGAGTAGAACTGTTGTGCTAAAAATAAGTGTCTTTCATTTCTACTTATTTGGTAAGTTTCGCCAAAATGCATGCAATCACTTTCTGTTCCCCACAGGCGAAACAGTCATAATAAGATGTGTAATATATTTTCATCTCATATATCATATTAGAAAACTAACAGAAAGAAAATGTGAAAGGCTAGTCATTCCAGGCATGCATAGCCCATTAATTAGATAAAAGCATAAGTCTGCAATAGTTGCTTGTGTTATTTATGAAAGCCTTATGAGCTTGTATGGCACTGTGCTTTTTGGATGTCATTTCTGTTCCTAATACCCTGGTGTCCCAGAGTTGTCTAAATTAGCCAAGAGCTACTTAAAGGCAAGAACCAGAATATAATTATGATTAACCCTCTCTTCTTTCAAGTATATAAGTTCAGGCACCTAGAAGCTGCTACAGAACAGAGTACCAAGAATTCAAGACCTGCTTTAAAATTCAAGGAACGTTTTTGATGAACTGGGACCTGAATTAATCAATTTTAGAAATAATTAAAAATTAACCTGAAGCTTCATATAATGTTAAAGCATAAGGAAAGAAATATTGAGCCTGAAACAAAAATGAAATATAATTCAGTTCAGATAAACAAATGTTTTCCACTGTGACTCATTAAGTGGCTGATTTTACTGCTATCATTCAATGGCTTTTTGATATGACAATTAAAATTAGGAAAGACAGTATGTCCTGATTTCAAATCATTGTTTGTTGTATGATTTTACCCAGAAATACTACAAGTGCTAGAGCTCTAGCAATCACATAATAGTGCTAGAAAAACTATGTGGCTTTTTTGACTTATGGGGGCAGTCATGTTAGTTTAAATACTGTTTTTACCCCCCTGTATTCCTTAAAAAATGCTATTTTAGACTCTAATTTCTAATCTAACTTTTAGAAATCTTTTTCAAGCTTCTAGCCTGGCTTTTAAGCCAAGGTGACCTTCAGTATTAGTAGCCTTTTTCTTCCTAATATTTACTTCAAGTCAATGGAATACTGAGAGGTTGACTGTGTGCCAATGCAGTGACAAGGACATTATGTTTGATAAAATTCTTTTAACCATTGGAATCAGAAGCTAGAAAAACAAAAAAAAGTTCAGTAATGAGTTTATTAGTTGCTACGGATTTTTAATCAGTTTTTCTATGAAAGTCATCACCAATTTAGTCCCTGTCAATTTAATGTTGTCTAAGCTACATCCACCCTTGCATTGCTATTATTTGAGAAAATACTCCTACTGTTTTGGAATTCATCCTAATTAACTGTTATAGTGATATAGGTTTGTAAATTATAGAGTCAGCACAGACTTTTTACTTCTTTGAGGGACAACCTGAATGACCTCATGGTAATTTACCTTTATCTCACATTTTGTTGTTTGATTGCTTCCCTAGGCATAACATAAAATAAATATATAATAAGAATAATAATAGTAAAATTCCCAACTTAACATGACTGCATACCACTGTGTCACCAATTAGCTAAGTACCATTTTTCAGTCTGACAACAAATTCAGAAAGACAAAACACATTGCATATGACTGAAAACCATAATGAAAGTTCATAAAAATGTGGACAATAAGAAGGCTCAGTGAAGAATCATAAAATTTCAGAACTACTACATAATCTCAATAACTGATGAAGTTATTAAAAAAATAGAATAACTTAAGTTTCATCTCTCCCTTAAGTTTTCTGAAACTGAGAATATTACAAAATCTATATAAAATTGTGAAGCTTGGTAGACATACAAGAGAATTGAACAGAGCAGTAAAATAAACCCATAATTTTCATAGCAATTACAAATACCACATAAAATTATGCCTATCCAATATTTAGAGGAGGGACTCTTTCTCAGTGATCACAAACAAATACTATTTAACATCATACGACCTTTATGGAAAGGTCAGGGAGAAAAGAATTTCTGTAGCTCATATGTGAAGCACATACATATTTTATTGTCATGAATGTCATAATTCTCACCTGGGCGTATGTTCTCATTGGGCCTAATGACAAACAAAAATGGAGAACTGATATCTCTCAGCGACAGTGTAATTTTTCCAGATGCCAGAATGGATCTCTTTCTAGTAAGGTATCTCAGATGCAATATCATGTCATTTCTCATTTGCCCTGATCATGTCCATAAAACAGAGACACAAGAAAAGGATTTTTATTGTATTTTAATCCTTAAAAACTGAGTCAGACCTTTTTGATTGAAATTATCTGCTTTTGTAAGATAAAAATTTTCTGTTTTGTCTCCTCTGACAATAAAAGCAACAATGAAAACAGTTTTCTCTTAAGAAAATTACCTGGAAGTTTTCTCACTATTTTCTATGAAAACAAGTAATTTCCTGATCAGCATTAATAAGAAGTAGTGGTATTTATTTTTCTGCTTGTTAAGGCAATTTTAAAGAGAGAAAATAGAAAAAGCAAAATGAGAATTCTTCACGATCAATCCACTCTTTATTGTTCCCTCTCAGTGATTGGACTTGTTTTTTATTCTTGTGTTGGTAACTACCTATATCACTTGCATTGTTGAGTGCAAGTGAACCTTAGAATCAAGATCTAAAAACCTGAATAGTGACTACAACTAAAGAACTATAGCTAGGCAAGACAGTGAGTTTCAACACTGGGTGACTACAACTAAAGAACTATAGCTAGGCGAGACAGTCAGTTTCAACACTGCTAGGCAAAAGCCGTACACCACAGCCCCAGCACTTCTATGTGGCAGAATTTACTGCTTACACAGTGTAGTTTCATCTAGGGTGTCCGTAGAAGCAGTAGGGTTAGTGCATTTCCCTCAGATGCATGGGTAAGTCTGTGCTCAGAAATACATTTTTCCTATAGCTTGAAATAAGCTTCTGTTGATAAAGTAATGTAGAATGCTCTGGGCTGGTTACCTTCTTGCTCTTCAGAAGAGAGCTGCAGACCACATGAATCATTAAGCATTAGCAGTCAGCCTCTACATTTTTCCCTTTTTTTTCTTCTCTTCCCTAATATGTCACTGGGTATATATTTACTGTATGACAGGAGAACCTCCTCCTGGTGTTTGTCACTACACTAGAAGTGAATCCCCCCAACAGTCATCTCTCAGGGAACACCTGGGAAAAAGGGTGAGCAAGAGTAGTTCTCAGTGAACTGCTTTGGCTAGCCCCTGAGCAGTAAGGTGAGACCTCCTTCACAGCTGTGACATTCACTGTAATGACTTACCTGCCTCATGAGAAAAATCCTACTAGTGTAGTCATTTGCCTCTGAAAGTAGCATAGTTTGGCTTTAGTAGAAGCATCATAGAATCAGCTAGTGGCAAGCAGGATACACCCCCAAAGGTACCTCAGGGAATTAAGTTCCTTTCTGCTAAACAGCTTCCAGTGCTCAAACTAGCTCTTCTACAGGCCACTCATGCTTTTCTACACTGCAGTACAGCACGCAATGTAGGCAAATGCTTGGAGCTGACTTCTTTTAAGTCCTGGACAAATAGGATGTGTGAGAGTAACAGGTGCTCAGGGCTAGGACACTAAAGAGGTCGTGAGCACTTGCAGCTGCCATTGACTTTGGGGGCAGCTGAGGGTGCTTAGCAACTCTCAGGAAGAGCTCAGCAATTTACAGGAGATTAGAACTATGTTTTGAAAAAAATTCCTGTCTTTCTCTTTTCTTTCTTAGAACGACATGTTATTCATAAGATATTTATTGCCTTAATTTGATATCTACTAACAGCTTTAAATAGTAATGAGCAAAACTATTCTGCAAGGAAAACAAATAAAAGTTAAACTTTTTAGCAAATAACAGGACAACTGTACATTAGGATTTAATTATAATAAAAAAGTTATACTTGGCAAAAGGCATCTGTAATTTCTGATTCAATCATTTTATAAAGCTTCTTTTAATGGATTAAAATCAATTCTGGCAGCTTTTTCCCTTATGCTGCCATAAATCCCAACTAAACCCAAATCTCTACTTTAGGGAAGATAGCTGTTAGAAATGCAAACAGAAAGCTCTAAATAGGAATAAGTAAAAGTAATACCATGATTGCTTCATTTTTTAATAGCCAAAATGTTTCATAAGATGCTTTACATTGCTGTAAAACAAGCTTTTCGCATCTTTTCAGCTATTTCATGTGTACCTCAAGGAATATGAATATATTCTATCCAGATAGTCTTACAAAGTATTAGTCATTATCATACCTCTGTAATGAATGAAAAAAAAGTTTCTTTGCTATAATTATTCTGCTCTTTGTAAATTGTTTTTTTTTCTGTTAGTTTGTTAAAGTTAGAGTCAATATTAAACATCCAAGAAAAATGCACTGTAGAGAGTTTCTACCACACATGCTGGTGTCTTGAAATGCCAAACCAGCACTGTATTCAAAATATGAAAGAACAGCATTATATTTTTGTTAATCACTAGCAGAAATATACACCATTCCATTGGGGGGGGAGGGGAGTCTGAATCTAATCTTTCCAGAAATATAATTGGTATAATGCCAGAGCATGCCTCTTTGCTATAGATTAGGACTGTAGCTCCAAAAAATTGGACATATATCTCTAGACAGTGTGAACTCAAAGAGCTACTTTTAGAAAGCATACTTTGTATAAAAATGCAGTGAAGAAGTATCAGAAAGTTTTGAGAAAAATTTATATGTACAGTAAATATAAATAATATCTATAAATATCTATAAATAGACAAAACATCATTCCATATAATTTTGTTTTGTTTTCTAGGTGTATAATAGATCATGGAATATATAAAATGTATAGTAGTTCAGCTACTTCAGTAATGGAAAGACCTCAGGGAAATATGGTGCCAGATTCTCAAATATAGTTATGATCCCACTGTGCCATTCAGCTGTTACAAATGTACCATAACTTAACTGCAAATCACTGGCAGAGGATTTCCTGTCTTCGGCGAATTCTTTTCTGACATATATGTATCATTCCCAGGCACTATAGTTTTATGTCTTCACTAGGAAAAGACATAGTTTAAGAGTAAGAAAGTTCATGGTACAGTCTTGCTATATTCTTTCTCCATTGGTATAAAAACCTTACCAAAGTTCAGAAGCACCAGTAGAATCGGACCAAGAGACTCAAAATAGTTGAGACAAGCTCGGATCCTTGATATCTTTTATCCCCTGTGTTGAATCAGTCACAGGTAAAGAAGTTGTTCTCTATGGAATTTTCCTTCATATACTTCCCTTTTTTATTCTTCTAAAATTAAAAATACTTTTCCAAGTAATTTTAAAAATCTAATTATATAAAACTACTCTGTTTACTATGCTAGTTACAGAGCAAATATCATACATATTCTGCTTTGTTTCTGAGCACTTGAATACTTGGGACTTTATTTTTTTTAATCTGGGGATTTTCTCTAAGAAGATATCTATTTCACCTATCACAAAAAACAAACAAACAAACAAACAAGTGAGGTTTGTGTTATGAAAGCAGGTATGCTCTGTTTAATTTTGTATCTTTTCTTATCAGACAATTTACCCTAATGGACTTTGTCATACATCTTGCTTTACCTTTTCTGTCTCTTTTGACAAAAAGCTTGTAAAAGTAAAAGAGCTTGTAAAAACCAAAAAAGGAACATGGTTAAAAGCTCAAACACAAGACAGCACAATAGAACAGGTATTTATTTATTAAATTCAAGAAAGCTGTAAATGGCCATGACATTTAGCATTTCTCAGCAATAACAGTTATGAAGGTAGGCCAGGATGAAGCTAATTACATTACTATGTGGTATTGTTTGGTAAAGGAAACAAGGAAATAACTGTGGAGGCTTGAAGTCTATTTATAATGCTTACATGTGACTGTGTGACCACTGAATGGCAATGAGCAATTTCTAGATAAAATTTGTATCATTATTCTCAAATTGCAAGAGGAGAACATAGAGTACAAAGAGAGCAAACAATGTAGTCACTCAAATAGTTATTGTCAGAGCTAAAACCAGAACCTGAAACACTTCCAATTCGGGGATGGAGAAAGAGAGTACTAAAACCTCACTCATAATTTTAATTCCATAAAAAGTGGGGAGCACTAGAACCTTTTCAAGTGTGTTTGAAATGGTAAAATTCAAGAAATTGACTTTGCAGAGAACTGTTCATGATAATTTACTATGTAGGAAAATATTTAATAGTACTCTCTGGAGGAATTAAAAAAATTGAAATAAGCCAGGATCCCAAAGAAGAAAAGAGGGAAGAAAAATGGAAAGGAAAAGAAAGGGTGCAAAATACTAGATAAAAAACCCAAAGGTTGCAGCACTTAACTCCATGAACAAACAAGTGAACCCAAAACACAAGATATGTATGTTAGAGAATTACAAGCATTATGGTGCAGTGATGGTTGCACATGACTCAGCTCAACATTGTACCCACAAAAGTACAAGCAATTTTGTCACGCCTCAGAAGATCTGCAAGGCTTGGTGCCTTTTCAACTGTATCATAAGTCATACCTGTATCATGGTCAAATGTAAATCCCCCGAGGAATGAAAAAATCAAATCAAATAAATCCAAAGGCCTGTAAAATCAGTTTGGTTGTATTACTATTTCATATAACTACTGTGAAATGTCTTAATCTCCAGAGAGAAATGAGAAGTCTACTTTCAAGAAGCAAACACTACAAAAAATAGTGGTTACATGTGCCTGGAGAGAAAGGGCGAGAAAAAGAATAAAGAAAAAAAGAAAAAAACTACCCAAACCAAAACAAAAGAACTCTAAATATTGTATAAGTTAAATATGCATTGCATGCAAAGACAGGTTTTGGAAAATTTAGTTTGAAAGAATCTGTATTTTTGAGTTCACTGAAACACAAAGATATTAAATAAAAACTAAATATACTTCACAAGATAATATCATCAGAGAAAAAACACCTGTAAGAAAACTGGTATATATGAAATAATTGCTTGATGCAGCAGTTACAGTAAAACTTTCTATCAAGGTGATAAATTGTGCTTTTTTTTTAAATAAACACATGTGCCATAGTATATTTATAAAAAAGATTAAACATTTTATAGCAAATGTTAATATACTCTTTGTTTTCTACACAAAAGAAGCTATTTCCTTTCCATGTACCCTTTTCTCAGACCACTTTGATTTTAAAATTTGAAACAGAGACTTGAGTGAAAGCATAAGAGATCCAAAGCAAAATGAAAGTCATTTACAACAGAGTAGACCTTAAGTATGCTGATAACTTAAAATGCTTATGGTACAAGTATTTTTAAACAGAAGTTCTTTAGAGGGAAAACAAAAACAAACAAAAAAAAGACCCAAACAAACCCTTTTCAGTGTATTCTAGCATACAATTGCATGAATAAAAGTGTCTGGTTTTAGCCAGAAAAAAGAAAAAAAGGAAGCTAGGTTATACCCTCAATGAAGATCATATGTAAGATTTCAGTTATAGCACCTTTGTTTTCAATATTCAGGGTTATCTAAAGAAAAAAAATAAAACAATGTCCAGATGACACTTTAAAAAATATTGATCAAAAATATACTTTGCTTGAAAGTTACCTGAACAAGGTGAACTGTCTCTACTACATGCCCAGGTTATTATTCTATTACCTAAACCAAGGTTACTGTGTTACCTCCATCTCTTAATCTGTGCTGTATATTGATTCAAAAGTGTCAAGCATAGGAGTTTAACAAGTAACTGTTTGGTAGCTCTTCACCTGATAATGAGTCCCAGTTGCATCTAGACTCTACATATGTCTCCTGGTTACTTACAAAATACAGGTATAAAAAAGAATCATAATTAGCTAGGGATGTTTTCTACATGCATAATGGGGAATGGGAACTGAGCTAGTAAATCAATCAGACCAGAGGAAAGCTTTAATATTACCAGAGTACCCAGACAGTCTTACAAACTACCATCTAATACTCTCAGGATTGTTTAAAAGTTTCATTATGATGTTTAAAGCACCAGGAAAAAAGTTGATTTGCTCAAAGCAAAATGTTTTGCAAAATTTGTCAGTTTTGGTGAAACCTTCAAAGCACTGCAGCTTATCTGGTAACTTAACTCAGTTTCATGACAGTTCTTCAAAGAATCCCTCATCCTCCTGCCTAATAGATCACCATACAGTGAGGGACCCCACTGCTCTCTCTAGAGCAATGCACTTTGCAAACTGTTTTGGAGATGGAAAGCTATGCTCCTTCTCACTTAGACATCCTGAGTTACTCTGCTGCATCAGAACTACAGATAATAAGAATATGGAGACTCATTTAGGAAATTTTCAAAGTAGAGTAATTAAATTACACCAAATTATTGTTTTGCAAAAAAATCCTATGAACAATTAATTTTAGAATTTTCTAGTTTAAGATTTTTAAAGTGAAACAGACCTTTGTTTGTATTCTTGAGAGAGGGATGGTTTAATTTCTTACTATTGTGCTATTGAAGATTATACTTTTATGTCTAAAACCAGCATGACATTATGTGTTGATAAATTATGTACTTGAAAGAAGAAGATATGTCCTAGGATTTATTTACTTGTTAGTCTATTTGTCTTCTTTAAGCCAATGGTTTGCAGTTGGTGTTTGGAACATTTAAACTTGAGAAGACCAATTATAAATGATCACACAGACATTATCACATCAGAGTCCTCAGCTGCATGGTAAGAATTAAATATACTGGCAGTCACACTTGAACTATATCCCCTCTGATTTATTGGGACAAGTAGAAATAACATGAGGGAGATGTTTGTTATTCATCCCTCTGAGTTTAAAAAAAAAAAAAAAAAAAATCTGCTACATAGCATGTGTGTTATGCTTGTATGTAATAAAAATGTTTTAAACAATTTCACCATGTACAGAAAAACAGGCCTGGGGATGTAGAGGATGGGAGCAAAAGATTCTCTGCATAATTCCTTAATGGAGTGTAGAGTATCTCCAGAGAATATAGCTACATCAAAATTCATATATTAAAATTGTGATCTTTAGTATTGCATTTACAGTACTTTTAAATTTATTCAAGCTTTGAGATTTGTTCTGTGAGATAAAAAGCAGTATATAAACCTTAGGAGAAAGAATTCCAGCTGTTTACAAAGCACAGTCAGACAGAGAGTGACAACCGACTATTCAGACTTTCTGGAGCAGCAAAGTTTACAGTTGCATTCTCCCAAAGGCTATATCTCAGGAGGAGAATTACAGTGCTTTACCACAGTATTTATAATGCTGTGGATTAAACCCCTGCAATTCTCACATAGGACAGTAAAAAACTCTTAACCCAACTGGTTCCTGGGAGATTAATCAGAGTTGTGTCATTGATGTAAATGTGGAGAAGGTTGAGCCAATTTTTCCTTTCTTCCAGTTGACTTACTTGGTTAGCTGGTCACTTCTCCCTGTCTTTCTCTTTGTTTTCCCAAACTCTAGCTAGCCAAGTATCCTCAGCACATTTATCTCTGAAATACTACTTCCTATGACATGAAACAAAAATCATTTTCTTCACCTAAAGTAATGGTAAAACTGAGCAAAGAAAGGCTGAGTCTTTCCCCTAGTATCCCCACTCACCATGGGAAAGTTTCTAATAACGTTTATCCGAGCTGCTTTAATGTATAAAATCCGTAAAGACTGTAATAGAAAATGTTGATTTCTCAGGCTCAAAAACCTGTTGACCTTTAGAAATGTTATTTTTAAAATATTTTTTTCTGTGATACTTCAAAAATCAGGAAACCAAAAGATCTTCACCTCAACTACTCAATATTATTATTATCTTTAAAACCTAGGGAGAAAGTGAGGTTTTTTTCCTTAAAATTGTTTTCCTGTATAATTTCTCTCAGAAGAAATCTGCTTTAAAAACAACCACAAAAAAAGAATAAACAACTCTCCATTTTGTTTCACAATTAGAATTAAGACTGAACAACAGAGATATCTTCTCTGTATCTTAGAATTATTCATGGCACACAGGGTCTCGAAGTATGATTACCATGTTGACAACAATTCATATCATCAGGCAAATAAAGATTAATGCAGTTTTAAGAATATAAACCTGATGCAAGTATGTTTTTTGTCTTTGCTTGCAGAATAATTTTTGCCGAAAACAGCAACAAATGCTCAAACGATTAAGAGAGATTTTCAAATATCTGGATGATTATTACAACCCAGAAGAACCAAGTGTGTGTTTCATTTTTTATAATTTTATATAAGAACACAACTCTAATGTTCATGTACTTATATGTTATTTCCTTACTCAGTAATAGGTCTCATTCCTCACAGATCATAAATTCAGCTAATTAACAGAATAGAGTACACAAATCACATCAAAAAGGTTTATAGTTAAAATTAAAGAGTATATACAGATTGGCTAGAGAGAAGGCACAAGAAATCTAAGGGTGTTTTAAATTGTCTCTTTCATTGTTCTCTCCCATTTGCACTTCTATTGTCTTTTCAAGTCCCAGCTGGCTGTCCTTGGCTGTCTTGTTTCTTCATTTTTATGTGTTATTTGCAGAGGAACTGTGGTCCTATATGGAGGCCTGTCCTTGGTGGCAGGCTTATACCATGGTACCGTCCTTATTGACTGTTGCGATAGCAAAACAGAGGTGCTTCTGTCCCTCCCATTACCCTCTTTTTATTGAGACTATATCCTCCCTTCTAGTAAATGGTCAGCCGCCATTAACTTCAGTCTTGCACAGAGTGATGGCCTCAATCAGAAAAATATAACAATAACGTAATAATATTAATAATATAATTAAGGATTTCACCTAAATCATGATTTTGTAAGAAAAGAAGTTTAAATTACTCTTCTAAGTAAAACAAAAAAACTTCAGGAAAAATAACATTATATTGTAAAAATGTGGAAATTGTTTTTGTCAGCTGAAGAAAGTTTTTGTTTGAAAATATTACTTAAGGTATCCTTAAAAGATTAGCACTTTAAAAGGCTACTTGCAAGTCTGATATTTTTTTTTTTTTTTAACCAGAATTTGAAAACTAAACTATTAGAATATTTATCTGTGTTATGGAGTACAATTTCTGGCTGCAAATAATGAAGAACAAGAGACACAAGAAAACTATTTTACCTGGAATATTCCCCCAGCCTTTTCATCTTTCTTCAATTGAAATTGCCATTCATCAGAGAGGAGTAAAAAAGCATCAAGAAGGGAGCTTTCTAAATTTCCAGTGAAAAGTTATGTTTACTGCATGTTGTATGGTTCCTTGATCTCCTTTTTCTCTGAGTAAACTGAGTACAACATACCATTAAAAAAACAGACTCTCACTTAGTCCAAAGAGACAAAGAAGGACAGAGGGATGGTGGTCTACCTGACTGAATGCAAATGTAGTGTAGACATCTCTGTCACAGGTAGTTACATATATTCCTTCTACATTCAATGGAGAGAAACAGACGTGTCTAAGACATGATTCACATCAGCTTAAGTAGAAGTTTAAAACACATGTAATATTACACACTGAAGTATTTATTTCTCACCACTGGTTTTAGAGAGTCCATGTACTGAGCTTAGAGGGAAATATATAGAATGCAAATGTCTAAAGTTATGTGATATTAATCCAAAGAATCTTTACCAAACTTCTGCAAGAAATTCTAAAAGTTTTCAGGTGCTGTTTTATACTAAACAAGACCATTTAAAATCAATACATTAAAATGAAACATTGAGATCTGTCAGTGTTTAAATATCTCAACAGGGAATGTAGAAACAAAAGATATTATTTTTTTATGATGTAGGGCAAAACTGAAGTTAAATGTTGGAACTCTTGTGCTGCAGACATTTTGATTTCATCCAGCTCTAACTGAAAATGGAACCTCATATAACCTCAGTCCAGTTTACAGGAATATATGTAACTATATGTATATAACTATACTGTGGGAGTTGAATAACATATAATTTGTTACAGTAAATACACTTAAGCCTTATGAAATCAGACATGGATTTATAAGAACATTTTGTGGGAGTATTCATGAATTTTTGATTAAAAATACAATTTTTTTGTGAGGTACTTAGAGCAGAAAATAGGTTTAAACACAATAAAATAATCAAACTTTCCTTAAGCATGTAGCAGGCACACTAGTTTTAAATCTGTTCTTAATCCATTATTGTGTTCAAATATTATAACTGATCATGTTCCAAGTCACATAAACAAAAATACTATAAGTGTGATTAATGTCTGCTAGCAATGAATGCAGGATCAAAAGCCTGAAGTATTTATTTTTCATGTTGGCATTATTCAAGATACAATGAAACTTCACAGAACCATTCCAATTTGTATTACTCTGTAATTGAATAGTCTTAATCAGAACTTCATCAACAAAAAATTCCTTTTAAGCACACTTGTTCAAGATTCAATCTCAGGAACATTGCATTGCTAAATCTTTGCAACAAATCAAAATTTTCAGGCTTTAGTATGCTGGCTGATATCAGTGTTTATCTGTTTGATGGTTATTTCTGATGTTTTTAATCTTTTAACCAAATTTGTGTATAAATATGGAAAGCCAGTCTTTTTTTAAACACACAAACTATCTTATGAGCCACTCCCCAGTTAAGTTTGCTTGCTATATTCCTCTGATGAGAATGAATATATATCTAGCCTTACGCTGAATTCAAAAGGAAACCACATTCTGAAGGCAAACTCACCATGGTAATAGTGTGTATAATACAACATTATTTGTTTCATATAGTTTCATACAGTGGCTTCATTCAGCAGTTGGTCTGAAAACAAGGACTTTTTTATTTATTCTGTTACCCAACATAGTTTTAGAAACACATAGTGTGTAAAACTAGTGTGATACCTGATCTTTGCTATTCTTATTCAGAGGATGCGGAATTATGTTTGCTTAGTAACATATTTTCAACTTTGAGAATCCTTATATAAATTGTATATGTATTATAAAAAAATTAGAAGAGTGCCAGTGGGACTCTTCTTATTGAAGTAAAGATTTCCATAAATGAAATAGAGAAGAGCAAACTGATTTGTCACAAGTAAACAATATATTTGGGTTATGTTAACCCACTTTTTGCTAGCTTGGTAAAAGGACATAAATCCATTTGGCATCATCTAAGTGTTCTCATTTCTTATTGTAAAGTAAGGTCATCAGATGTGTTGTGCTTGTAGCATTGTTTTTAAAACTTTTCTCAAGAGAAGCTCTAAGCTTTCAATTTGGGTACATGCTTAGATTTTGCCATTATTTCTAAAAAATGCATTTTAGACTAATATCATGTACTACTGAAAGCTCAATTGGAAAGAATGTTTCTTCTTTCTCTTGTGTGGATCTGAAATTAGAAAGTTCTTACTGGAAAGCAACACATTTCTTAGAACAACTTAGAGCTACTGTTTTGGAAAACTGGCCATCAGTTGAAGTATTATGGGTATATTAAAAACTCTAACAGGAAAAACAATAATAAAAAATAAAATTATAATTTACTGTATATTTCATAATTTCAGAATATAAACCAAAGTGGATTTTTCTAGAAGATATGTAAGAAATAGCTGTTTTATTAAGACATCTTCATAGAAACTGAAGTATTCTATTGTTCTGTTGAGGGGACAGAAACAAAACAGATTGAAATTGTAAGATTTATAATTAACATTAGAGATTAGTTATGTATCCTTAGGCACCAGTGTTGTAGACAAGCTAGTCTTCCTAATTTTATTTCAGATTAAGAAGGGAGAAATGGACATATGTTGGGCAAAATTGATCTGAACTATTTTAGATGTCTACATTAAGGCAAGATTAAATATGTCTTGCAAATGGACCCGCTCATTTATTCTGTTAACTATTAAGGCAACACAGGGAAATTAGTTCAGACATACTTGATTGATTAATTTCTCCTCCTTTGCATCAATATAATATGTTGTCATATCTGTGACCAGCTTAGCAACAGCACAGCCAACTATCTCACAGCTAAAGGAGGTCACTTTTATGGCTTGTGTTTCCAGAGAAACTAAGGAGCAATAGATCAGTTCTCTCATCATGACCTTCATCAACTTTTAGTAGAGAAACTGATGATTCAGCCAACTGACTGAATTCATTCAGATGAACCTCAATCATTCATCGATTAGCTAAATGAAAAATTCTTAATAAGCCAGGATGCTAATATGCTGCTAAATTTTATGGACTCATTTCCCAAGTGTGCACACTTTGAGTTCACTAAGACTGAGGTAGCTTATTTTACTTTCAAAGTAGTGAAAGGTACCTTGAACGTAGGTCTTTTGAAATTGTCCACAATTCAGCTCACTAGCTGAAACTGCATAATCTACTTTCCTATGTCATAATGTCCTCATAGAAACAGCATCTGTCATGCAGAAGAAACACTTAAGTTAGTCATGGGAAGGTTCGTTCTGACAAATAATGGCATTGTCTTTATCTTCACTCTGCCTTTCAAAAATCACTAAGATGCAACACAAACATCTGTTGATCTCTGATGGTCATAGCAAGTGTCCTTACACAGGTAGGTAGGCCGTAATGATTTAAGGACACAGATGGTGTCTTGCTGAGATGACTGCCATTTCCAGTGATATTATAACACATTACTACCTCAGAGTTGATGGATTTATCCTTTAATTCAAGCCTAATATTTTTGCTTAATGCTAATTCACATGAATCTACTACTTATTGCTAGGAGTCTAATTGCTGGTTTCTCTCTGGAATGGGATATCATTGTGTTGAACCCTCTAGAGGGATTTTTTCTGAGGAGTTGTTGTCTTAATTATAAACATTGTGACATAAGTCACTGATACACAGTGATTTTCAGTTGTGCTTTTCTTAATTTAACTAGAAGCAAATCACGAGTTTTATGACTTATTTCTAAGCCGGTCCTCGGAGAAAGATACTATGCACAGGCTGCTATGAGAAAGGGCAGGGGAGGGGGACAGGATATCAATTGATTGCTTTCAAAGAAGTGACACTATGTTTTCCCTTTATTAATTTCTAAATAATTAAAAACCTACTTGTTTTAAGTTAATTGATAGTCATATAAAAAGACTTGTCAAGGGGACAGTCAGAGCAGCAAGCACTTCAGTAGAGGAAGGTCTTAGCATACATCA
The DNA here is from genome assembly GCF_000699145.1 of Aptenodytes forsteri. Taxonomy (NCBI): domain Eukaryota; kingdom Metazoa; phylum Chordata; class Aves; order Sphenisciformes; family Spheniscidae; genus Aptenodytes; species Aptenodytes forsteri. Next base: position 6,854,807 of record NW_008795138.1, on the reverse strand, counting down.
TCATCTTCTGTCTTCCTTCTACTTACCAGTTTGCCAGGGAGCCATGTCCTGGTTTCGGCTGGACAAGAACAAGTGTACTGCCCTCCAGGGTTGTCTTTGGAGCTGTCAGGCCAAAAAAATGCATCCTGTTGGGCAGAGGTGTGTAGAGCAATCTTAGGTTGCATGATTAGTAAAAAACAGAGTTAAAAAGGTAAGACCTTAATATCAGAATCACTGTGGCAAAATAAGTTAAAAATTGAAGTTCTTTGCATTCATGAGCAGATGGCTTATTTCTTGGTTTCTGTAATATATATATAATCAGATAATTATATGCTATTAATTTCTTTTTAATTTTAGATATTGGTCATGCAAATGTTTATGTATTAGCAAGTGATTAGATTATATGCACAATGGACAGAAGTAAGCACTTGTCATTTATACTTTATCTGAAATTTAAGACATTTTACTTCATGTTGAGGCCAATGGTGTTCTAGAGATGCCTGCTTCTTTAATTGACTATATGGAGAACCTCTGTTTAGCTTAGATGCAGATCTTTACATTGTATCATCTGAATCTAACCTTTAAACATTGCATCATAATATTTTTATAATGCAAATTAAAAGGACAGATATTACTCTATTGTTAGTTTATAAAACTTATGACTGTTTAGCATCTAATAGCAGATTACATTGATATAGATCCTAGCTATATTTTTAAAAGTAAATTTCATTGACTTAATTATTTTTATTAGTCTCCTCAATTTTATCTTAAATGATGTCTTATTAAGCTTCACAAATAAACAACCAAGGAGTAGAATATCAAGTACAGGCAGATAAAAATTCTAATTAAAAAAATAAGTAAAGCTTTTCAGAAACACCGACAAAATATGTGATACTAACAATCCAGAAATTCAGATCAATATTCAGAAAAAGACACATTAGTCAGTAGATCTAGAAATGAAACTTAAATTTAACAGTAGAATAGGCTAAACAATTTACTACTACATAACATCTGTAAACTCTCATGTTGTGGAAAAAATCTGTTCAGTTAAAAACTTCATATATGATTGTACAAAGTGTAGACAGCTAGAATTAATTTTATTAAAATATTAAGTAGAACACAGATAGAGAGAAAGAGACAGGTACACAAATAATGGTGATACAATAGACTGTTCAGCTACTTGTTATCCTGAGCTGCTCCTACAAAGCTGGTTGTTACTGGACTATATCTTATTTTGATACGTAATCCTTTAAAGAATTGAACCCCCCTTGTAAATGCAGCTCACTGCAGAATGTAAGCAAATTGGTTTGCAAGGATTGATTGATAAAGGGAAGTATGCATTCATCATGCACAATGTACACCATAGTTGCCTGTAATAGGAATGTGAAAGGATGACATTTTGCTCTGTCTGTCAGTTCCTAGAGCTGGTCAAATATTGGTCTAGTTTAGCAAGTGCAAATTGTATTACTGTAGCACCAAAAAAAAAAAAAAAAAGGCAGCATGAAATTAAAGTTAAATAAAATTAGGTCAATTGAACAGATCATTATAGAACTTGGCTCAAAATAAGCACTGTGTATTACTAACAGAATATTGCTTAGGTAAACCTTAAACAACAGCTTATTTATCTTCTTATTCCTAAACAACACTAATGAAGCCTCCCTGACTTTCAGACTAAATACTGCATTTTCTAATGAGTAGTCTGTAGCAGTCCCACTTTGTGAGAGAATACCATATCTTATAGCAATTCCCTGACACTTTTGTACTTGACTCTCCAGAAAGTAAAGACTGAATTAAGTTGCAGGTTTACTCTGATGGTTACTATTTGTAATATTCTTATACATTATAATACCCTGATACAATGTGACATTTGTATTCTCTTGCCTGGTCATATCCTGCAAGAAAAGGAAATAATTCAGCTGGGAGAAAAAGTTAAATCAAAATAATAAACATGTTCTGTTATAATATTTATTTCCATAAGACATACTGCTTCACATTCCTCCCAGACCTGATTGCCTATAGAGTAAGCTGGACAAGCACGGCATGTCGGTGCATCCTCAGTGTGCAAAGTGGGGGCAAAAGGCAGGATACAGATCCAAGCTCAACAGGAGGTCAGCTGCTACAGAGCTCAGCATGATCTGAGAGCTAGGGACAGCTGCTTTCCTGCAGACAATAATCTGCTTTATGTGAGACAAGGATCCTTATAAGAAGTAGTAAAAGAGGAAAGATTTATGACAGCTTTTCATACGTGTAAGAGTCTCTCTCTGTGTAGCAGAAGCTCATACTGAGTGCTGAGTTCAGTAGAAATAGGGAATTAAAAGCAACATCATTTCCACAGGGAAGATCTTCTTACACTGAAAGGTAGGGGCTTTGGGCTGCCATTAAGCTGTGAAATCAGTGTGAGAGGGAAGTTATAAATCATGGTCCCCCGCAGGAAGTTGTGGATCACAGCTCCCAGTATATTCTGGTGTCAAAGGGGGCTGAGGATTCCTGTGGACCTTGCAGGACTTCCAGGATCTCAGGCCTCTGGGCTCATTCACCCTAACTTTTTTAAAAATTAAGACCCAAGTACATACTAATATTCCCTCATTTCTGCTTTCTAGAGTCTTGGAAAGGAGTTGTGTTACAGATTACATAAAAAAATAAATAATCTGGTTGAATAGTTAGAAGACCCAGGCCCTGTAGCTGACAAGCTCAGTTTAGACACAGCTTTTGCTGTTTACAGAAACCAGGTATTGCCGGAATAAGTAGAAGTATTTCACACATGCAAGGTGCCACTAATCAGATGATTGGCAGGTTTTTTTCAGCCCTGAAGAGTGATGGCTCCTGCTCTTGTTGACTCTTGCAGGTTTGTTTGCAAGAAATTAACATGTTCCCATTAGTAATTCTGGATAAAATCCTTTCCTTAACAAAGGAGTTGTGTGCTCGTTTTAACCACAAGAAAACCACAATAAGAATGTTCCCATTTTAATGGGTTGTAACAGGGGTTCTGGTGATTCCATCCATCATATACATAGTCCAGAAAAAGAGAGAAAAAATACTAAAAATGCATACTTAAGTTTGACCTTATCATGTGTTCAAACGTGACATTCAAGTTCCTTGTTCAAATATATCTTAAGAACTGCTAGCAGAATCATGCCTCAGAGAGTCTCTAGAAATGGAACACGCAAACACATAATCTATACAAATACAGCAATTTATACAGATATTTCTTAAATTATAGGGGATTACAAAGGCTGACAGTTAAAATCACATACTGAAATACTAACCATACTAAAGTCAAGGATTTTATCACTGTCAGGTTCACTAAATACTGCATTCTCTTAATGCAGAATAAATGGGAGATAAAGGCACCACATATCACCTCTTCTTCACTGAAATATCTCTTTGAGTATATGAATCCGTCCTTTGCATTTTTTACATTTCTTGTGACTAAATATGTAGAATGCAATATGAAGCTAGTTACAATGAAAGCAATTGCCTGTTTATAAATACAGACCTTGAATCTAACCCAAATCAGAGACATATTATATGCTGTATCTGGGTGACTGACTGTCTCTTGCATGGTACATTGGGTACTGAGCTCTTTTTAAAGCACTGAGCCACAACTGCCTTGACCTATTGTATCATTTATATCTGTCTATCCGGACTACATATAAAAGGAATGCTTTTGCTATTATAGAAATCCATCAGCTTTGCACAGGCGTAAATGACAGGCCTGGAGAATCAGACCCTCTTTCAGAAAAGAAAGGGTTCCTGCAAGCTCTCTAGTCAAAGTAAGACTGAAAAGAATGGCAAAGTTCATGCATTTCCTTAGGTGTCTATAGGTGAAGCATAGATGTTTATGTGAAAGAGACTGATACTCAAAAATGAGGTGTTTTCTTTTTCTTTTTTTTTTCCTTAGGAGTCTTAGATTATCTGCCTAACAACAAATCTTTTCCTAATATCAGATCCTCCAGAAATAAAATTTCTGGCCATTGTTCCTTGTTATATAATATGGCAGTACTGAGAAAAGTTTGGTCCTGTCATCTTTGGAACTAACCTTCAAGCAATTGAATCTCCTGCTACAGTGTCCCTTAGCTTCCTCTTCCCCAGACCAAACAAGTCCAGTGCCCTCAGTTTCTCATCCTAGACCATATGTTTTAGGCCTGATCACGTTGATAGCACTCTGCTGGACCCTCACCAATTTTTCCACCTCTCCTTTGAACTCTGGGCTCCAAACAGGACACGATATTCCAGGCCTCACCTTCCAGACCTCCTGAGCAGAGGAGCCCTCCACCTGTCTGCTGGCCACACTCCAGTTGAAGCACAATAGAATGTACTTGCACTTACTGTAGTAAGCAGTTCATCCCATTCACAATAAGTGAACTGTTGACTCATACTCAGCTTGGTGTCCACTATGTCTCCCAGGTCCTATTCAGCCACTAGTTCCTTAGTGTGTATCAAGGTTATGTTTCTCCTTAATGAAATTCGTGAGTTTTCTCAAGAGGCTTATGAAGCACTCTCGATAACTGCCAAGGTCTGCCATTTATTGTGTCAGCCACTCTCTTTGATATAATGTTATTTCTGAATTTGCTGAGGGTATACTCTTTGTCATCATCCAGGTTATTGATGAAGAAGGTGAACAATATGGACCTCATTATTGATGATTGGGGAACTTTCATCCAGCTGCAAGCTGGATGTCCAGCCATTGTTCAACATGTTTTAGGCCCAGATGTCCAAACAATTTACAATTCACCTCCATCCACCTGTCCATTTTCCAAAAGAGAATACTGTGGGAAACAGAGTCAGAAACCTTTCTGATGTCAAGAAACACTACCATCCCCTTGTTTACATAGCCAGTCATTGCACTGAGGATGGCAATCATTTGGTCAAGCATAGTTTGCCTTTGGTACACTGAACTGATATTCTGACCATCCTCTTTATGCACTTGGATATGGATTCCAGGAGAATGTGGTTTTTAATATCTCCAGGAACTGAGATAAAACTGGCCAGCCTACAGTTCCAGGTCCTCCTACTTGCTTTTAAAAGATGGGCATAATTTCAGATTCTCCCCATCATCAGGGACCTCCCTAGTCATCACAGTTTTTTGTAAAAGACAGATGTTGGTCTCAGTCACATCAGCCAACTCTTTCAGTACCTTTGGGTGACTACTACTCAATCCCATGGATATGAATATGCCCAGCTTCTCTAAGTAATCCTAAGTATACTGTTACTGCCCCACTGCTGGCTGCTGTGTCCTTCCCAAACCATAATGGTACACACAGAGGTCTGGAAATAGAATTCCTGATTACTCAAGTAATGCTTTTAGTGTACTATTTTCTTATTTACCCTAGTTTCCATCTCTATTATGCTCTGTTTTTTTGTTTTAGTTCATGAACAAGGTCCCTGCTTAGTCAAGTGGATTTTCTGCTGAAAGTCCTAGTCTTTGTGCACAATGGGATGATTCATTGTTGAGTTATTTTATTAAACATATTAAGTTTTATTAAAAAAAAAATAATAATAATCAGCCAGCTTTCCTGGGCAGCCTTGCCCTTCATGATTGCTTCTCAGGGAATTCTGCCTAGCAATTCCTTAAATAAGTGTCTCTTAACTCTATCCCAGCCAAAACCAGGACAGCAAGCCAGATTCATGTCTTGTGAGGCCCAGAGTCCTAACTCTGCTGCTTTCCTTCCCAGACTCCCTTCAGATCCTGAGCTCAATCATCTCATGGTTTCTGAAGCCCAAGCTGACATATGCATTTTCATTCACCACCAGTTTAAGAGCAACAGTTCAGGCACAACATTATGATCAAGAGGGCCTTCTAGCATTTGCACCAGTATCGCTAGGGCTAAGAGCTTCCAGAGGCAGATAAGTGTCTGTGACCAGGATACTTCCACCAATCAGTTCTAGAAAGCCTTGTACATAACCGCTTCTTATAGAATCATAGAATATCCTCCATTGGAAGGGATCCAGGAGGATCATTAACATTCCTCCACAAAGGGCAACCTAAAAGTTAAACCATCTATGTAAAAGCATTGTCCAAATGCTTCTTGAACACTGACAGGCTTGGGACCATGACCACTTCCCTGGGGAGCTTGTTCCAGTGCTTGACTACCCTCTCAGTGAAGAACTTTTTCCTAATATCCAATCTGAACTTCCTCTGATGCAGCTTTAAGCCATTCCTTCATGTTCTATCAGCAGACACCAGAGAGAAGAGGATCAACACCTCCCTCTCCATCCTCCTTTATGAGGAAGCAATGACGTCACTCCTCAGTCTCCTCTTCTCTAAGCTGAACATGCTTCTTGGGCAAGCAGTCTGGAACTGACCATAATTTAATTCTTTCACAATGTCCCCAGGATTATTTCCTCCTGACCTTGACTCAGAGACTGCCAACAGACACATCTCCCATTTAGTACAGGAGCTCTGTACAGTCGAGGAAGTCCTTAACACAAGACAAAACTTCTATTTCCTCTTCCCCTTGCTTATTTTCCATCAAGTCATAGCCATGTCACATTTGTACATGCTATCCTGCCCAATCCCTGTAATTCTGATAGTTTTGACAGTTTTGTAGCTCTCTATCAGGGCTTGCAGTTCCTCCTGTCTGCTGGCCACGTTCTGCACATGAACGTGCAGAAGTCTAAGGGAACCCTTTAAATCTTCCTCCTCTGAGCAGTGACATGAAAGCACTCCTTTCTGGCCTTCCTCTTCATGTATATTCTCCATCTGCAACTCCATCTCTTGCTGCTGGGCTTCAGTCCCTGTCTTCCAAAACTCCCAATTGGGTTAGCAAGCCTGGTTGTAGCAGCATATGCCCTCACTTTCACTTTGTAAGAACACCTTCTTGATAGGCCGCTATGCAACTGAAGAAACACATTAATGATTATAATGCATTTATAAAATTATAGTGAAAGCCATAAAGGTGGAACTCAGAGGAGGCAAGTGCCTCATCTAGTGTTGACTCAATGTGGACTCAGAAATTTGTCTGCAAAAAGGACTGTCCCTACATAGCATGGACTCAGGGCAATGTGGGGGAAAGTCATTCCAAGCTACTGGCCTCAGTGCCATGTGACTCTCCTTGACCTTCAGTTATTTAGCAATATAGACGTGGCTTTCTGATCTGGGTCTTAGCTACATGTCAAGGCTAAAAGAAGCTTGTCTATGCAGTACAGTGTCACAAGATGCAATACCAGCCATAAGTGACTTGGCACTCATAAATTGTGGGATCATGTTTCTAAGAGATCCTTGCAAGAGCCAATCAAACAGGGTCAAATGGGCTCAAACTTCAAGTACGGTTTATTAATTCAGGTTAACATCACACAGGTATTATGTCGTTTAGATTATTCAGAAACAACTCATGCCTTTTCAAACCATGGACACAAGGAGCTTATATCTGCATATACTATTTAAACATACACAAAATCTATATTAGCCTATACAAAACAAGGTTGAGAGGACCTGAAGTAGCTGGGCCTTGTTACACATCTAAATTGATAACTGAAGAGGGAAAGAAATTAAGAAGACAAAGAAGGAGAGACAACATGACCATCAAAGCTATTTCTGTTTCCATTTCCAGTTTCACAGATCTTCTGAATACAACACGTTGCCTTTATAGGGTCTTTCAGGGGGAAAAAAAAAAGGTAACACTTTTAAGTTTCTAGGACATGGATTTTTTATTATTATTATCGTGGGTGGCACCCAAATTTTTAATATTATGATGCTGTTAAGATATTTGTGTAATTTAACAGTTTAGAAAAGTTGGAAAATAACAAACAATATGTTGGGATATTTAAATATAATTTTTCTTGCACTCCCTCAGCACAACAAGGCCTTCACACTGAGTTAGATGAAAAGAGCAATAACTTCTCACAGTAGACGGTGGAGAAATTTCTTGGTGTGAGACATACAACTTAAGGTGTAGTATCTCCTCATTCAAAGATAAATTAAAAGAAAAAACAACCAAACAAACAAAACCAAACAAAAAAACAAAAAAAACCCAAAACAATAAAAAAGCTGATTCAAACAGAAATATTTATCTTTAAAATACAAAACCATGAGATTACTAACTGATTGTGCCAGAGCATTGCTATAACAGTATTACCAGAAAAAAATTGCTAGGATCAGGCTTTTCAAACAGAAAATGAAAACAAAACAAAACAAAAGCCCAATAATCCTTCATATTCTCAGTATCAGTTACTGAAGAGATCTCAGGTTTGAAATATACCTACCACCTATGAGCAGAGTGAGACATTAGTTTGCCATCAAATTTTGTAAGAAAAGATGATCCTGAAGAACTGAAAAATGTAAAGTGCAAATATTACCTCGCAATTTTTTATGGTAGCTATTTGTATCATGTGCATTTTGATTATTTCCTTTGCAAGCTTACTGAAAAAGAGTGCTTTAAAAATATATGCAATTTTGTAAAATCTGATCATTACAAGTACCATGACCCCATTCTACATTAGAAGCATGATACATAAGAAATAGCAGACAGGATTTATTGACTAAGAGTAAGCCTACATATATATGTTACATTTTGCTTTTACAGTAATATATATATCTAATAAATCATACTTGCTTGTACAGCATTCTCTGTACTTTTGCAGTTAAGATCACCAGACAAAAATGTATCTATTTTAATGCAAGGTAAAGAACAGTGCTATCTTCTTTTTACAGATGGTGAACTGAGGGAGAAACCTCAGACAATCTTCCTAGCTATGAGAGACTAATATTCATCTGTCTTATCTTCATTAAAAAACCTCACCTTTTTTTTAAACTGTCACTTACTTTGAAGTTTATGTCAGAGACATTTTATTTGTTAAACCTGGAAAAGTGCCAAAAAGAAAAGAGATATTAATCTTCAGATTCAAGCAAACACCTATGCTAAGATCCCTGATTCTTGAGATGAATCCTACTCATAGTCTCAGTACAGCTCAGTACCCAGATTAATAGAGCATCTGAATACCATCACAGAACCTGAACGTGTACTCATGTCATGTTGTGTTACTGAACATAATTGTTTTTTACATATATTCATGGTTTTCACACTGATATGTGCTTCTGCTTCATCTGTTTTCATTAGTAACTACTTTAAAAACTTTTATCAGAACTATAAAAAAGCAGAAAACAAGCATGAGATAACACTGAAATGTTAAATATAGTTTTCATATTAACAGTATAACTTTTTTCCTTCAGTTGTGTACATGTATATAATATATAGATAGAAAGTATGATACATTGTCTGCTTTTATTTTAAACTGTATTAAAAATGCCAAAAGATCCTATTTTTTAAGGAAAAAAGAGGCAGGCAAGACAGCTTGGAGCCGTTGTTGCTATTGTTAATTTCATTCCAGTTTTCTTAAAGAAAGAAGATTTTAAAAAAAAATGGAAACAGAAAGATTAAACTGTAGTACTTCTTGCTAGTGATGACATTTAACTTGCAAATTTTTTGTGAGAAGTACATGCACACACACACTCTCTTATCAGCCTAGCAAAGACCAAGCAAACTCATAGAAGCATCAAGCTGTGTAAAACATTGCTTTTAGCTGCTTCTCTCCTCAGCAGTTCTCAGCAGTGTGTCAGAGAATACTCTCTTGTCAGCTAAGCTAGAGGGTTATTAAACCCAAATTAAAAAGAAAAAAGAGAAAGAAGACACCAGAGAAAACAAAACACACACAAAAGAGGGAACCCAGCTTCCTTCCTTTATCCTTCAGAAATGTACCTGAGTACACAGCGGGTGATTACGTAATTTGTATTTTAAGTGCTTTTTTATATACTTGATGCTAGAGGCTGTGAATCTGCAGTAAGGCGCACAGGCTACTTGTTCCATGCAATACTACGGATTTAGCTGACGTTTCTGGATGTTATCTGGATTTGCATCTCTGTTTCATTTTGGTCAGTTTATTGCTCAGACTCTTGCACATTGACATAATGGTGCTGTGTTGGATCTATATACGTTTTAGGAGATCTGAAGAGATAGAATTTATTACATTAAAGTAGCCCAGTTCAGTTATCAGCTTCCAAGCTAAATTACAGTTTCTAGAAAATGGCGATCATTAGAATACCTTATTTAATTGTGCAGCTTGACTTAATTTTCAGTGTATCAGTTTGCATTAATTAATGTTAGTTTCACAATCTTTTTGTTTATCAGATATGATCTCTCTGTGGATTAAAAACATACAGTGGCCATGGTGGCTAGCATTGACATTAAGCCTTGGCATCATGAAATTAGCAATGCTTACTTAGTTAATAGTTTCATAGTGAGTAAAACTGGTGACAGTGAATAAGTCTAATTTTGTGACATTCCCCAACTTTAAGTAATGGCAAGCCATACCGTTGCTTTCTGTCACAAGAACAGTCCTTAACAGGGAACAGAGATGTGACGAGAACAGTAGCTTATTCACAGTAACTGACAGTATGCCTCCTAAGTAGGCTTGAAATACCAATATTATTGACCTTGGTGTGTGAAACATTTCCTTCTTGTAGGAGATCTGCCTGTGCAACAGTCAGAAAGTAAGAAATGACTCATCAGATGGTGGATTACTGGAAGAAGAAGGATCATTTTGTTCGAAATTAGACATCAGGATTAACTGCTGTTCATTCTGTGATTGCAGCAGAGATAGAAAGCATTATTTTTATTTTAGGAAAAAGGCCTGACAGGATTTACTGATTAATACTTTCCTTGCATAAAACTGTGAGTCATCTTCAATGACATTACTATGGCTGGAGTCAGAGCACCTCTGGCTGTGCATTTGTCAGATTTCACAAGGTAAGTGGTGTCAGGATGAGGCGCTTTCGAAGGAAATCCCTAAATATGTAGACATTAGCTTTGGTGATAAAGAAAAATACACTTTCTCTAATATCTTATTATAGAAAAACCCCTCCATAAAAGAAATTTTTAAAGAAAAAGGCGAGGAGGAAATTAAAACTTAAAAGACTGGCAGTTCAATCAGAATAAAGACAAACTTCTGGAGTAATCAAAATATTTAAAGATTTAGTGATTTTTCATGATAGAAAAGATAACCTCAGCTATTTTCATATTTCATTCCATCTTTTAAATAAGCTTTTAACCTCTGTAGATTGAATGTGTTATTCTCCATCGCTTCTTCAGTGCTATGTACATTTAAACAGCATTGTTGTCCTGTCCAGAAATAATTGTTTCTGTGACAGCAAAGTAATTTCTCTGTGTAATGCACACAGACTTAGTTGGGTTTTTTTTCAAAAATGTAAAGTACATTGGAATCTTGCAAATAAAAAGTGCCATAAAATCATCATGTCTCAAAGGATATATAAAAAATAGATATGCACAATATAATATGAGGAAATATTGCTATGTGATCAATTTGCAAAATGATATTTGAGGAAGAGGTAAGACTATGACTTCACAAAAATCAACATAAAATTAAAACTTTTATATTTGCAGAAATCTGCCACTTCTCATGCTTCCAATTAATGTGTTTTAGTCTTAATTCATTTTTTTTAATCAGAAGCAAAACCTAAAGAGTACAATTTTACACTGAACTTTCCTCAATTTAAACATGTTTTAATCTTTTTAGTCTAGGTAATATTCTGTCTTCCTCTTTGGGGCTTCAGCAGACTTTAACTCACTTTGGCAAAACAGAAGTTTGAGGTCACCTTTATGACGGGACAAACAGTTTTCATTAATAAATAAATAATAACATTATTTATTATTATGTATCTAGAACAACTGTGTGTGTACATTTTACAGTACACAAGTTTACTTATTTTTAAAAAGTGTTCCATAGTGAATAGTGATTTTAGCCTTTCATAATCCTTGTAAATGATAGTTTTTTGTATTGGGGTATTATGAAAAACAAATATTTTGAATGCTATCATCAATTTATTTACATAGTAAATGAGATGATATAGGAAGCCAAAAGAGTATTGTATTCCTATCATACTGTATTTCAAGGACCTCAGTCCTTAAAAAAGTCATCTGCAATAAGTAACTATTGTGTGTCCATTGCTATTATTTGAAGTATCATTCCTCTATTTATTTTTTTTATTTGATGCAATTGCTAAAAATAATGATCCTTTAAATTGATCAAATATTTTCCAATAATCCCAGTATTAAACAAAGTCCAGAAAAGTATTAGTTAAATGCTGTTAAAAATATTTGCTTCATTTACTTCACAATGTTTTTACCATGCTTTTTCTTCTTTCTCTAATGTCGCTAATATCAAATAGAAATGAAACAATATAGGTATTGCCTAGAGTGTTTTCAGATACTCAAGTACACCTTAGAAATATATTTGCATTTTGTGCTAACTTTATTATTTTGATATTTTAATGATTTCCATAAGTGAATTACCATTAACATCACATATTAAAAATCCATTATGAATAATTATCACCAAGGGCAAACACATTTGCTTTGCAGAAACAACAAAAATGGAAAGAATTATCTACAGCAAATTTCAACAGTTTACTACAGTACAAACTAAAGTAATAACAGAACTAGCTCATTAAAAATTTAAAAGCAAAGTCAGGCTTAATACAGAATCAAGTCTTTTTGGTCACTTTAGCTCAGTGTTTCAGAATGGTTGTATTTTCTTACAAAAATATTTTGACATTTGATATTTATATAAATAAATAGACATCTCAGACACAAAAGTCATAAAGGTGAACAGAAACATAAAAAAAAAAAAATCAAATTTCCTATCCTTTATTGCTCTTTTAAAGAGAGGATCAAATTATTTCTATCATTGCAAAAAAATTATAATTTTGGCTTCTCATGCGATCTTGCCAGAGAATATCTGGAACTACAGCATCATAACTGCTAACTGGAACACCAGCAGATTTAGTTGGTTTCCACTGTGTGTATTTCTTCTGCTATATTTTTAACAAATAGTCCATTTAATTTGAGAATAAACTTGGGTTTAGTAGTTGGGGAACTTAATAAAAATTAACCTTATAAAAGAGAATTTCAGCTTGATATCACTTTTTAAACTCTAACCAAGATTGATAGCATATATATAAATATCATTTCTTCTCAAGGATAAGCCAAAATTTAGACTTCTCAGTAAAGTTGAGATTTGCTTGATCTTACCATACCTTTTCTAAGTTTTCCTGTTTTGTTGAGAAGGAGGAAAAGGGGTGAAATAGTTACATAGTTTAAAGATCTATTTCTAATTTGTATCACCTATTAATGCAAAAAGAGGGTAAATGGTTCAATACGTCATTCTTTTCCCTATGTAGACTATAGAATTTGCATTTCATTTTTCCCCTATTAGTCCCTTCACAGTGATACGGATCCAGTTCTTAAAAGTAGCACTATAAAATCTCTGTTGGAATGATTAATATAGAGCGTTTAGTATAAAAGAAGGTCTGAACTAATTTTAAACAAATTTTCCTAGTATTTCAGGTAGATCTGAAGTTTTTAACCACATCAGAACTGATTTGTATCCAAGTTGAGACATTATGGTCTGGATAAGTGGGGAATCAGAGGAGTAAAAGAGGTAGTTGAGTGATTGGGCTTAATGGGCACTGGTTATTAAGTGATATCACAGGGTCTGTATTGGGCTGGAGCATTTACCTTGTGAGAAGAAGCTGAGGGACCAGGGATTGTTCAGCCTGGAGAAGAGACGGCTGTAGGGGGGAACCTAACAGCAACCTCCCGGTGCCTGCACGGAGGTCAGCAAGGAGATGGACCCAGGCTCTTCACAGATATGTGTGGTGAGAGGATGAGAGACAATAGATATAGGTTGGAAAAGGAGACATTCAGGTTGCGTACAATGAAAAGAAAATTCCCAATAGGACAGTGAAGTGCTGGAGCAGGTTGCCCAAAAAGATAGTAAAAAAATGGCAATTTTCAAGACCTGACTGGGATGTAGCATGAGCAGGCCTGAGCAGATCTGAGCAACCAGCTCTGACTTCAGAGCTGCCCTTGCAGAAAATTGGACTAGAGACTTCATGAGATCCTTTCCCACCTGAATTGTCCTATGGTCATATGACTCTATATCCAAAATACAAGTCAGAGGCATAATGATAACAGCAAAGAAAACAAGGAAATCTCACTAAAGATGAGAAGGTATATTTAGATGAAACTATCTCTTAAAGCATAAACTATTTGTTTAAGAACATCTCTGTAAGATTTTCTAACACTTTCTCGCAGCTATATAGCTAGAAGTATTGACAGGGAAACAGTGAAACAAACATATATATCAACTTGGTGAAACAACAAATACATCTTTGCAGGACTGACATTTGTGCAAATGCAGTGACAAAAGATTAAATTAAGCATATGACCACCAACTTTCAGACAATTTTTGTGCTTGACGTGGTCCTTGCTTATCCATTTTCCCTTAAAAGGACCCACAAATTCAACTGTTTCATTTTTGTTTCTTTTTTTCCCAGGTTACTAATAGTCTTTGTCTGTTTAATGATAATTCTGATCTCTCACAGCTTCCTGGAAAGAAGCCTGGTTTTGGGGGTTTTGTTTGTTTGTTTGTTTGTGGTGGGTTTTTTTTTTTTTTTTTTTAATGAAAGCAAATTAAATTACATGCATCAAGTTTGAAATGATGTATTAATTGTATTCTAACCAGAACTGACATGCTGTAGCTAAGGAAACATAGAATTATCTTGTTCAATGTTTTGTAAATGGTACTGCGAATCTGCAAAGAATCATTGTTTAAAATTTGCATAAATGTCCTACATTTACAAAATTACTAAGAAATTTTCTTGTAACAAAGTTGTGCCATTTTCTCTTTTCCATTATCACACTAATGTATATATTCTATTCATCACAGATTTTTTTTTTCAATAACGTTATATTTAGAGCCAGGAACTGATTTCTGTATACAATTTATTTTTATTGAATGACCGTAAATGTCTCTGTAAAAAGAGACAGTCTTTGTTTTCCCCTCAGGTAGAGGTATGTATAAACTATGACAGTGAATACGCCTTTCTATCTAACACACTTCTGTCTTTTGCATGGAACAAGCCATTAGAATTCCCACTTTCAATCTGTCATATGTATTTTGAAATGATAAGAAATGATGAAATGTTTAACTAGAATTTACTTGTTTATTTTTAATAAGACAGGCCAAGTGTGAGCATTTGCAATGCTATATTTCTGACAGTTGCTAGTGCCAAACATCTGCTTTAAAGCAGTTGATATTTTTTTTTTAGACTCAAGGACATTTTTTGTTTTATTTAGCATTATATATTTTGTTTCTAAATGAAACTCAGGCATGCTAAAGTCTTTATTAATATCACTAACCACTGCATGACAGTTTTGATTGTACTGAGCTTACTGTACACCAGTTTCTCCCATTACAATGTGACAATTCCTAACCTTTTTTTTTTTTTTTTTTATCTAAGCCTACTTGAACATTGCACCTGAAGATGGGGAGAGAACATTCTGTTTGTTACCTTCTTTATGGTCAAGTGAAGCTGATCTGAATGAACTGTGCAGGAATCTTCTAATTTCTTAGTTTTGTAAAGACTGAGGTATGCAAAAAATATGTTTTGTCATAAATAGGAAATAATTGTTCACGTAGCTTTCCTTTTAAAGAACTAGTTTAGATAAGAATTGCTAAAAAAACCACCTCTTCTGAATTTCCTGGGAGAGTAAAGCATGATTGTTTTTTAGCTTACTTTTTGTAAACACTATGACAACTCATCGTAGCTGTAAGCATGGGAATTTCTGCATGAGACTATTATCTCTCAGTTTTGCTGACTCTTGCAATGTCCTGGAGAGATACAGAGAGCTCCCCCTTTCTTCTTTGCACTCCTGCAACTGAAATGGTTGTCCTCAAATAAGCTGCACTATAAAAGAGTACAGCCTATTTTATCAGTCCTACCTGGGAATTGCACTTTGCATGAATTGTGGCACCCAGATAAACCAAGTTAGAGTGCAGGTGGATTAGTTTGTTACATAAGTAAAGTATGATGGCCATAGCAAGTCCACAGGATATTGTTGAGGACTGTAAATGTACATCTTCTTCACTTCTGAAGAGAGACTGTGACATGGAGGTGTATCCAGATTGGTCCAGTCAAGTAAATCTTAGCTCATTGCTGTAGGAATAAATGAGATTCTGGCTCTGATCGTGGCCTTGGATATTGAATATTTGTCTGTTGTAGTTTAACCTGGCAGGCAGCTAAACACCACACAGCCATTTGTTCACTCCCCCCTCTCCTCCAGTGGGATGGGAGAGAGAATCAGGAAAAAAAAAATAAATTGTGGGTTGAGATAAAGACAGTTTAATAGGACAGAAAAGGAAAGGAAAATATTATATTAATAATCCTAATGATAAAAGAATATACAAAACAAGTAATGCCCAATGCAATTGCTCACACCCGCTGAACTGAAGCCCAGCCAGTTCCTGAGCAGCAGTCACCGCTCCCCCAGCTAACTCCCCTCAGTTTATATACTGAGCATGATGTCATACGGTACGGAATATCCCTTTGGCCAGTTTGGGTCAGCTGTCCTGGCTGTGCCCCCTCCCAACTTCTCGCTGGCAGGGCATGAGAAACTGAAAAGTCCTTGACTAGTGTAAGTACTACTTATCAACAACTAAAACATCAGTGTGTTATCACCATTATTCTCATCCTAAATCCAAAACACAGCACTGTACCAGTCACTAGGAAGAAAATTAACTCTATCCTAGCTGAAACCAGGACATTGTCATTGGATTCTTCTGTGACATGTGGGATATACTTTCTGTCAGATAACATAATCCTGGCATACCAGCCTGGACAGCCAGGTAAATGAGACAGTTTGGTCTTCTCCCTATCCTATGGTGTTTTTGAAGAAACAATGGGGAATGAAGACATCTGACCACACATAATAATGTATTGTTGCATTTTCTGCTATACAACTTTTTGAGCTATGTGTTGATTATCTGTGCTGCTTCTAACTTCTGAGTATTTCTAGCACCCTTAATTACGGAGTCATCTAGATTGCTAGAGGAGGAACAGTGGATAATGCTGTAAATGTTTCCCCAAGATTATTTCAGTCTCCTCTTTTAGCATGCATCATGGCCACAATGATGTGGACAGAAAAGAAACTTGGCCTTTACCCCTCTAATAATACAATAGCTATGAATATCTAATGTGTATACTTATATGTTTTGTTAGAAAAGAAAGGCTTTTTAAAGATTGAAACATTTCAATTCAATGTCTGCAGTCTGACAGAAATGGAATACTGAGATCCATCTTCATCTTAGCTACTTTTCTTTGCCAATGTACTTTCTGTTTTATTAAATTAATCTTCATTATAAAATCAGGTGCAGAAGTTTCCATAAGTACCTCCAGAAGTACACTGTCTGTTCATCTTAACATCAGTTCTTGTCACATCTCTCATCTGACAATTAAAATATTTTGAGAATTGTGGTCTACAAATTTTTAATGAAGAGTCATAAACCCCCACATTTTATTCCCTGGTAGAAAAAATTCCACAGTCACATGAAGTAGCTGCTTTCTCCCACAGACAAAATTAGAATTTTCTCTTTAAAAGAGATAAACTGAAGGAACTATTTTGTCACGCTTAAAGTGCATGTACCAGGACACTCTCTCTCTCTCTCTCTCTCTCTCTCTCTCTCTGCATCTATTACCCACACATATTTTTAGGTAAAGGTATGTTTTGAAGATACACAGGATTTATCCTCTCTGGATATGAAGGAGAAATGTTTCACAAATTATGTTAAGAGTCATTCACAAAAAGAAAGATTAGAGTGTTTGATAACTGATGGCATATATCCACTCTAGTGGTGAAAGTTACTTTTGAGGAATTGTGAAAACAGAAGATGGAGCACTAGGGAGAGAGAGGAAGGGAGTAAGTGGGAGGGAGAAAGGGAAAAGGAAAACTTTCCCCATCGGCCATCTGGGAACAGAAGTGATGGTGTTCCGAGATGAGCATCCTCCTCTGAGCATCTTCTCCATTGCAGCTAGTCATCCTCCATAACATTTTTTCACGTAGTAACTATAGCATTTTCATCAGGACCTATTCAAACTCTCTGTGGTTGTTTCTGCTTATGATGTGCTAGTACTAGTTGGAGCATGTGTTGAACAGGGGCATATGCTACTTGCTGCTGGTTGTTAAACTTTCCTCATATGTATTACTTGGTCCCTTAAAGTTAACTAAAAGCTATTACCAAAAGCTAGGACAAGGGCATAAATGTTGGCAAGCTACATTAAAGAGAATTATCAATACACTATACATGTAAAGTAATTTTCCTCAAGGAATTTCTTTAGCAGTATAGGATTTACTAAGATGATTTCAACCTTTTTTTTGTTTTTGATAAAAAACAATATTTCCTGTAAAATATTCTGATTTCAAACACTTGGTGAAAAATGGAAATGCTGTTGAGATAATTTTGATTTTAAATTTAAACTGCAGAATATAAATTTGAAGAACGGGCCTTCCTTTGTTGGAAGTGTTTTTTTAATGCTGTGTTCAGTGCCAAATATGAAAGAAAACATGAGTTTATGGCTGCAAAAATGGTGTGAAAGAGAATATACAGCTGTAGTTGGGTGAGACATCCCTCTTAGTAATAGTAAAACCCAAATCTTCTTCTACTTCAAGAAAAAAACCCCTAGATCCCAACCTTAAATGTGTGCATACATTTGGGATAGGTGAAATCTGAGGTTACACTGTTTTTTGCAAAGAAGATAGATACACCAAAAAAAGTAATTGTTGTTATTTTGGTTTTGTTTGCTTGTTTTCTGTAAAGTATTTTTGTTAGAAAAAGTCAGGTCAACAAAATTGGACCTTATTTGTGGGCTACTATCTGGTAAAATATATAAGTAAGTTCAGATACCAGCATTTGCCCCAGAAATTAGTGACTCCTTGACACTCAGCTAAATTCATCTATGTGTCCACTGTACAAATTATGTAGAAGAGCTTTTGGGGGAAGGAATACCTTGTATTCTCATAATTTACATTTATGCAAAGTCATCAGACCTGGTTACAAATATGGGGTTTTTTTTACCTATTCCAAAAGTGAATTCTTCATAATAAATATGGAAGTCCTTTCTTTAGCAATATGAACTAGAAGTCCTAAATCCCCAGAGTTAATTAATAACCAGGTGTTAAATCTGTGGAACCATTCATCAACTCCTTCAACTCATTTACTGCAGGTGATTGCCTACATAAAGACCTCCCATAAAGCATGTAAAAAAAATTTTATGAATTCCAGAGCTGGCGGAGGGAGTGTGTATGGAAATCTTACTACATAAAAATACAGGTTATGTGGACGCCATCCAAAACCTGCTCTAAGAATGGGCTATTCTTATATTGGTAATCTTGTAATCATCAATTGATGTCACAAGATAAAAAAGTTCCTTTATGTCCCTTCAGATTGCCTCTGTGACAATATCTTTTAAAAGTTCTTCTAAAGCAGTATTTATCAGTATATGTAGCCTAAATAATAAAACTGTTTAGTACCTTTTCACTTCTTTTTCCCTTGACAGAAAAAAACATCATATTCAAACTGATTCTATATTAAAAAATTCATTATTTTCAGATAAATTCCATTTGTAACAAGTGTTCAACTGTTTCTCCATGGAAAAGAGGCTTTTGCTACTAGTTTCCCCATCAGAAATTTTCACAGGCTCTCCAGGTTCAGTCAAGTTTGACAAAGAGTAGATATACCAAAGAAACTACTAAGTTTCTGCAAGTTCCTTGAAACTGGCAGCTGGGTAAATGTAATAGATCCAAGTGAACAGTCCCACTGAGGGAAAACTTTGGTTTGAAATCAACAGTTTTTCTCTTGGCCACTCAGTACACATGGACCCAGTCTGACTATATTTAACCTTCTGTCCAGCCACTGGTAGACCCATGTGTGTGGTGGTAGGTGAAGAAAGGCTATGGGGAGGAATGCAGTATTGTAAGAGAGAGGAAATCATGAGGGTGATGAGGAAATAAGGTGACTGCAGTGGAGATGATTTAAGATAGAAAGCATTACTCCATTGAGAACTAGATTTCAGCATCTCACGTTAGTGACTACTTTTACACTACTTTTATTGGGGTGTACTGGGTTTGCGTAGCAAGTTTTTGGTAGCAGGGGGGCTACAGGGGTGGCTTCTGTGAAAAGCTGCTAGAAGCTTCCCCTATGTCCAAAAAAGCCAATGCCAGCCGGCTCCAAGATGGACCTGCTGCTGGCCAAGGCCGAGCAAATCAGCAACGGTGGTGGTGCCTCTGTAATAACATATTTAAGAAAGGGTAAAAAATGCTGGGCAGCAGCTGTGAGAGAGGGGTGACAATATGTGAGAGAAACAGCCCTGCAGACACCAAGGTCAGTGAAGAAGGAGGGGCAGGAGGTGCTCCAGGA
>NW_008795138.1:6833476-6834381 GCF_000699145.1 Aptenodytes forsteri | reverse complement strand
AGGGGAGTGATAGAGCGGCTTGGTGGGCACCTAATGGTCAGCCAAGGTTAGCCCACCACAGTCCTTTTTGGTGCCCAAGGTGGGACACGAAGAATTTGAGATAAGGACAGTAACTGGGAGAGGTAACAGGCAAAACATGGATGGAACATTGCCAGAGAGCAGAATAATTGTGGGGAAGTTTTTTTTGTAATTGTGATGAAAGGATGAGGGGTAGAGTGTGTGTAACTTGTCCACCTTTGTCAGTGTTGTTATGATGTTATTTTGACTTTGGTGTAGGGAATTCTTTTTTGCAGATTGTACTGGGTTTCCATGGCAAGGTTTTTGGTAGCGTGGAGGCTGCAAGGGTGGCTTCTGTGACAGGACACCAGAAGCTGCCCCCATGTCAGCCAGAGCCAGAGCCAGAGCCAGCTGTCTCCAAGACAGACCCACCGCTGGCCAAAGCTGAGCCAATCAACGGGAGAGAGGAGTGAGAAAATTTGAGAGAAACAGCCCTGCAGACACCAAGGTCAGTGAAGAAGGAGGGGGAGGAGGTGCTCCAGGAGCCAGAGCAGAGATTCCCCTGCAGCCCCTGGAGAAGACGATGATGAGGCAGTTTGTCCCCCTGCAGCCCATGGAGGTCCACAGTAGAGCAGATATCCACTTGCAGCCTGTGGAGGACCTCACACCGGAGCAGGTGGATATCTGAAGGAGGCTGTCATCCTGTGGGAAGGCTCCTGGCAGGACCTGTGGACCCATGGAGAGAGAGGAGTCCACACTGGAGCAGGTTTTGCTGGCAGGACTTGTGACCCTATGGGGGACCCACGCTGGAGCAGTCTGTTCCTGAAGGATTGCTCCCCATGGAAGGGACCTACACTGGAGCAGTTCATGAAGAACTGCAGCCCGTGGGAAGGACTCACATTGGAGAA
>NW_008795138.1:6827326-6829390 GCF_000699145.1 Aptenodytes forsteri | reverse complement strand
AGCAGGGGAAGAGTGTGAGGAGTCCTCCCCCTGAGGAGGAAGGAGCGGCAGGGACAAAGTGTCATGAACTGACCGCAACCCCCATTCCCCATCCCCCTGTGCCATTGAGAGGGGAGGAAGTAGAGAATTTGGGAGTAAAGTTGAGCACGGGAAGAAGGGAGGGGTGGGGGGAAGGTGTTTTAAGATTTAGTTTTTATTTCTCATTACACTACTCTGGTTTTGATTGGTAATAAATTAAACTAATTTGCCCAAGTCAAGTCTGTTTTACCCATGATGGGAATTGGTGAGTGATCTCTCCCTGTCCTTATCTTGACCTATAAGCCTTTCAATATATTTTCTCTCCCTTGTCCAGCTGAGGAGGGGAGCGATAGGGTGGCTTTGATGGGCACCTGGTATCCAGCCAGGGTCAACCATGGAGCTCACAAAATAAGTAAGTAAATTTGAACAAAAAATGGGTCCTAATCCTAATCCCTAAAAGGTCTGACACAGTAAGTGTTCCTTCACGTTGGCTGAGCTTCAGAATCTATAATGCTCAAACACTTATTCTGCAAAACATGTAAGGTACCTTCATGTAACTTACCCCAAAAAGAAGTTTAGACTAGATAGAATTGTTTAATATTTGATCCATTTAATCATATCTATGATGAAACATATACCTATGTTACCTTTCAGTGTATGTTGTGATATTGTCATGATAAATAAAAAGAAAAGTTGTGTTTATATGTAATCAGGGAAATGGAAACATTTAAGTTCACCTCCTGACAGAAGAGGAATATATTTTGGTCTCCTGTAATTCTATCCGACACAGCAATGATATATGGAATTTAAATTACCTCATTATGAAACATATAATATAGAGATGATAATTCTTACATTTACAGTCTTTACATCTGTATTGAAGACATATAACAATTTACCTGGAATATTTTTTTTTTTTTTTTTATTTCTGTTCTCCCTTTCTGGTAATGTAGCAACAGAAGATATGAAAGCTTTTCACCAAAAGCATATAATTTGTATGTCCAGGAAATGACTCAAAATGTTGTATTGTAGTATATTACAATATTTAAATTATTTATTTTTGTTTAAATTACATGATTTATAAACAGAAAGTTTCAGAAAGTGCAGTATCCTTGTTGTAAATAAACTATATCAAAATGATAAGTAGATTGAAGATTTTATGGATGGTTAATGCACTTAAGGTTTAGTAAGTAATATCTACAACAGAAATATGCTTTGAAATAAACAAAAGCTGGGACATACTTAAAAACATTGCAATCTAATATCTAGCTCCTGGTATGACACTCCGTTCATTACTTTGTATAATTAAGAAGCAGGCAGGCTTATATGTTCTTACAAATGGAAAAGAAAAATTTCTACAAAACACATATTAATTTAAAAACTTATTGTATTTGGTATATTCAATAGATTGGAGTTTTTTTCAGATCTGTCTTACTTCTCAAGTGAGAGAAAATAAGAACATACATTATACAGTATCCTCTTAATTCATTGCATCACAATATTTAAATACATTTTCATCTGAAAATCTTCTAAAGTCTTTCAAATATAGCAGTTTCTTTAAAAATTTGTTATGACTTTAAGTCATTTGTATTATTAAAAAATACAATGATTATGTTCAAAGTTCACTATAGAATGTTGATAGGATAGTAAGTGTGTAACATCAGACAAATTGACTGAAGTGGAAAATTTTAACTAGTATTTGGACACAAATATTTCCCACCTTTTGTTATGGATGAAATTCTGAAATATTATGGTGATTTACACATTTATTTATCGTTATTTGTTTACAGCTTATATCTACAAATACTCATTTTGCACTTTGGTTCACAAAGTATCAATTCATGCATGTCTTTTATCTTATGAAAGATATGGTCCTTGTTCAGTTCCTTATACAAAAGCATTGACACCTTTCTACATTTTATCTAAATCTTTGTCTTTCATTTATTTGATCCTATTAAAAGTACTGGTCTTTTAGCATTTTGTTCTGTCCTGGAGGTTTTGAGCCTGTACCATGTAATATAGATCAAAGACACAAAACAATATAAT
>NW_008795138.1:6824740-6826241 GCF_000699145.1 Aptenodytes forsteri | reverse complement strand
TTTTTTTTTTTTTTTTTAGTTCAGTTCTCCCTTTCTGGTAATGTAGCAACAGAAGATATGAAAGCTTTTCACCAAAAGCATATAATTTGTATGTCCAGGAAATGACTCAAAATGTTGTATTGTAGTATATTTCAATATTTAAATTATTTATTTTTGTTTAAATTACATGATTTATAAACAGAAAGTTTCAGAAAGTGCAGTATCCTTGTTGTAAATAAACTATATCAAAATGATAAGTAGATTGAAGATTTTATGGATGGTTAATGCACTTAAGGTTTAGTAAGTAATATCTACAACAGAAATATGCTTTGAAATAAACAAAAGCTGGGACATACTTAAAAACATTGCAATCTAATATCTAGCTCCTGGTATGACACTCCGTTCATTACTTTGTATAATTAAGAAGCAGGCAGGCTTATATGTTCTTACAAATGGAAAAGAAAAATTTCTACAAAACACATATTAATTTAAAAACTTATTGTATTTGGTATATTCAATAGATTGGAGTTTTTTTCAGATCTGTCTTACTTCTCAAGTGAGAGAAAATAAGAACATACATTATACAGTATCCTCTTAATTCATTGCATCACAATATTTAAATACATTTTCATCTGAAAATCTTCTAAAGTCTTTCAAATATAGCAGTTTCTTTAAAAATTTGTTATGACTTTAAGTCATTTGTATTATTAAAAAATACAATGATTATGTTCAAAGTTCACTATAGAATGTTGATAGGATAGTAAATGTGTAACATCAGACAAATTGACTGAAGTGGAAAATTTTAACTAGTATTTGGACACAAATATTTCCCACCTTTTGTTATGGATGAAATTCTGAAATATTATGGTGATTTACACATTTATTTATCGTTATTTGTTTACAGCTTATATCTACAAATACTCATTTTGCACTTTGGTTCACAAAGTATCAATTCATGCATGTCTTTTATCTTATGAAAGATATGGTCCTTGTTCAGTTCCTTATACAAAAGCATTGACACCTTTCTACATTTTATCTAAATCTTTGTCTTTCATTTATTTGATCCTATTAAAAGTACTGGTCTTTTAGCATTTTGTTCTGTCCTGGAGGTTTTGAGCCTGTACCATGTAATATAGATCAAAGACACAAAACAATAAAATGTACATAAACATGGAAGAAACACTTTTTTAAAAAGACTTTTTTCAGTTGAGGATTTGGGGTTTTCTGCTATTGAAACTGCAGAAAACAGTAAAATATTAAATTATATGAACTATGGTGTATTTCCAAAATATTCTAAAAGGTACCCTGCTGTCCTGGTTTTGGCAGAGATAGAGTTAATTTCCTTCCTAGTAGCTGGTACAGTGCTGTGGTTTGGATTTAGGAGGAGAACAATGTTGATAACACACCAATGTTTTAGTTGTTGCTAGGTAGTGCTTACACTAGCCAAGGACTTTTCAGCTTCCCATGCTCTACCCACTGAGAAGGCTGCAGGTGCGCAAGAAGCTGGGAGGGGGCACAGCCA
>NW_008795138.1:6798795-6820485 GCF_000699145.1 Aptenodytes forsteri | reverse complement strand
TTTTCAATTATTAAACTGTTTTTATCTCAACCCATGAGTTTTTCTCACTTCTACTCTTCCTATTCTCTCTCCCATCCCACCGGGGGGGCAGGGGGAGTGAGCAAGCAGCTGTGTGGTGCTCAGTTGCTGACTGAGGTTAAACCACGACACCTGCATTAACATATTTGCCACAACATAAGGAATGTGTGAAAAAACATTTGGTAAAGTTGTTTGAGTACACTCTAAGTCATTTCTGCTGCCAATCTAAATGACTGGTAGACATCTCTTCTGAACTTAGTCTGAAGAAGTTTATTTTGTTCTTTTTTTCTACAGATTCATGGAACAGAATCCAATCTTGTAAATGTGTAGAAAATAGTATGAACTTATCTGAATTTTCAGATAATTTTGCTAAAATAAAACACAGAATAAGAAAAAAAAAGTTGTCTTATGTGTGGTTAAGAGATGTAAAAATATAGCTATAGAGCTATTTATGCTAAGGATGAAGGAATAGTTACATCTGGTAAATATGCACAGCCTTGATTTGTAAGAGAATGCTGAACATGCAGTCTGAAAATTAAGTTATTTTAAAATGTAAAAGAAATCTCAGCTTAAAAAAACATTTGTCACATCTTACTTATGAAGGAAAAAAAAAACTCTGCAAGTTTAGCAGTAGCAATATGGTCATTTTGAAGTTCTAGCACACCCTCTTTGTCCTGTTTCTTGTCCGTAATTATAACACATGTGCTGAAATATTTATATAGAAACATACACTAGCCTTTTCCAGATACTGTGTTTTCTATGAATCCTTACAGTAAAGATTTGATCCAACGTCAATTCAGACAATTAGAAATGATATAGAAGTCCATTTATTCTATGTTTAATTCAGTATCAATGATCTGTGAATCATCATAAACCAACCAGCAAGAAATAGAACTTCAGAATGTCTTTCTTACTCCTTTGAATGCACCAGTCTAGAGATTAACATTTCATCTGTTGAAATTAAAAATAGTAGATATGCCAGTATGTTTTCATTTATTACTGTTATTTTAGTAGTAAACTATGAACAACAATATGTTTCAATAATAAAGACAGCAAATGCAGTAATGCACACAGCAGCAGTTCTGCTAACCAATGGGCAGTGTGGAACCATGTAACAGGGTCAAAGAAGTTATTTGAAGGTGATAATACAAACACTTAATAAATCATGTTATAAATAACAGAAAGACTTTCAGGTTAAAGTGCATTCAGAAAATTGCACTAAAAGATTTGTCCCTCTTGATTTTAAGCAGCTGAAAATTTTAAGATTATACAGAAAAAGCACAAATACAAACCAACATTTGGAGCACCATTCAGGTGGTACACTTTAGAAAATTTCAGAGACAAAATGTTGGCAAAACACTAGTTTCAGCTTCATCACTATCAGTATGGCCAATATTTGTATCAGGCTTAGACCATCAGCCCTCAAGAAAATAAACTATACTGTAAATAAAATTATATATTGTTTCAACAACTAACTGCCTTTGAATATTCCTGTACACTGAGATTTATATTACATTAATATCCAGAATATTCCTCCCAGATTAAGGAATATTACTGGGTTAGAAGGTATAGTTAGCCCTTTATGAAACTGTTGCTGCTTATCTCACAATCTCCAAATTGTATCATTCCTTGATATAGGAATCTTCTGATATTCCAAGTGAACCAGGGCAGCTTATGGACAACATGTATGCACTGATGTTTGAATCAAGATCTACTCCCTTATTAGATGACAGTAAATTAAGGTTTTCTTATCCAAGGGAAATTACCATCTGTCGAATTTTAAGAAAGCTGTGGAGCTGTGGAAAAACACTTCAGACTGATCACTTCAAATATGTTGGGATAAGAGAAAAAGGACAAGGACATTTATATGCTTTTTTAAGTATTATCCAGGAAGAATTTAGTCTTCATGAACATAAGGAATGATGATCATTAAGTAGCTCCAGACAATATTTCATATATTTTCTTCAATGTAAGCTAAATAAAGATCAGTAATAATTTCCAAGACAATTAATTAAGGTCTTATGTCAGTGAAGTTTCAGAATGGGTATAAATGTTGAAATTTGATCTGATAATGAGCTGATAAAAAGGAATTAAAAAAAATAATATTTCTTCAGTTAATTTTTTTTTCAAAATCAAAGCATGGGAATGGGAACAATAGGAAAGATGCATTACTATCTCTGTGTAATAGTTTGTGTATCCATACAGGTGGCTAATCCCAACCAGTGGTGCCATTGACAAGGTAGAAACAAAAGAAATTTCAAGATTTTACAAACAACAGGAAAAGATTAATGCATATGAAGATCATCCACTCTGACTGTGGCACCACTAATAAGATAGCAATTTGAAAAGAGCAGAACACTACAGAAAACATAAGACATTTTCTAGTTAAGAGTTGCTAGTAACTGATTAACTGATGACTGAGGGAGAAATTAGCAGAGAAATGATACTTCAAATAGCAAATAAGGGTATAAAGTCAACAGAACAAGGGCCAATAGGGAAGGGATAAACAGGGGCGTGCTATTTCTTTGGGAAGAGGCATGTGGTTGCTAAGTTGAAGAACTTGGGAGGTTAAAAAGGAGGAAAAAGATAATATAAAGTGAAGCAAATCATATGATCAGAGCTGCTCAGGGTCCCTCCCAAGCAGTCTTGCACATGATCACTGCTATTTGGAGCAGAACATTAAATTTGTTGTTGATCCAACAATATGTATGTCTTACTTTTTCTTTAGAGTCAGGGGGACTTGGAATGATAAAATTGGTGAGGAAACACACAGAGGGAACAGACTGGACACCCTGACACTCCAACCCTCTATAGAACCAGTGTGGCTCTAGAGGACAATATTTAAGTCAAACTGTCAATGTACATAGTGGCTTTATGGTAGTTAAGATAATATAACTGCAATCATTTTAAGTTATGAATGAAGGCAAAATTCAGAACCCCCAAATTAATCTATTTCACTACCTTGAAGAACATTTGTCATCTACAGAAGCAAAGGTCCCTGTCCAAATATCTAGTCTGTACTCATTTAAATACCAACCATTACCAAATCCCATGCCTGACTTGAGTCTGTGAAATAATACACAGTAGAAATAGAACTGAGTTCCTGTAAATGCTGGCCACATTTTTCATGGATGCCTCTGAGCAAATGAGCTGGTAGTTTTAATATGTGCTTCTCCATCTGAATTAAAGGAGTGATAATATATCTGATAGCATTACTAAGTTCTTGTCTTACAGACAGGTCAATCAGTATAGAAAAACATGATCCCACATCTCTCAGAACACAATCAGGTCCTTATTTAAATAAAGCAAAACAGAAGTTGTTCTGCATAAACACAGAGAAGGATACAAAACAAAATGAAAAAATAGCTGGAGGGATGCTGGTTTTAATCAAGTAAGGAAGATTGGCTTTTAGACCAAGGGGAGATGAACAAAGGAGGAAATTATGACAGCTGACAAATTAATCCAATTCAAAAGCTGCTCTCTAAACTAATAATATTTTTTTTTCTTCTCCCTTGGTTTTTAATGCAGCAGAAAAAAAAGAAACAAAACATGAATTAAACCACATTAAATGAAGGCAAGGAAGCCAGAGGTGCTCAGGCTGTTTAGATCACATTGAACTCTAACCATAACCATTATAACAAAAGTAGCAAGTCTCCATTATCAAAACAGTTTTCTCTCTTCTTTCTTTCTCTTTTTTTTGGTAAATATATATTATTATTTTCATAGCAACTGAAGACGAAATATTCACATCACCTATACTGAAAATAAGGTTTTCTCATTCCAGTGAATGTTATTCTCTGCCTTGACAGAGCAAAATTTTCTATAAACCAGAATGGTTACAGCTTAAGATTTCTCTTAAGCATTCTTTCTGTGTCTCACCCATCTATTACACTATGGTTCTGCTGTGGATTGGAAAACTGCAATTTGCTTGTTTGACTTTTTAATTTTAAATTAATCTACCCTCCAATCACCACACTCAAGCACAAATGAGAACAGTGCTGCCAGAGAAGACATCCTAGCTATGACTGCATGATTAATTTTTTAACTGAAACAACTGAGAATAAGGAGCAAATCAAAACAGTTTAAATGAAGTATCTCAAATAAACATTTAATTTAGAATATGATAGAAAGAAGTGTATACAGAGTCTCAAAACTAGCACTGGGAAAATTCACATAAAAGGGACTTGAGAAACTCATTTATAGAACGAATAATACAAATTCTAAAATCCTGCAACCCCTTGAACTGTCATTGCTGGATGGTATTGGTGACAGTTTTAAAAATAAGAAAATGAGAGAACATGAAAGAAAAAATAGTATTTGAACAGCTTATTTCTACAGTGCCACACAGTCTATGTTTTACAGTGCACTTATCTGTTTTATATTAACACCACAGAGCTCTAGTCTCCATTGGTTTAGGCTGTACATTAGTTTACACAGAAAAAAAAGTTATATGCCAAAGGTTAAATAACATGGAATTTACAAGAAAAAAAAAAAAAATTAGTCAAGCTTATGTATATATTTCCTAAGAAATTCATGAAAATTAAAGGATAAATGTTGGAGGGTATACACCTTTCGTGATCTGGAGCCCTCATCTCATGAGATGATAAATTTGGCTTTAGAAATGCTAGTATTGAACTTTTCACATTGCAGTCTAATGACACATAACACTGGTATGGTATAGCGCTACATACAGTGTACTGTACTAACAGTATAAACTGCTGAAAAAAGTGGTTATATACAAAAAGGTTTTATTAGATATTTGTTACCTTTAACTAGTATAAAGCATGTTTTCATTAATGACTGGCCATGAAGACGGTCTATTTTCTTCTCTCATATTTTATTATTATTATTGCCTTTCAATTTTTACGTATCGCATCTCTTCATTATTTCCCTGCTGTCATTATCTTTATAATCTTCAACTTTTTCTCACTTCTGATGTCTTCATCATTCTGAATTTCTTCTTCTAATTCATACAAATCATCTTCAGTTCCAACAATGGGGTTTGAAAAATAGCCTTTCTTAAACTCCTTTGCTACAACTTCAGGCTTTGTCTAATCTCTTCCTTTTTAATCCAATGACAAAACCATGTGGCACAAGGCTCCTTCATTTTCCTTGCAAGGGGTTAAAGCAAGATCCTATGCCAGCATCCATTTTTCTTATAAAGACTGAATGGTCTACTGTTTGGAGTATTTGTAGCTGTAACATGTTTCCTCCTAGTGTGACAAGATCAGTATTCCTTTCTCTAATAGTATTCTTCACTGCTGATGACAGATATTCTTTGAATGCTTCTAGGACAAGCATTCCTCTTTTTCTTAGCAGCACACATCTCCTACTCGAAATGACATTCAGGCAATCCTTCACTAAATTTGTAGACGTTCATCCTGGTTTTGTCTCTTGACAACTATTCCAGCAGGCAGCTGTTCCTTTGGCATTGTTTTATGTATCAAGAACACATAAGGTGGTAATGTTATACCATCTGTTGACACTGCCAACATTACTGTAATGTGTATTTTTTTATTTTCTAAATTTTTATTATGATGGATTTTATGCCTCCTTCTTCAACAATGTAACTTGATGTTTCAACTGCATTACCCATTTGACTAAGCAGATAGTCATGATCTTTACATAATCCAGTCACATACTGCTGGAATGCAATGAGCTTTTTGGTGAAGTCAGAAGGCCGATGTTGGCAAGGCAAAGTTCTATCCCACAGGCAAAAAATATGAAAACACATAATTCCTATTCAGCTCTACCGTCACTTGCCTTCTTGCTCTGGAATATTTTCTGCTTATGGTATTTCTCGATCTTTCAGTTTAATGATTTTCCATGTAACTGGGCTTCATCTCTTGTTTGAATATGTACAAATTTCACAACTTAGTCATGGAATCGCAGAATAATTCAGATTGGAAAGCACCATGTAGTCCACCCTCCTACTCAAAATATGGCCACCACTAAATTCAGACCAGATTTTTCTTCCATCTCCTATAAGCATGCTTTTTTGGGTCCACTGATTTCTGAATATTAGCACATGAAAGCTCCTGTTTTGACTGTTTCCATCTTCACACTTATGTCCCCATCTTGTTACATTTCCTCTCATCCTCACCATTATTAGATTTTATTTTTTTTGCATACAGTACCACCATGAGTATAAAATTTACACCATAACTTCTCCTTATGTCTTTTGATAGTAGGATGTCTCACCTCCAAACCATGTGCCATTTTATAATTGGTAAAATTCAAGAAGACTCATAAAACTACCAAAATCACAATGGAATTCTCTGAGCTACAATACACCACACAGTTTTGCAAGTAAGAGAGAGAAACAGTAGTAATCAATTGCTCTCACTGTGGCATTATTCTATTTCAGTCTGCTCTGGAGTATTTCTTCTCCTTTACCAATACGAGAGCTTCTACACTGCACAGTTGTATTACCATACTGACCATAAAAAACATGACCCTAAATTCAAGAGTGCCTCCAGATTTTCAAGTTAGATTGCTTGCAAAAACCACCTTCATCTTCCTTTTAGGAAAATAGTTTTTATGAGTTTATATTGGTATGCTTATATTGGTTCCACTGTTTTGTGCCTATGCTAAAAGTTTACTGGCCTCCTCAGAGCTAGTCTTTTTCAGACACACTTCCTAATCACACTGCTCACTCTTCAAATTCACTCCTGTGGAATGTTTCTGGGGGTGGCTGCTACCCTTCTTTAGATACAGATTTGGGACACTGCTTTCTTGCAACGAATTATGGCATTGGACCTTTCGCGCTGTTGCAGCAGCCAGTACCTAGAATGAAAACACATCAGTTAGTGCTGTCTAGACTCTAGTCCTGAATCAGAGCCAGACCTGCTGTAGAACACATCTATGCCCTCCTGAGTCAGATTTATGGAGGTATCTGTTATGAATCAAACTGGAACAAGGCAAATATACTGAAACTGTCTTGTCAGGGAAAGTCACTATTCTTTACAGGCCACACATAATAGTATTACAACCTACCACAAAATCTCTGAATTCATTTTTCAGCATGGGCAACAGAGACCTGCAAGTTATCTAGATTCTGATGAAAGCTAGAGCCAGGAGGACATCCTGTCCATATAGCAAGGAAGTTTACCAGCTCTTTAGTCTGTCATGGATATAGTTCCAGAATACTACAGGGTTTCCATGGCAGAGATGAGACTTTCAAATTTGTAAAATGCAAGTTCATATCTTCCATGACAGGTACTTCAGGAACAATGGCTAGATTCTCATGAGAGAAGGAAACTGGAACCTCTTCTAGTTCCCCACTTTGAAAGAATCCAAAGATGAGTGGAGTAAATAGTGTGCCATAAACAAACAGGAGAGCTGTTTTGAGATCCCATTGCTGCCTTATGTTTTTTCTCTTTCTCTGAGAATGTAGCTAGATCCTACACTTTGAAAATGGGTCCATGCAACATGATAGTCGCATCATCCCCCTGTCCTGACTGATATCATCTGTCTAGATGTAAGCCTCTCTTAGGCCTCTACCAGGAAGTCTGAGATCATGGCTTTGGATACACTGCACCCAAGGAATCCATACCACAGTGAATCCTTCTAACTTGGGATCATTTCTGGGCTGTATCATTTGCCTTACTTGGATTTTGTCAGCACTCAAGAATACAGTTCATCCTGATATCCCCTGAGGCCATGGCTCAAACCCGTACCACGTACAAGTCCCTCTGAGGTTAGGGATACTCCCTTCCAAAATATCTCATCACAGGGACTTTGGATATTTCTACACTACGTGCAAATTCTCATTTGATCTCTCTCCAGCAAAATAAAAAACCCACAGAAGCTGCAAACAGACATGGACCTAGAACAAATTCTTGAATGAGAATCAAAAATGCATTTGGTGAATTTCAGCTAAATGAAACATGCATTCAAAATAGCTGATTAGCATTCCTGGCAGACTGGGAAATGACCCTGCAAAGTTTTTTTTTTCTTGTAAAAATTCAGTTACTCCTCAAGCACTTTAAGTGTCAAGACAGATTCACTGATCTCTCCTGGATTTAAGTTAAGAAATTGTTTAACTGATTTGGAGTGACACTGA
The DNA here is from genome assembly GCF_000699145.1 of Aptenodytes forsteri. Classification (NCBI taxonomy): domain Eukaryota; kingdom Metazoa; phylum Chordata; class Aves; order Sphenisciformes; family Spheniscidae; genus Aptenodytes; species Aptenodytes forsteri. The sequence continues at coordinate 6,812,402 of NW_008795138.1, read as the reverse complement.
CTAGTATATTGTCATCCAGCCAACAGTAAGGCTGCTTACAATGGGTCAAAAGTATCACTGATTTTTCTTGATCCACCTCTTTCTGCCCAAGGTTGGAGCCACAGGATTGCACAAATATAGCCACATTCAGAAACCACACTTCATCACTGAACTGAAAAATTCTTCAGCCACAGTTGACTACCACTGCCTTATGTCTAGGGCAGTAGGTCTGACCCATATCCTTGTTTTTTTTCTTCACTTAAAGAACAACCCATACCACTCAGCTCAATATTCAACAGAACCTCTGATCACCAACATCATCCCACACAGTGAAGAAGAACTAGAGATGGGGTCTCCAGTTTTATGAAAAAAAGGGTTATTTATCTATATAGTGACAAAAGATGAGAGAGAAAAAGATTCACATCTTCCTTCTTATGAAGTCTCAACTTCTGTAGTCAAAGTTAGGCAGCCAAGGACAAGTACAGCTCAGAGGATGTCAGGAGAAAACCAGCATGAACAAATAGGTTGTTACAATAAAAGAGAATAAAGCAAAGTGATTATGTGCTTTCCCACAGAGAAGAGAGCATTCCTTAGCAACCATGGATTGTCAGCTAGCAACAGCATGTGTGGACTGTAAGTTCCAGTGGAAAACTGTAAACCAGGTGGAAAACTCATTGGACTACTTGGGCTCAAAGGGTAGAGGTCAATGTTTTGCAGTGTAGTTGGTGGTCAGTCACTTGCAGTACCCCTAAGGCAGATGGAATAAACCCATGGAATAGTACAGGCTGGGTTTCAGCTGCATAGAAAGCAGTTTTGCCAAAAATAACATGGGGGTCCTGATGGACAACCAGTTGAACATGAGTATGCATATGCCCATGCAGCAAAGGCCAACTGCATACCGGGCTGTATTAGCAAGAACTTAGACAGAAGATTGAGGAAGTGGTTATACCCCTCTACGTAGCTCTTGTGAGACCACATCTGGAGTACTGTGTCCAGTTTGGGGCTAGCCAGTACTAGAAAGATACCAGCAAACTGGAGCACATCCAACAGAAAGTGACTGAGATCATTAGGGAGCTGCAGCTCATGATCTGTAGCAAGAAGCTGAGACAAATAGATTTGTTCAGTCTAAGAGCAGAAGGTTGTAGGGGGATCTTATTGCTGCTTACAAATGCCTAATGGGAGGTATACAGCAAAATAACAAAAGCCAACAGACACATGTTCCAGCAAGGGAAATTTCAGTGAGATATTAAGAGTTTTTGGTTTTTTTTTTTTAATGAGAATAGGTAGCCAAATATTGGAAAAAGTTGCACAAAGAGGTTGTGGAATCTCCACCCTTGATTGCATCCATTCAAAACTCAGGTGGACAGGATAGTAGGCAGCTTGATCTAATTCTGAAGCTGGAACTAACTTCAAAGTTGGCCCTGAGGAGTTGGACACCTCCAAATATCGCTTTCAATGTACATTATTTTGCTGCTTCTATTCTAACAACTGAAGCATCAGTGGAGACCATACACACCTGCAAGTAGAAAAGGCAATAACTCTTAGGAAAGTCATTCTTGTTACCTAGAAGTAAACTTCAAATCTGTCATCCCCTCAGCATCTCTGATATGTTCAACATTCCTTGATTCCCTTGAAATGCCTGCCCTCTGCAACCTATCTTCTGCATATCTTACAGCCTGTGGAGAACACCCACTTGTGCAATGGTAAGTTGCGGGTGACCCTGTACAGACAACATCAGGACACTTAATAGAAACTAATCCAGGTAGAAGGTCCTTACAGTAAATTACCCACATGACCAACTAGCCTCCTTTTTAAAGTTTCACAGAACTTTAAATACAGGGGAGGTTTGCTTGTCTGTTTTGTTTTCAGGATGTGCTTTGTAGTAAAATTTGTGCTTTTCATTTTTCCAGCAGAAAAGTTGCAGTCATCATTCTTGAAGTTCTCAAGCTAGGAATAATCAGAATCTGTGCAACTAGGGCCTGCTCTGGAGAAATACAGGTCTAGGCTGCCTTGTCTGGTAGAGGTTGGGCTACAGGATTGAACTTTCAGAAACAAGGGATTTCCATAGATTTATAGAAGTTAACAGGGGAAAAAAGCACTAGCTAAAGAGAGATGCAGAATTAATTATTGCTTGCACATGACATAAGCATAGTTCCACATTACTGCTTAAAGACATAGAAAGTTTTGCCTAAAACAGGAATTCAGAGCATTCATCAGGATTAGGCCTTTCTTGTTCTTGTTAATAAGAGTGATTGTGTTTGTGCTTCATGGTTCCATCTTTCTGCTGATTCCCATCTACCCTTACAGTGAAGTCTATGTTGCAGCAGAAAAAAAAGGAATTAAAAAGAAATAAGAGATCAGGCTCACATTTGGTGTTAAAAGTCTTCAAACAGCCAGATGCACATTCTGCACTATACAGGAGCTGTTAGACAATAATTAAAAGAGGTCCTGTTGGTTGTATGTGAAAGATCTATTGATTCAGGACTGTAGCAGGTAGGCAGTGTGGCTAGTTATCACTAGTGGTTAAGAGATGTTCCCACAGCAGGGACTGTCTTCTTTTCTTTGTAGGAAGGCTCTTTCCATAATCTCTGAGGTTTGACGGATCTGTTCACTCTTTCTCACAGAAGTCTCTCTGTTGCCACGTGATCTGCAAGCTCCAGTTCCTAGCTTTAACTCTTCTTCCTCTCCTTCATTCAGCTTCTCACTGCAGGCTCTGGAACAGTAGTCAGCCTGGCTCTGTCAGTGTTATCATAAAGGAATAAAATGTGCAAAAAAATCAGACACTGTCAATCAGAGGCACTCTGTGAGACCAGCATACCTCTACACATTTGTACATCTGAGACCAGGATCCACACCAGTGATACAGCTGCATTTGTTCCTCTCTGAGGAGGCTGCTTCTAGAAATGACATAGCGTAATGCTATCTTTCACTACTCTGCTTGTCAAAAATGCTTTCCTTGAAATTGAAGGCCATGGTTAAACCCTAACCCAATTTCTAGCAGTCCTTGGAGGGAATGGGAAAAGTTCATGTACAAGAAAGAATATAAAAACCCATAACTGATGTGATGCCTGTCTACAGTCTGAATGCATCACTGAGAAAACACCTAAAAGTTGCATTTGGCAAACTCTTAAGTGTTTTGTTCAATAGCTTCTTTTGTACAATGCATTGTTTTAGCTGCTGTTTCACACTTTCTGAAAAACATTAAAAAAAAGAAGGCAGAAATAAATTGAATAATGTCTTCCAGTATTGCCTAACATTGTTTCCCCAGCCAGAACTAGCCCAGAGGAGTAAATTTCTAACATCTTGACTTCCTCCCACATGCTTTGCCATTTTTCATTGACCAGTACATTGAGGCTACATCTACATTTATCTGCTTGGGTATATAGTGTGCTCAGGGACACTGGACTCTCATTATTCATACTGGGCACCTCTTGAAGACAATTCCAGTTTGTGATCCGTGTCCAGATTTCTTTCCACAGAAATGAAGAGTTATAGGCTGTAGGTGAGTTTGGGTTTTTCTGAGTCATATATAGAGATGAGATGTGGATGGTGTGTGAACCCAAGACCTGGACTGGAATTTAGAAGGTCTCCAGCATATCTCTAGGTGTAATTATTTCCCAAAAAATACCTAATCCATAAGATTATAGAATCATAGAATCATAGAATAGTTTGGGTTGGAAGGGACCCCTAAAGGTCATCTAGTCCAACCCCCCTGCCGTGGGCAGGGACATCTTCAGCTACACCAGGTTGCTCAGAGCCCCGTCCAACCTGGAATGTTTCCAGGGATGGGGCATCCACCACCTCTCTGGGCAACCTGATCCAGTGCTCCATCACCCTCACCCACCCAAAAATGTCTTCCTTATATCTAGTCTAAATCTACCCTCTTCTAGTTTAAAACCATTACCCTTTGTCCTGTCGCAACAGGCCCTGCTAAAAAATTTGTCCCCATCTTTCTTATAAGACCCCTTTAAATATTGAAAGGCTGCAATAAGGTCTTCCTGGAGCCTTCTCCTTTCCAGGCTGAATAACCCCAACTCTCTCAGCCTTTCTTCATAGGATAGGTGTTCCATACCCCTGATCATTTTCGTGGCCCTCCTCTGGACCCACTCCAACAGGCCTGTGTCCTTCTTCTGCTGAGGGCTCCAGAGCTGGACACAGCACTCCAGGTGGGGTCTCACCAGAGCAGAGGAGAGGGGCAGAATCACCTCCCTCCACCTGCTGGCCACGCTTCTTTGGATGCAGCCCAGGATATGATTGGCCTTCTGGGCTGCGAGCGCACATTGCTTGCTCATGTCCAGCTTTTCATCCACCAGTACCCCCAAGTCCTTCTCAGCAGGGCTGTTCTTCCTTCATCCCCCAGCCTGTATTGAGACAGGGGCTTGCCCTGACCCAGGTGCAGGACCTTGCACTTGGCCTTGTTGATCCTCATGAGGTTCACACAGGCCCACTTCTCAAGCTTGTCCAGGTCCCCCTGGATGACATCCCATCCCTCTGGCATGTCAACCGTACCACTCAGCTTGGTGTCATCTGCAAACTTGCTGAGGGTGCACTCGATCCCACTGTCCATGTCATTGATTAAGATATGAAACAGTACCAGTCCCAGTATGGACCCCTGCGGGACACCACTCATCACCGATTTTCATCTGGACATTGAGCCCTTGACCAGTATCCTCTGGATGTGACTATCTAACCAATTCCTCTCCCACCGGACAGTCCACCCATCAAATCCATACCTCTCCAGTTTAGAGAGAAGGATGTTGTGGGGGACCATGTCAAAGGCCTTACAGAGGTCCAGATAGACGAAATCTGTAGCCCTTCCCATGTCCACTGATGTAGTCACTCTATCATAGAAGGCCACTAGGTTAGTCAGGCAGGACTTGCCCTTGGTGAAGCCATGCTGGATGTCTCGAATCACCATGTTCACTGTCTCGAATATGCACTCATAGGTTGTGCTTTTCATTGGGTTTTTTGTTAAAATAGTTTCTCTCACTCTCCTTAGATATGTGTATATTAATAAATATATAGAGAGACATATATTAAGACTGGTCTTCATCAAGTTCATTTTGTTTCCTGCTATCAAAAAATTGGCAAGTTGCTGTATTTACCATGAAGTACTCAAACAGCAATGACAAACGATACTTGGCAATACTGGACTTCTATTAAGATTTTGTGCTTCTGAATGGATACATTCTGAAGTTCAGATTTTGCTCAATGTTTCCATTTCATCATTGGTACAATTAAAGTAATAAAGAAGAGTGAAAGTAGGAAGTTATATGAATAGCAACAGCCAGACTTCTGTTCACATATTTTTATGAACGTGCTGGGAAAATAATTCTCACTTTGTAGATAGTATGCTGTATTGTTCATATTTACCTCCTGAAAAGAATACATCTCTAATGCTAAAGAAAGTTTTTAAAGATGCATTAAATTTCAATAGAAAGTTTTATTTAAAAAAAAAGTAAAAAAAAAAACCCAACCAACCAAACAAAACCTTAAATCACATTAGCATAGCTCAAGAGTTTCAGTGGAACATCTCTTGATGACATAGCTAAAGATGATACAATCTTTCCTAAAAATGTGATTATAACTCTAAACGAAATGTGGATTCTTGTTCTTCTTACATGGTTTAAGACCTGAAGAAAAAAAGCTAAGAGGCAAGATTGAAAAGTATAGAAAGTATAACCTCCACCAAGCCAAAATTTGTGAAAGCCATCAACTCTGTTAGTCTGTAATTAGAAAATAAAAACATATATATTTTTAATAGATTTATGGAGAAAGCACTACATTACAACACAAGAGATGATAGATTAAGTTTCACATTGGTCTACTGGATCAGTTTGGTCATTCAACATATTTTTTATACTTCACTTCTCCTACCTGTATAATGGAGAAAATAATACTAGTTTGCTTTGTAACCAAAAAAATTGTTACCGCTGATACAAAATTTCCCCAGATATTGATGACACATATATGTTATCTCCATTTTGATATTTTAAAACAATAAGAAGCTATTGTCTTTAGCAAACCTAACTTTGAACCTACTGTTGTAATCAGGAATCCCCTGTGCCTTACTGGAAGTTTTTAATGAACCAAAGCCGACTTGAAACTATGATAAAGTATTTCTTGATTTTCTTTAAATAAAACTATGGATGTAAATATTTTGAGTAGCAACTGCTGATAGTTGGTCTCATTACTAACTATACCTTCTATTAATATTAAAAACAATTCAACCAATGACAATATTTGTCAATTTTTTAATGTATTTCATAACTATCACCTATAGGTGATAACTATTCACTGTCACTTACAGGAAGATATATATCAAATATGTGCCAATAAAATCTTTTTTGACAGGACATATTAATTCAATATGTAGAAAGAACCAGCAATCCCATAAACTAGTTTTGTGGGTATCTTCTGTTCTGGTGAGATTCTTTTAGTGGAAGAAGATCCAAAACTGGCTAAGGGCTCTTCAAATCCCTTTAACTCTGCTTGCTGTTAATATGCCAAGTCCATACTAATAGCATATTACACATTTAAAAATATTAGGCAACCGAATACCTCTGCTCATCCATCATTCTGGCCTTGGATGCATGTAGTCACCTTTCCAAGAAGCTTTCACATTAAATCTCCTCACTACAAAATTGCTTAGTCTCCTTGACATTGTAGATTCATTGTACAATGTCAGAAATTATTAGGAACATAGCATGTACGCAGGAGAGAGGAGACTCAGGGGGACACTGCAAAGAACATGTGGGCAGATTGGAGGAGAATCTGAAGCCATCTCAGAATGGTTTTCTGGTGGGCTCTCCTCTGCCAGAACAAGAGCCAGTCAGGCAGAGAGAGGCAAACGCAGAGCCCGCTGGGGTCAGATCATTGCCACCTTCTTTCACTCGGAGCAGGGCTCTGTGGTGAGTTGTCAAGGACAGTCCATTAAAATCTTTTCAGTTCTGTGTAAAGTTTACATACAAAACACAACGTGATTTACACGAAAAATATTGGAAGTTCTGTGAAACAGATGCCATGGGTACAGACAGGAACAATAACAAGAGGCTGACATGGTCAGGAATGTTGCTTGTTGAAAAGCAAAGTATCAGGAAAAAGTATCAGAAAAAAAGGACAAAAAACAGCGTGCAGCAGCAGTGAGAGACGAGTGAGAGGTGAGTTGTCTGTAAAACAACCCTGTAAGAACCAAGGTTAGTGAATAAGGAGGTAGAGGAGGTGCTCAAGGTGCCAGGGTGGAGATTTCCTTGCAGCCCACACTGCAGCCTGTGGAAGACCCCTTGCTGGAGCAGACAGATATGCCCTGAATGAAACTGTGGCCTGTGGAGACCCCACACAGGACTAGGCTCTCCTGTCAGGAACTGTGGCCCACGGAGAGGACCCACACTGGAGCAGAAGTGTGAGGAGGAAGGAGTGGCAGAGAGGAGATGTTATGAACTGACCACAACCCCCATATCCCATCTCCCCTGAACCACTCAGGAGGCTGGGGGGAGGTAGAGGAGTTAGGAATGAAGGAATGATGTTGAGCCTGGGAAGAAGGGGTGGAGTAGGGCGAAGGTGTTTTTATTTTTGTTTTTATTTCTCATCATCCTACTCTATTTTTAACTGACAATAAATTAAATTAATTTTCCCCAAGTCGAGTCTGTTTTGCCTGTGATGGTAATTGATAAGTGGTATTCCTGTCCTTATCTTGACCCATGAGGTGGGGATTTTTTTCATCTTATTTTTTCCCCCTGGTCCTGTTGAGAAGAAGGAGTGAGAGAGCAGCTGGGTGGGGGTCTGGGGTCCTGTTGAGGGAAGGAGTGAGAGAGCAGCTGGGTGGGGGTCTAGCAGTCAGCCAAGGTCAAGACAGTAAAGAAATGAGGACTGTGAATACCTTCTGGCCAAGAGAGGAAAACAGAGAGCTCTGTACTAACTTCAAATACTTTCTCCTGATTTAACAGGTTAACAGTAAAGCACACTTTCATCCTTTTTGTGATTCTGTTGGTAACCAGTACATTCTCAATTAAATTGATACTTCCATACATTCTAACATAAATCACAACCATTTTCCAGGCTGCATAAAATATTTTCTTGCTAAATAATTACCAGCAAGGTAGTCAGCCTTTCGAAAACTAGAAGAGAATACAGTGCACCTAGACTTTTTATCAGATTACCTTCTATGCTGGGGAAAAAAATAAATCTTTTTAAATCATTGGACTTTAAACATTTAAATATTTGTTCATTGAGAACAGATTATGCTCACTGCCTTGTACTTCAGGTCTTAACTTTTTAACATTGAATGTTAAAATGTTAAAATGAATGTAAACGCCAACAGGTCAGAGAATGACTGGGTAGTCCAGTCTATGTGCCACAGCAAAAATAGAGATACTCAAATTATACCAAATGAACATCTCAAGGAGATTAATTTAGCCAAATTTATACCTTCATGATTCTTTGACTAGGCCATTTGCATCAGATTGGAGCTAACTGGAGCAATTCTATACTGAAAATGTAATTTCACACCTATTTTACAATGACCTAAAAGACAAAGCTATTGAAAATCAAGGCACATGTATTAAAAGGACAAGATACATTCAGTACATGTCAGTTTTAAACATATTCAAACCTCTTATTCTGTATTAAGAAAAACATATATCTCTACTTCACTTATCAGAGGTGAACTTAAAAACAGCCTAAGATTTGCATTAGTTCAATAATTCAGAATTAAAAGGGGAGAAGAATTTTTGAATGTACATAAATTAATCTGAAAAGTTCTGAAATCTAATTAATTTGGGCATAGAATCATGGTATCATAGAATGGTTTGGGTAGGAAGGGACCTTTAAAGATCACCCAGTCCAACCCCCTGGCCATGGGCAGGGACATCTTCCAATAGATCAGGTTCCTCAAAGCCCTGTCCAACCTGAGTCTGAACACTTCCAGGGATGGGGCATATTTCACTAGCCTGGTAAAAAGTCTTTCTCCATCTTTCTTACAAGCCCCCTTTAAGTATTGAAAGGCCACAATAAGGTATCTTTAAGTCTTCTTTTCTTCATGCTGAACAACCCCAGCTCTTTTATCCTTTCTTAATAGGAGAGGTGCTCCAGCTCACTGACCATTTTCATGGACCTCCTCTGGACCCACTCTAATAGGTCCATGTCTTCCTTGTGCTGGGGGCCCCAAAGCTGGATGCAGTACTCCAGGTGGGGTCACAGAAGAGAGGAGTAAAGGGAGAGAATTACCTCCTTCAACCTGCTGATCACACTGCTTTTTATGCAGCCCAGAATATAATTGGCTTTCTGGGCTGCAAGAGCACATTGCCAGCTCATGTCCAATTTTTCATCCACCAGTATCCCCAGGTCCTTCTCTGCAGGGCTGCTCTCAACCCATTAATCCCCAGTCTGTATTGATATTGGGATTGCACTTGGCCTTGTTGAACTTCATGAGGTTCACATGGGCCTTCAAGCCTGTCAAGATCCCCCTATATTGCATCCCTTCCCTCGTGTATCCACTGCACCACTAAACTTGGTGTCATCCACAAATTTGCTAAGGGTGCACTCAATTCCACTGTCTATGTCATTGATGAAGATATTAAACAATATTGGTCCCGGTACAGACCCTTGAGCAACACCACTTGTTACTGATTTCCCTTTGGACACTGAGCTGTTGACTGCAACTCTTTCGATGCAGCCACCCAGCCAATTCCTTATCCACCTAACAGTCCACCCATCAAACCCATATGTCTCCAATTTACAGACGAGGATGTTGTGTGGGATTGTGTCAAAGGCCTTACAGACGTCAAGGTGGATGACATCAGCAGCTCTTCCATTATCCATCAACACAGTCACTCCACTGTAGAAGGCCATCAGGTTAGTCAGGCAAAATTTGCCCTTGGTGAAGCCATGTTGGTTGTCTCTAATCACCTCCTGTCTTCCATATGCTTTGGCAGCTTCCAGGAGGCTGATTAGTTGCTAGTTCTCAGGGCACTCCTTTTTACCCTTTTTAAAAATGGGTGTGATGTTTCCCTTTTCTTCAGCCACTAGGATTTTGCCTGACTGCCATGACTTCCGAAATATGATGGAGAGTGGCTTGGCAACTATATCAGCCAATTCCCTCAGGACCCTGGGATGCATCTCAACAGGCCCCATGGGCTTGTGTATGCATCTCATGTACAAAACTTGTCTGCTTTAGTTGTCCAATATGATCATGGTATTATTAACTATGCAATAATCAATGTTAACAAACTTGTTCAACTATGGAGTCCAAACCTCAGAAGAATTATTCATATGGAGACTCCTCTCACACAGGTAATGAGTAGGGTGCCCACACCTAATATTAACCTCATGCTGCCTTTACAGTCATTGAAGGATTTTGTAGGCAACAGAGACACTTTTGTACATTTGTACAGAGACACTCTGTATATTTAATCTGTAACACTTTAGACATCTACTTTCTAATGATATTAATCATAACCAGTAAGTGAATATTGCTCTTTAATTAATATAAGAGGAACCTAATTTACTAGTTCAGAAACTGGGATTCAGTTGTCCACACATAGTTCCCTATTGCGATCAGAGATGCTCTACTATACCCTACCATACCCTTATGGCTGGCAGGTATAACGCAGTGCTTGTGGTTGGCCTATGTCATTTTGGAGTGGCAGCTGGAACCCAAGAGAGATATATTAAGGCATGCCAAATGACAGGTATGTGTAGGCAACCGAATTGAGCTCTGGATGTCAACAATAAGGCAGGGTCTCAGCTACCTAGATACCCATGTCTGACACTCCAAATGGCTGAAAGTCTCATGCATGTTCTTTTTTTTTTTTTTTTCCCTGACTACCCCACAAGGATATTTCAGATACCATAGAGTGTGTCAAGTGACACTATACACCTATGTGTAGGCTGAATCAAGCCCTTGGAATGAGATTAGCCTGCTTCATTTGAGATAGCTGCAATATAGGTGTCTATGGGGGTGAAAGGTATACCTCCATTGTAGAGAGAGGTATTCACCTGGCAAAATGTAGATGTCTGCTTACAATGAGCTGAATATTTCTCTGAATTCCTGGTTAATGCCTGCGTTAACCAGAACTCCAAAGTGTATTTTGTAGGGACCAGAATATACCATGTTGTTATTGTTATCAGCAGGCCACAGGTTTTGTAATAACTTTACTCAGACTTCTGGGCTGAATCGGGAATTTTCGTCAGTGGCTGCAGGTCTGTTTTAGCTGAAACTGCAAAATTTGATAGGGGTTATGAAAGGATCAAGAAGTCTATTTCCTATAGCCAAAAGCTGGCTCTGTGATGATCTATTTCCTACAGCTTGAGCTAGCAGGCTTATTTTGCTAAGGCTTAGTTTTAATTCTGCAATAACATGGTTTAATCATACATGGTAAAAATCTAACAAAATGGAGTAAATGTGTAACCAACTTGTTGACCAATAAGAAGAGAAAGAAATTCTGAACAGATTGCTTAAGAACAAATAAAAACAGCCTCAGGTGATCTCAGATCCAAGAAGGAACCCTCCATCATGAACATCATGTTCTTGTCAGTACAGTATGCCGATTGCAAACTCCCCCATTCTTCATGAAGAAGAGTTGCACCATCAACTCTAGGACCCAAAGGGACATCGAAAGGGTAACCATAACACCAGAGGAAAGGATATTAATTGCCCTTTAGTTAGTTACATAGGGAAAAGGATAATAAATGTTATTAGTAATGAGGCTTTTTAATTTGATAATTTGGAGTATAAATGTTAGTGTTACTGTAAATGGACTGCATGTGAATTCTGTATTCAGATTTTATTGAAACTAAGAATAAATTGTTGGCTTTATTTGTAAGCAACTTTTCTTTGACACACATGCTGCATGAGAGTTATGCAACATGTAGAGGCTTAGACATTTAGTTTACATTTAGCTACTTAGATAGTATACATTTAAATCAGGATGAGCAGAACACCATCCCCTAGAGTTCAATAAGATTAAGTATACTCCTAATAACAAGGTGATATGCCATATCTTCAGTTAATAAAAGGGCAACATCTCTCTTCAGTTCCAGCAATACAAAAAAATAGGGGTCACTCATACTAACACTATGCAAGGCAGATGGATTCTACCATTTTTTGGGGAGGGACTGGATTTTTTCACAGGGGAAGAGCTACAAATAAAAATAAGAGCTATAAATAAGAAGTGGGAAGAAAACATACAAGTATTCTGCAGTTACTGCACATAACTGAGTAAGAAGGCTGAAGCGAAATAACCCTTCTCCACAGTTAAAATTCTCAGAGCTAATGCAGGCCAGAAAATTAAACAGTAGTGGGCATAGGTATATGATTTGAAGACAGGAAAATTCTAATAAACATTTTTTATATGATGGAATAATATGCTCTGTGCAAGTCATTATTTAAATAAAAATTTAAGATTGTTGGCACAACTTACATGTAGCACTGAAAATTAATGTCACTTATGTGGATGTCACTTTATAAGAAAGATCAATAATGTACAAATTCATTCAGACACCAAAACCAGTGTAAAATATTAATCCCCAAACACCCTTACACCAGTTTATTAATTAACTTCCACAGACATCTCCAAGAGCTTTCCTTTTCTTCATTTTATGTTCACAGTCAGACTATCCCTACTGAAATGGAACAAACTCATCTAGAAAAAAAAAAATCTCCAAAACAAAAGAATATTATAAGATTTCAATTATTTTGTGAAACATTATTTCTATTCACAGCTCAATTAACCTGTATACTAAATGCTAGTTTCACAGAAGTATTATTGTATCTTTAAAGGAGAGATGTATTTAAAACATACTAATTCAGCAAGAATACTGCATGAAATTCATCTAATAATTGCTTATTGTGTTTTTATTGTATATTCCTACACATTTTAAGGCGACAGCATTATAGTCACATTTTTGAACGTGCATCTTTCACAATCTTTAAAAGTCTTAAGAATATCCATATTTTTAATGCAAAAGTAAGTTAATGGAAGTGTTAGAATTTCTGGAAGCCTACAGCCATTCATTTACATATATTAAGAGCAAGGAAGCAGATACTCACTTCAGTGAAGATTAATTTCCATGAGTCTATGATTGCCCTAAAATGTGTGATATACAAAGCTTTTAATGAACTTGGGCTAACAATCTTACCACAAAGCTTGAATCCTATGAGCTGGAACTTGTAAGTCAGTAATTGTGAGGAACACAAACCTATGAAGGAAGGAAAGTTTCTATTTCTAGAATTGCCTTGTAGGGATGGCAAGACCACAAGAAGTTATGTCATTGACTATGTCTTATCATACTGCGTGTGCTGTGTAACTACTTAGAAAAGCATGCTCCTGCACTCACAGTGGCACTGTCAGTTTAATATCACACACTGTTGAATGCTTTCTGCAGCACTAGGTCCATCTGAGTTATAAATAGAGGGATAAATCCTGCCTTTGATAGTGTGCAAATCCCTGGAGTGATAGCCTTTGACAGCAATACCTAATGAAGTGAGTTTGCCTGCTGAGAAACAAGGGTAGAGTTTAGCTGAATCATAGAATCATAGAATCATTAAGGTTGGAAAAGACCTCTAAGATCATCGAGTCCAACCGTTGACCCAACACCACCATGCCCACTAAACCATGTCCCTAAGCGCC
>NW_008795138.1:6790213-6797935 GCF_000699145.1 Aptenodytes forsteri | reverse complement strand
TCTTTGGGCCCGGCCGTCCAGCCAGTTTTTGACCCAGCGCAGAGTACACCTGTCTAAGTCGTGAGCCGCCAGCTTCTCTAGGAGAATGCTGTGGGAGATGGTGTCAAAGGCCTTACTGAAGTCAGGTAGACCACATCCACAGCCTTTCCCTCGTCCACTAGGCGGGTCACCTGGTCATAGAAGGAGATCAGGTTGGTCAAGCAGGACCTGCCTCTCATGAATCCGTGCTGGCTAGGCCTGATGCCCTGGTTGTCCTGCTCATGCCTTGTGAGTGCCCTCCAGATGAACCGCTCCATAATCTTCCCCGGCACCGAGGTCAGGCTGACAGGCCTGTAGTTCCCTGGATCCTCCTTCCGGCCCTTCTTGTAGATGGGTGTCACATTGGCAAGCCTCCAGTCATCCGGGACCTCCCCCGTTAACCAGGAGGTCTAACCATATTATAGCTCTAATTCTGAAGAGGCATGTTTTCATTGACATAAATTAAACTATTGCTTATATGCAAACACAACTTGATATGTTTATTATTTAGTTTATTTTTAAAAGAAACATCACTCAGCACAAGTGTTTTAATCTCTAATGAAGAGTATTATATTTTTTGCCTAAAATTATACTTGATCCAGACAAAACTTGATTTTATTATAATGACAGCTTGAAATCTACACAGAATAAACTGAATTTCAGTAACATCATTACAGTCTTAACAGAGACTGCATAGAAACTTTGAACAAGCTAATATGAGTATGCATATGTGAGAGAAAAATGAATGGACCATTCTTCATTATAGAGTCCTTGAGGAGTCCTTGATCTGTCAAATTACTGACATGATACTATGTTACTGCTTCATTGGAGCCCTGGTACCCTGTCATATCAATATATACAAGGGAGATGAATTTCACAAATGCATCTGGGCAGAAAGAGAAACAGAGCACTGAGAACAGAACTGATCAGAATTTGCCAGTAAAATGGTTTCCCACTATAAAATAGCAATTTGATGTATTTTCCCATCTGATTGTCTAACAGATACAAGGGACAAAAGGCTGGAAGATTTCTAAAGAACCTTTCCCAAAATGCTCGAGCAGCAGCCTAGCAGGACCTTGTAGATTATGTCCAGATGTGACCTAGCCTGCCTCCTAGTTTAAGAACAGTAGATCTAGTTGTTCTAGACTCAGAGCCCCTGAACTTTATGGGGCGAAAGGAGAGAGAAGTAGGCCGTTTTGGAAAGCTCTGAAATGTCAGTTCACTTTTCCCCAAAGAAAATTTAGGAAATCCTGCTTAACCTGTAGAGTCCTTGAGGAGTCCTTGATCTGTCAAATTACTGACATGATACTATGTTACTGCTTCATTGGAGCCCTGGTACCCTGTCATATCAATATATACAAGGGAGATGAATTTCACAAATGCATCTGGGCAGAAAGAGAAACAGAGCACTGAGAACAGAACTGATCAGAATTTGCCAGTAAAATGGTTTCCCACTATAAAATAGCAATTTGATGTATTTTCCCATCTGATTGTCTAACAGATACAAGGGACAAAAGGCTGGAAGATTTCTAAAGAACCTTTCCCAAAATCAGCAGCCAGCAGCCTAGCAGGACCTTGTAGATTATGTCCAGATGTGCTGCCTCCTAGTTTAAGAACAGTAGATCTAGTTGTTCTAGACTCAGAGCCCCTGAACTTTATGGGGCGAAAGGAGAGAGAAGTAGGCCGTTTTGGAAAGCTCTGAAATGTCAGTTCACTTTTCCCCAAAGAAAATTTAGGAAATCCTGCTTAACCTGGTCCAATTAAAAAAAAAAAAAAAAAAAAAAAGTTAATTTGTTTTAATCCAGAATGGTATGTGTGAATATTCATGCTTATATTTATGCAAATGTGCAAGAATGCTCACACATGTCAATATTCTTCAGAATTCCCCATAAAAGAGACTTTTGGAAACCTTGTGTACCGGGGTACAATAAAAAAAAAAAAAAAAAAAAAAAAAAGTTAATTTGTTTTAATCCAGAATGGTATGTGTGAATATTCATGCTTATATTTATGCAAATGTGCAAGAATGCTCACACATGTCAATATTCTTCAGAATTCCCCATAAAAGAGACTCTCCCAGTTATCACTGAGAAATGATAAATTTTGAGGAAATTAGGTACTGTGAAATGATGTAAATGTAATACAGGCACCCAAGGGCTATGTCTAAATTAACAATATCAACCTAACAGGAGCAAATCTGAAAAACAAAACAGCTGTGAGGATATTATGCCTGCCCTACTTATTTCAGGGATTTTCACTCAAAATAGCTCTAGTCTGCTCCCCTAGACTAAAAATGATAAATTTTGAGGAAATTAGGTACTGTGAAATGATGTAAATGTAATACAG
This sequence comes from Aptenodytes forsteri, assembly GCF_000699145.1. NCBI lineage: Eukaryota > Metazoa > Chordata > Aves > Sphenisciformes > Spheniscidae > Aptenodytes > Aptenodytes forsteri. The sequence continues at coordinate 6,795,574 of NW_008795138.1, read as the reverse complement.
GCACCCAAGGGCTATGTCTAAATTAACAATATCAACCTAACAGGAGCAAATCTGAAAAACAAAACAGCTGTGAGGATATTATGCCTGCCCTACTTATTTCAGGGATTTTCACTCAAAATAGCTCTAGTCTGCTCCCCTAGACTAAATGTCCATTAATGACTAGAATGTATACAGTGCTCCCTGAAACATATCTTCTAGTTTAGTTTCATACAGTTACTGTCCTTCACTACCACTGAGGTGATCAGATAATCACTTCAAAAACATATGATGTTTGGAACAAAAACAAACAAACAAACAAACAATGTAGACACAACTGAAGTTTCTAGAAGCATATTGCTGAAATTATAAACACTTTGGGCTAGATTATAGTCAACTTGGGTTAATCCAAAAGTTCTAAGTAAGGACGAAAACTCTGATCTTTCTACTGAATTCTTGAGGCCAGTGCTACTGATAGCATTAGTAATCTTAAAGTGAACTGAAAGCAAACTGTAGTGAGACGTAGGCATTGTCTCACTCATTTAAAAAACTATGCATAACATTATCTTCCAGAGTCACAGAGATCAAAAGAAGGTTTTAGGAAGGGATTTTTTAAGATTAATCAGGGTTTGCTGAGGGGTTGACTTTTTCCTGAAAATTTCTAGAATAGGAAAACTGAGTTTTAGGAAGGAAGTTGTCACAGAATCCAAAAGTCACTTTGGAGCGGAGTCTATTTCATAGGTGAACAGGAAAACAAAATTTGATACAAAAAGATCACTAAAACTTGCTACTCTTTTGAAAATAACATTTTCAAAATTGGTAAACTGAGTAAATGGAAAATAAATTATAAATGCTGAGCACTAAAATATCAAAAGTTTGTGAAATTGACCCTGAGATGGAGGAATGTGTTACTATGTGTCGTGGTTTAACCCCAGTTGGCAATCAAGCACCACACAGCTGCTTGCTCACCCTCACCCTCCCTGGTGGGATGGGGGAGAGAATCGGAAAAGCAAAAGTAAGAATAGTCATGGGTTGAGATAAGAAAAGTTTAAAAAAAGTGATGCAACCGCTCACCACCCGCTGACTGACACCCAGCCAGTGCCCGAGCAGTGATCACTGCCCCCCCAACCAGGTCCCCCCAGTTTATATACTGAGCATGACGTCACATGGTATGGAACACCCCTTTGGCCAGTTTGGGTCAGCTGTCCTGGCTGTGCCCCCTCCCAACTTCTCCCTGGCAGGGCATGAGAAGCTGAAAAGTCCTTGACTAGTGTAGGCACTACTTAGCAACAACTAAAACATCAGTGTGTTATCACATTGTTCTCATCCTAAATCCAAAACACAGCACTGTACCAGCTACTAGGAAGAAAATTAACTCTATCCCAGCTGAAACCTATGTAGGAAAATAAATCAACATAAACAGAAAGCCAACAGTCAGAAATGTCATCATATAGATGAAAAATCCATCACATATACATCCATATAGAAGCTTTTACTGCTTTTGCATTCTTCTCTTCCACTATAGCCATTGTGCTATTGAAATTTAATCCTGTTGGATGCAGTCTGGAAACGATACACTGTGAATCCTAAAAGTGGTTCATTGAGATTCATGGGTGACAGTGTGTAGAGGTGACAGGTGGACTTTCATCAAATTAAGAGAGAATCAATGACAGACCTCAGATCGAAAATGTACCTCAGTATGGTCTAGCCAAAACACTGGCAACAGAGAGTGGGACAGATTAAATAGCTATAAATATTCTTACCCAGGACCAGGAGAATCAGATAGAGAATATCAACATATTAGATGATGAGCCCAGTCAACCATAACACTCCATTTCTTGATGTTGCTTGTGTCACGTGTATAATTGATCTATACTCTCAGCGAATGTCCAGAGAAGACATAGCTTTCAGCAGGGCAGTGATGCAAACATTGTTCGCATGATGGAGATCTGAGACCATTCAGAAGACAGGTGATAGCATTGTGGCTGTTCTGAGTTATCCACTGTTAGCATACACATGTGAAGACATTTGAAGAAGCAAGTTCACTTACCTGCAAATGCTGTCCTGTATGAATATATATTGACACACACACTTGCATTACACTAGACCTTTCTCTTTTTCTCAGTTTCTTTCAGCTTTGACTTTGCCATAAGAGGGACTGTGATGGATGTGTTCCTTCCTACAGGTTCCACACTGAGCAGGATGTGTAAGGAGTGGGATAGGAGGCCAGGGTTCATCATTTATAAATAATGGATTCTTGTCTTACATGGTAAGTATGACTTATTGACTCTTATAGACTGGGACTTTTGACTACATATCTCAAAAAACGTGTTGCTTGTAAGCAGCCTTTCTTTTCAGATTTCAAAACTTCCAATGCCATTTCTTAGAACCACTATTTATTTCCAGTTCTCAGCCTAAATTTAAAAATTGACAATAAGTTAAAAAAAAAAAAAAAAACAAAAAAACTGTTTATAAGTTTTTTTACACTATTGTGCTGGTTTTGGCTGGGATAGAATTAATTTTCTTCATAGTAGCTAGTATGGGGCTATGTATTAGATTTGTGCTGAAAACAGTGTTGATAATACAGGGATGTTTTTGTTATTGCTGAGCAGTGCTTACACAGAGTCAAGGCCTTTTCTGCTTCTCACCCCACCCCACCAGCGAGTAGGCTGGGGGTGCACAAGAAGTTGGGAGGGGACACAGCTGGGACAGCTGACCCCAACTGACCAAAGGGATATTCCATACCATATGACGTCATGCTCAGCTTATAAAGCTGGGGGAAGATCTTCTTCTAAAGGGGGGACATTCAGAGTTAATGGTGTTTTGTCTTCCCAAGTAACCGTTACGCATGATGGAGCCCTGCTTTCCTGGAGATGGCTGAATGCCTGCCTGCCGATGGGAAGTAGTGAATTAATTCCTTGGTTTTCTTTGCTTGCATGAGCGGCTTTTCTTTACCTATTAAACTGTCTTTATCTCAACCCACGAGTTTTCCCATTTTTACTCTTCTGATTCTCTCCCCCATCCCATAGGGAGGGGAGTGAGTGAGCAGCTGTGTGGTGCTTAGCTGCCAGCTGGGGTTAAGCCACAATAGCTATCCAGATTTCCAGTATCAGGAATGTGTAGATAAAATCAGGGATTTAGAGATTGCTGTGATAGGCATGTTTAGAAGACTGATAAATAGGGCAAGTCTTAACCTTCAAAACAAAACTTTACTAGACTGACATTCATTAACACATAATACTAACAGATAATTCAATCCATTATCATACATTATCAATCATTATCACTACATATTCAAAGCAATCACTCTTTAATAATTATAGCCTACATTAGCTGTGAGCACGCTGTACCACAAACCTGATGTTGCATTGTTATTCTTGATTGGTACAGTTCTTAATGGTTTCAGTTACCAACATCAAGGTAGTCAAGATCAAGAGCCCTTCAAGGGGGGAACCCCAAGGAGAAGTGATTTCTTTCTTTTTTCCCCAAACCCAGTTTGGGGTCTTGTCCTTCTACAAGTTTCCAGAAAGTACCATTTCTCTCCTCTGCCCCTGGGCCACATGCTGCACGAAGCTTGAGGGACAAGGCGGGGGTTATTTTTCCAAGCCCAGCAGATGCCTCTTCCTTGGCTGTTTTTTGTTTGTTTTTTCTTTGTTTTTTTTTGTTGTTTGGGTTGTGTTGGTTTTTTTTTTTTCCTTACTTTGCTGCTGCTTCTTTCCTTAAAGCAACTGCTGTCATTTCCCATCTCTTGATGTTGAGCTTCTTCATTGACCAGCACTTGACTGTCACTGAGCTGTTTATGATTCTGGGGCCTCTGCTTTCAACCTGTGTCATATTTTCAATGCTTTTTCCATTACCCCACTCTTAAACTGCACATCGTAACAAGAGACAAGCAGTACCAAGCTCACACAGCCAGTTTCCATAATAAATTGATAACAGCTGGCCAGGACTGGGACCTTGCACAGTCAGCATAAGGCAGAGTCAGTACAAGGCCTGTGGTTTGTTATTAGCAATGCCAATCCTATTTTTTATGGGACCACTGGATAAAAAAACACTTCTCCATTTCTACTGTATTAGCATGCTTATTTCTGGGATCAGAACAAGCTATTTTAAAGTATGCTAAATGGGTTTCTATTCTCATGGGTGTGAGAGGCTTCTGCTGTAGCTACAGTCTCAGTAACTAGATTGTATTTGAGTCCCTGATACATCATTCATATCTTCTATTACATCTGGCTAGGTATTACACCTGCATTTTCACCCTTACACAATATTTGAATACTGCTCAAATTTTTGGTTGTAGAAAGTATTCCTGTCTACATTTTATAAATGAGGGCACAGAGAATATAAGAAACTAAGCCCCAGCCTAGCAATGCAGTATAAGCCATGCATAATATTTTTATTCTATGTGTTCTATGTAGGGTACATGACTGACTGTTGGAGTTATAACCTAAGAGATTTAATGCAAATCAGGCAAGAAATATTTGGAAGAGCCAGGAATAGAATCTAAATATTCTGAGTCATGCAATGCCTTTTTTCACAAGACTGTCCCAGTCAATATTCTGTAAAAATATTAGTAACACTATGTATATTAAAGTTTTCTTATACCTGTCATCAGAATTCCCATCAGTTACCTGATACCATCTTCTTATAATGGACATAGAATCACTTATTAGTGTTCTGCAGTTCAGGGTAGTTGTAACTCCCATCTGCTTTTTACTTTTCTCCTCAAGATTTTTAAATAAACATGGTACAGTCTCAATATTCGGTATTTCAGATTTCTGAAAAGCAAAGAGATTTTCCTTTTCAATAAAAACAAACAAACAAACAAACAAAAACCCCACAACAAATCAATCCCCCTTCTACCTCCATAATACTTTGCAAGGTACTTACAGTTCTTTAAAATGAGTAAAGAAGTGCTTTTCCTCTCACTCTGTATAGATCTCCAACCTTTAATCTTAAGATGGCCATACCACATTTTTAGGGATATGGTGGTATTTAGACCATAGTAGAGGTATTTAGTCTGTGTGATCTTTGAACTGGAGGTATTCAGGTCAAGCCCACAGTGTAAAAATGCCCTAATTATTTGCTTATTTTAACCATATCTCCCTGCAGTTGTTTTCTGTGGCCTCTTCCATTACTCCTTTGCTTCAGTCTTGATACATCACTTATGCAAAGTATTTTAAGATCAGTTACCAAGGTTATCATCAGCTTGTTTTCCTTTATCTTGTCTTAGAATCATAGAATCATAAAATCATTAAGGTTGGAAAAGATCTCTAAGATCATCGAGTCCAACCGTCGGCCCAACACCACCATGACCACTAAACCATGTCCCTCATCTACTAAGTCTTTTAAATACCTCCAGGGATGGGGACTCAACCACTTCCC
>NW_008795138.1:6779655-6789346 GCF_000699145.1 Aptenodytes forsteri | reverse complement strand
TCCACAGCCTTCCCCTCATCCACTAGGCGGGTCACCTGGTCATAGAAGGAGATCAGGTTGGTCAAGCAGGACCTGCCTCTCATGAACCCATGCTGGCTGGGCCTGATGCCCTAGTTGTCCCGCAGTTGTCTTGCTTCAGTAAAGGATGTCTCATCAGGTTTCCTCTTCTGTAAATCATCATGCAGAAAGGAAATCTTTTGGTATCCTTCCTCCTATTTTTAGTATAAATCTTTCATTCCCCCAATAATATCCACATGTAATGTTGAATAAGGATTTGGGAACATCTGGTTCTGTAGATACTCCAATATTTGTTGCAATCTGAAAGCAATAGAAGACAATTTAGAACTTCTCCCTAAGTTTCAGAGGGATGAAATAATATTGAAAAAAAATGCAATTTTGTTAGAAAATAAAAATGAAAACAAATTATGAAATTAAATGATCTAAAGAACATACTATGGTCTGGATAATGGGTATGGGTAATATTGAGAAACATCTTTCAGAATTATATTTATACTAGGGTTTATTGTTTCAATAAAAATGAAATTAATTGCTGTTAACTATTTTATGAAAGAAAACAGGCTCTGCCATACTGTCAGTTGGAACACCAAACTAATATACTCACAAGAATAAGATACTTCACTGATTTGACTGATAGATATCTATATATTTACTAAAGCAGCACAATGGGCAAAAAATATTAGTGACAATTAAACTTTTAATCTTATTTATGAATGTCTTTATCCTGGCTATATCTACAATTGCCAGTTGTTTTATAATCTACGTTGAAAAACAGTCAGTGAAAATGTTTATACATTAGTCCATGGATTAGTTAAGTTCTTGATGTAATAGCTAACTAATTTTTGTTATACCACTACACATTGTCTTATTCTAATTCTATAGGAAGGGACATTGAGACCAGAGTCAAGTGTCAATGAAAGGTTTTAAAACATGAGTTTGTCAGCTTTCTAATTCTTGCTCTAAGTACAGCTGTCTCAGGAGATGAAAAGTACCTATTTTAGATCCTGATAACAGGAAATGGTAATACATAGGTTTTATCTTTTGGCATTACCTCTGTTTCATTCTACTTTAATCTTCAATTGCTTGACAATGAACCTGTCATCTTTTATGTGCTATATTGGACATGATGCCCTCTGAAACTTGTCAAAGATCTTAAATCAGACAGGCTGATTAGAATAAAGTCTTTCCTAGCCCAGGAAGGAGGAGCTGGGGATCTGCCATCTTACTCAAGTCTGTTGAATAAAGTGACACGGAACACTAATGAGCAGGTCAGGTCTTTCAGCTTTCATAAGTGACCTTGTGCTCCAGATGAGTTTCCTGAAAAAAACCCCAACATTTTGAGATCTGAAGAAACACAAAAAGAAAAGTAAAAAGCAGATTTGGGTTATAATTATTCTGAAGAGGAAGATGATATCAAATTTCAAAGCACCCATCTGAAATAGCTGGTCACCATTTAACACAGGTAGTGTTGACAGAGAAAGGCTCTGTTATAGGAAGATGAAATCAAATTTCAAAGCACCCATCTGAAATAGCTGGTCACCATTTAACACAGGTAGTGTTGAGCCAGAGAAAGGGAAAAAGTAGGTTTTGATGAAATGGCTTACAAAGGAAACATTGATTTTTCAAGGATTAAAATACATGACCATTAAAACAGGTTATAGATTGAAGCACAACCCTAAAATGCTAGGTTAAAATATACGCCTTATTATATGTTTGTTCATGGTTAGAAAAAGACTCATAAAATAGATTAAGTAGGTGGTTCAACATGGTAATTCAAGAAGAGATCAGTTAAATATGACTTTTCAACTCTCACAAGAATTTTTTTATTAAACATGAATGCTGACTGCAATTTCCGCTTCAGTGGGTCAAAAACATAAAATGACCTCTGTTTACTGACATATGGCTCGAGATGAAAAGTAGAGTATATTTTTGTGATATAACTTTCATGTAGAAAGTTTGGTTGACATTAATTTTGATTAGACTATAACATTGGGGATGACAAACTTAGTTTTTCTTCAGTCCTCAGTTTTCCACTTTTCCTAAAAAACAGTAACTCTAATAGAGTACACAGATTATGGAAAACAACTATTTGAAAAACTCACTGAATCCACAAACATTTCTTGTTATGTATCTTCTGCACTACCATTATTTGACTTCAAAACAAATAAGAACTAAAAGACCATTCTGAAAACAACACTTAAATAAAAAGTCCTTTGGTTTGAATTCCATTTGTATGCAACAGTTCTTAAAAACAGTGAGCTTTATTCGAGCAAGTTATCTAACTAGGAATTATGGAAATTCTTTCAGTGTAAGCCTGCAAGACCATTTTCTTTGCTTTGTATACATCCATACAGTAAGATGTTTTATCTTTATTGAATTTTCAACTACTTTAATAAATGTTCTTTCAACAGGTAAATTACTTTATCATATATAGTAATAATAGTAATTAAAATTGCAAAAATATAATAATTGACTGGATTTTTATTTACTATAAATAGACTCAGCTTTGATTAGCTTCAGACAGAGCACAATCTGGATTCAGTTATTCATGTAACGTGGATTTCAATGCAAATTAGTCATGGCATTGGAGTTACGCCAGAACTGACAGGAGGGTTTGGACATAAGTTTTGATTAAAATGACTGATTTCTCTGGCCTTACTTTAAAAATATACTAATAGAGGTGAGCATAGAATTTGTCTTTTTGAATATTTCAGTGAAGTTAATAAACAAAGTTGAAAGAATGAATCACTTTACCAGTGATTGCTGAGCTGTTTATTAAATGCATTATTTTTTCATATGTTTTGAGTGCTGTAATCATCTATTGGAAGTGCAACTTCCCCCTGCCCCCTCAGGATTTCATACAAAGCCTATTCTAATTTATGTCATCTTAATCAAAACTGTATCTTTAATGAATAAACCATTCTGCATTTTTCAGTAGAGAGACTGATAGCAGACAGCCTTCTCAAGACTCCATTATTTTTAGTAGTGTTATACCGAATAAAATAGATTTTTAATTTCCTGTTTTCAGAAGCTGATGTCCAGTTCAGGTTGTTTTCTCTTTTGAGGCATTATTTCAGCCCAACTTGGAGATTCTTTACCTTGCTTTCTAGGTAGAAATTTATTTCACAAAAATGAGAATGGAAACAACAGAAATTCTCAAAAGAAATAACTTCTTTTCATATTGACTCAGAGGATCTGCATCATTCTATACATCTAGACTTACTTGAGAAATTTCCTGGACACTGGGACCATATATCATGGAAGAAGCTCATATCAATGCTTGTCAAACATGTTGACCTCCAAAACAGAGTTTCTGAATGCAAGACAGCATGTTGGACAATTGGCCGTCCATTCTAATGATCAAAGTTCAGATGTTTTTTTTAAGGGAGAGTGCTATTTAGAAAGAGCAAAATAGAGGCACAGCTTTATTACTAGATACCTTTACCTGCCATCATTTCTTGGCACATACCTGTATCAAGGCACATTTTTACAGCTATAATGGAATGCATGACAATCAAGTTTCATTACAAGAAGTAAAAGGTGTGAGAAAATATAAATGTGATATAACTAAAGTAAAAAATTAAATTGGAGTCAGTAAATTACAATTTAGCAAATTTTTTGAGAGATCTGTAATCTCATAAAATTCCAGATTTTAGAATATCAGAATGTTGAGTCAGATTATCAGGATACAAAACATTTATGTTTGTTATACACTATGTATATAGATGCTCTTGCATGTCTTCTGCAGCAGCTATCTAGGAACTAGTTGATATGATTTTTTAGATTCAGAATCTGAAACAATACGCAAGTTGAGGTGATAAATTCTGAATCCAACTCATTTCTTGTCCCTGAAGTTTGAAATAGGACATATAATGGTTCTTTTGTATATCACCTATACTTCAGTTTTCTGGATAGCTAATTTTTAGTTTAGGAGTATGTACCTTTTAGAATCCATTTGTTTATAATCTTTGCTTCATTCTGCTTTTCTATAGAGAATTTTCACAATTACACTTGTTAAAATAATGCTGCGTAATGTGTGACATTCAAAACAGATATTACAAGAAACAATTTATAACTGATATATTTTCCTTATTTTACTTAAGCTGAAACTGTTATTTGGAAAAGGTGAGTGAAAACAATCTTATCATATTTACCCCTACTTCAAACCTTTGTTTGGCTTGAGAAACAGCTGGTCACTGGGATGAGTTAGAGCAACTTCATATTTAAACCCCTCTGTCCTTAGGCTTTACAGTTCAGTTTTACAACTATGGACTCTTAGGAATATCATTTTTCTCTCTGTTTTAGACACATTGGTTTGGTTTAAGGTAAGATCTAGAGCTATAGCACTCCAAACCTGTGTGAAGATTCTCCCATTTTAGAGAAAGCCTCTGTTCCCCTAGTAGGCTCCATTCATAGTTATTTTGGATCACAAGAACAAAACAATATCTATAGTTTTGTGGTCACTCTGGCCCTTAAAATATTTGCATCATCATGCTTATCTTCTATTTTAAAATATTCAAAATAATTTTTCATCAGAAAAAAATATTGGTACATGGTTTCCATGCCAAAATCATTAAGTACAAGAAAAAAGGCCTAAAGGTTTCTCCTAAATTTAGACACCTGTTTTCTGACAAAGATGGAGCTAGTGCTCAAGTTGAGACGTATTACAAGTCTTTTGTTTAAGTCAAGTTTTTCCTGATTTGTCTGGAGAAATATTAAGTTTCAGCTGTGGTACCTTTCTTGTTCTGGCAGTATATATATTAAATTCTGATGGAATTTATGTAACTTTATAGCCAAAATATTTGTATCTTGTAGGCCTACTTTATTACTGACACATATTACTATCATTAATATATTTTTTGTTGCCAATTCTGTTAAATTATTCAAAAATATGTAATTAATTACTTATTAATAAATTGTTATTAATTAAAAATATTTTACAAACCTTCAATTTCCACTATTTATTCAAAGCAATTATCTGATGGACTACAACATATCCCAACCTAACAAGTCCCAGCTTTTGATTTCAATTAGAGAATGAGAGATAATGTGCTTTAAAAAAATTGTTATGGAAAAAATAAAATAGAAATTATTTTTTCTGGTATAAACACATTATATTTTAGTTATACAAATAATTTGAGTGTTAGGAGCATTTGTCTGAATTAATGCTTATTGTTGTTGAAAAATACAGGTACATGTAATTATTTTTCTTCCATATGATTATTTATTTACCAGTTTTAGCGTTGAACACTAGAATTATTCTTCAGCATATACATAGTTATAAACATCCCATTCTCAGAGTAGATGCTTGACCTCTGACAGTGAAGAGAAAGTAACGATTAGCCATTGTAGTAAGAAAGTTGAAAAATCTAGGAAAAAACATGTCTGCGAACTAACATTTTAGTTTTGTACTAACTTTCTTTTCAGGGCTTAGAGCTCACTAATCATGTGTACTAGACAGGAAAGAAAACTAATGTAGACTATGATTTACAGTACATCCTGTAGAAGTTACTACACACAAGGTTTGGCACAGTGAGGTACAGACTGTCCCACGGCTGCCTATTTGAACATTTTCTTAGAGAATGAGTGTGCTAGGGTTCAGCCCTTTAGCACTGCATCGAGCACAGCTAGTTCATGCAAGGGGTGTCAATGGATATAAAAATTTTTCCTCAAAGCAAGCAGAAATAGGGAAAGAGACATATGTAGTAGGTGTGAGAGAACAGTCTTGAGAGAGCAATTTGTACCTAAGAACAAATCAAGCATTGCAGCATGTACATATTTTCCTCTACCTAGAAAAACAAGGAAAGAAATGCTCTGTCATTAATTTCCTTTTTTTTAAGAAGTTTTCAGCTTAAAAGAGGTCATGTATTAGGTATATAGGATGTTTCTAATGTTAGGAGCTATATAGCTACACAAAGTAATTAATTTGTTTTAAAAATTGTTAGTCATTCTATTAAATATTTTTTATTCTTTAATGAAGGATGGATGAAGAGCTGGATATTCTGTCACTGTAACTGAAGACGTTGATAAGAACTTGTGTGGAGATCTGTCATATTAAAGATGGAAAGATATGAGCAAGTATCTTTCCCTCATGCTACTACTCAAACGAAGTCACAAGCTTGCTTTATAGGGATAAAAGGAAGAGCGTAAGTTGGATGTTTTTTTCTAGTCCTACCCCATTGGTTATGAAGCAGAACACATCAGTGGGCTGTTTTCTAACTACCTGTTACATGCTAAGATTATCCTATCAAATCCCATTCCATTTCTCCTTTCCCCCCTGCATTTAGTCTTCTAGTTCCTAGATTAAATCCTACCTTTATCCATAGCTGAGGGTTCATTTTTAATTTTTGTGCACTGTTAGTGCCCTCCTCTGGATTTTTTCCAACTTGTCCACATTTTTTAAATTTTTATTATTATTTGAGACTTTTTAAATTATTATTTTAGTGCCCAGAAGCAAATGTAATATACCAGTTAGTATATTGTCAGCCTGAAAAAAACAGGAAAGAAAATTGCCTGTTATGTCATACATACAACATTCTTCCTAACAAATCCCAGATTTACTGGTTTTGCCATTGCTTTAGACTTCTGATTCACAATCAGTTTTTGATATTTGATAACATCTTGATCTTTTTCACAAATACTGATACTTTGCCTTTGGGCTTTTGTCCATTTAAACTGTATTTGTTTTCTCCTTAATGCAGTAATTTTCACTTTTATTTTTTTATTTTAAAATTTATTAGATTTATTATTGCTATCAACTATGTCCCAAATTTATCATTCTGAATTTTGACCCTGCTCTCTGATTTGCTTTCACCTCTACCAGCCTGATGTCATCCACAAATTTTATAAGCCTTTTCTCTGTTCCATCATTCAGCTTCTTAGAGAAAATATTTAATAAAACCATCTCAAAAGACATACTGTATAGGATCTCAGTTGAAATGCTCTACCAGTCTGATGACAAGACATCGATGACTAATTTTTATGGCAATTTTTAAAGAAGTAGGACTTTCATCTTTATATCACTCAAGAGGCTCTTCTTTGACTCATCTTTGTCTTGATAAATCCATTTTGTATCTTTTTCTTCATCCTTTTAAACATGTGTAATTAAATTGCATAATTTGTTCAAGATCTGTATAGATATTAAAGTTGATTGGGCTACATTTTACCAGAACCTCCTTCTTTTTTCTCTAAGTTTGCTGAAGACTGTTTTTTGAATTCCATTATCTTTATTCAATGGCTTTCATTCCTTCCTTCTCTCAGAATTATGAGGTCTGCCTTTGTGATTATTTTCACCAAAATTACCTTGCAACTTTAGATTTTCAATTAGTTGTTCTCTTGTAACTGGAATCAATTCTAAAACAGTTACATCTTTGTGAACTAATATTTTACAAACCAAGAAACAGGTTTCTTCTATCATGTTCCAGAAACTTGTTGGACTTTGTGTCCTGTAATATTGCGTGGAACAGGTTACGGGAGATGTAATTAAAACTTCACTTATATAAGTTTTATCTTTTGCATACACTGATATTCAGGGAGTCAGCTTTTCATTCTTCTGTAGTTTTCAAATAAATTGCCTGTATAATAGAGTACTTGTCACTCTTTCATAAATTAACTACAAATTTGGATAAGACAGCCTAGTTTTGCAATATTTTCATTGAATTTGAGTTGTATCTGTTAGGCTGAAAAAGTAATTTGTTTTCTTACACCTGGTCATGACATTGTTCATTTTTTATGAGAAGTTTTGCATAGTTTTTCATTGCACTTTTTTTTTTAATGTGTTCATTGACATTAATTTAAAATGTTGGTCCTATGTCAACTTATGAAAAGACATTTTATTGAAAACTCTTAGTTAACTCAATGTAAATAACAGTCACTTTTATAAAAAACAATGATGATGGAAAATCACATGACTAGACAGTTTTCTTAGACTGGTAAAAATGTACAGATAAATTATTGTGGATCCATTAGGTTATAAATAGAAGAGGAAGACATTATTTCAAAGTTTCTGCTTTTTCTATTTATTAGATTAAAGTGGCCTTTAAACTATGTTTTTGAGATTTAACTGTACATCATAATGAAAAGCTAATTTGGGTACCAAAACTGGTACAGCTGCATCTGCATGGGTCATCTGGAATAAATAGAAAAGCTGAGAACCACAGTAAGATCTGAATAGGAAAGAATAGGGATCATTCTAAGGAAAAAAATCCTTTAAGGTCCTATTTTTAGGGTCACAATAGAAAATATGAATAAATGATACATAAAACTCCCTCTTGCCCTCCAAAATGACAGCACGCTTATATTTACTTTAATTAGCCACAGAAACTAATCAAGGCTTGGACTGATAGGCAACCTAATAGTATACCTGCTAAATCAGACTTCATAGATTACATGATGTCAATTTATGAATCCTAAGGTAATTCTGACATAGCTAAAAGCAAATCTTTAAACACCCTGTGTTTGTTCAGACTGGCTGTTAATGTTCCTAAGATGGAGTAGGGAGGAATTTACCTACAGGCTTAAGAACATGATTCAGCCCACCTACTAAGCAAGACTGCCAGGTCCTGGAGATACTCACATTTAATTGGCACTTTGCTTTCGTTTTCTGAACACTTACTCATATACACTCTTTCATGTTTAGAAGCATCACAGCTCATGCTAAATGCTTACTGCCTACACTTTAATATGATTCAGAGATAAGTACAGAAGTATGAAAAGTCTCTATAATTCACTTGGGGGTCTTGACATGATAAGCATGGCCTAAAAACACTTAATTCACTCAGACAACATTAACTTCAGCTCAAAACAGCCAGAAGTATGAACAATTTCTGTAATTCACTTGGGGGTCTTGACATGATAGGCATGGCCTAAAAACACTTAATTCACTCAGACAACATTAACTTCAGCTCAAAACATAGCCAGAGGCACAGAAAGTATAGCTTCCCCACATCTTATTATAAGAAGTATGATATTCTAGTTGTTAGAACACTTAAATCAGATTTGGGTTTTGGTTGTCCTAACTCAGTGGGATGAGTCATTCTCCAGTCCCTCAGGCACTTCATTTTGTCAATTGTCAGGGAGTGACCAGCATATTAATCTGACACACCTTGGCACCTTCTGTTTCTTACTGTCTTACCAAAGAATTGCCTTTTTTCTTGAGCACTGAAGAGTTTTATGAAAGCACCTAAACCTGTTATTCAGTAAATGGAGAAAAGGAAATACTCACTTTAGTGATACTATTCTTCAGATTTTTTCACAGCTCCATGTAACTGCAGAGGGAGCCAAGGTCCTGACTCTACGGTATTGTATCAGATTAGATGTATAGCTGAACTGTTCCCTGGGGCAGCAGAAGAGTAGAAACATACAGAAAAATAGGCAGATCCCCCTCTGCCTCTTTTTCTATAGGAAAGATAATCTTCCAGTAACAGGATAGCACAGTAGCACATTTAAATATTACAGATATGTCTTGCAGCATTGAACTGCCAGCAGTAAGCAGTACGAATCACTTGACTGACTGGTATAGCCTTTTTTATACAATTTAGGCTCCTATAGATGCTTTTCACATAGAGCATAGAGTATAATATTGGCAGAAACTTGACTGACAACACAATATATGTAGGCCAGGAGTTAGATCGTACTAAAAAAAAAAAAAAAAAAAAAAAAAAAATAAAATGAT
>NW_008795138.1:6776640-6778812 GCF_000699145.1 Aptenodytes forsteri | reverse complement strand
TGAAAGAGTGGTGAAACATTGGAAGAGGCTGCCCAGGGAAGTGGTGGAGTCCCCATCCCTGGAGGTATTTAAAAGACGTGTAGATGAGGCGCTTAGGGACATGGTTTAGTGGGCATGGTGGTGTTGGGTTGACGGTTGGACTCGATGAACTTAGAGGTCTTTTTCAGCCTTAATGACTCCATGATTCTATGATTCTATAAGAAGTCACTCAGTGCAAAAGATTGTACTTATATCATGAAATGTAGTTTCACACTTCAAAGTTCCTCTGTACCTGCAGCCATTAATCATTCTTTTTAAGATTTTTCCAGAGATCACAGTCCACTGGGCAACAGGTTATGGAGAGGAGCTGAACACTGTTAGCTGTTGTAATTCTCACATTTTTTGAAATTATTATTCTTTTTTAAATTAAAAGGAAATAACATTTGTTCTGATATCTTGTTTATCAAACATTTCCACCACCTTCTAAAGTTCATTCAGGTGTAAAAGACCAGGCTTAATACTGAAAGTATGATGAGGATGACAATGATAATAATGCTTATAGCAGCTGCATTTTTAAACAAACAGGTCTGGTATTCTTGTCTGTAGATGAATTAATATCACCTCTGAAATGTCTCAAATGAATTAGTGCATGTTCCTCTAAATAGGCGTCAAGGTTGATAGACCAGCTGAAGTGCTTCTATACCAATACATGTTACCCAGTAACAAACCGGAGGAACTGGAAGCCACTGTGCAGCTAGAAAGCTACAATCTAATTGCTATTGCTGAAACGTGGTGGGATGAATCACACTACTGGAGCACTGCATTCGATGGCTGTAAACTGTTCAGAAGTGGCAGGCAAGGAAGGAGGCATGAGGGGGTTGCCCTCTATATAAGAAAATGGATTGACTGCACAGAATTGTCTTTGAAAAAGTGATTAACAAGTTGAGAGCTTATGGGTAAATATTAGGGGCCAAGCCAACAAAGGAAACCTCGTGGTTGGTGTTTACTACAGGCCGCCTGACCAAGGGGAGCCTGTAGATGAAAAGTTCTTACTTCAGCTACAGGAAGCATCACGCTCACAGGCTCCCATCCTGCTGGGGGACTTCAACCACCCTGACATCTGCTGGAAAAGCAGACAGCAAGCTGTAAGCGGTCCAGGAGACTCTTGGAGAGCATCAAGGATAATTTCTTAATCCCGGTGATAAACAGCCCGGCCAGAGGATAAGCATTACTGTACCTGCTGCTCACCAACATGGAAGAACTAATTAAAGAGTCAAGACTGGTAGAAGCCTGGGCTGCAGTTCTCGTGCCCTGGTGGAATTCACAATCTTGAGGGATAAGGGCCAGGTGGCCAGGACCCTGAATTTTAGGAAAGCAAACTTTCGGTTGTTTAAGGAATTAGTGGATGGGACCCCCTGGGAAATTGCCCTCAGGGGCAAAGGAGCTGAACAGGACTAGCAAATCTTTAAGGACATTTCTTAGAGCAGAAGAGTTCTCAGTTCCCACATATAAGAAATAGAGCAAGGAAGGCAGGAGACCAACATGGCTGAGTAAGGATGTCCTGGTCAGACTAAGGTGTAAGAAGGAAATGCAGAACCAGGGTCAAGTACCCTGGAAAGGATGATGCCTGGATGTGTAGGGATGGGATCAGGAAAGCTAAGGCACAGCTGGAGCTGAATTTGGCAAGGGATGCAAAGAATAATAAGAAGGGTTTCTACAGTTACATTGATCAGAAAAAGAGTAGTAAAGAAAATGTACCTGTCCAATAAATAAGACAGGAGAAGTAGTGACAACCGACATGGAGAAGCCTGAGGTACTCAACAATTTTTTTTGCCTCAATTTTCAATGCCAATCTCTCTTCCCACATCTCTCAAGCCTCTATTCAAAAAGGCTAAAAAGGAGGACCCTGAGAACTAGCAACTAGTCAGCCTCACCTCTGTGCCTTGTAAGATCATGGAACAGATCCTCCTGGAAGCTATGTCAAAGCATATGGAAGACAGGGAGGTGATTAGTGACAGCCAACATGGTTTCACCAAGGGCAAATTGTGCTTGACTAATCTGGTGGCCTGTTATGGAGTGACTTTGTTGGTGGTGTTGTGGTTTAACCCAGCAGGCAGCTAAACACCACACAGCTGTTCACTCACTCCCCCCACCCAGTGGGATGGGGAAAAGAATTGGAAAAAAAAAAAAAAA
>NW_008795138.1:6767539-6776570 GCF_000699145.1 Aptenodytes forsteri | reverse complement strand
AAATAATAAAATAATAAATTGCTCACCATCCACCGACCGATGCCCAGCCAGTTTCTGATCGGCAGTCACCCCTCCCCTGGCTAACTCCCCCCAGTTTATATACTGAGCATGATGTCATATGATATGGAATATCCCTTTGGCCAGTCGGGGTCAGCTGTCCTGGCTGGGCCCCCTCCCAGCTTCTTGCTGTCAGGGCATGAGAAGCTGAAAAGTCCTTGACTAGTGTAAGCACTACTTATCAACAACTAAAACATCAGTGTGTTATCACCATTATTCTCATCCTAAATCCAAAACACAGCACTATACGAGCTACTAGGAAGAAAATTAACTCTATCCCAGCCGAAACCAGGACAGGTGGATAAAGGAAGAGCTCATGATGTCAGACACCTTGACATCTGTAAGGCCTTTGACACTGTCCCACACAACATAACTCTAAATTGGAGAGATATGGGTTTGGTAGGTGGACTGTTAGATGTATAAGGAATTGGCTGGATGGCTGCATTGAAAGAATTGCAGTCAACAGCTCAATAGCCAAACGGAAACCAGTAATGACTGGTGTCTCTCAAGGGTCCATATGGGGACTAGTACTGTACTATGTCTTTATTAATGACATAGAGAGTAGGACTGAGTACACCCTCAGCAAGTTTGCAGATGACACCAAGCTGAGCGGTGCAGTTGATTTGCTAGAGGAATGGGATGCCATTCAGAGGGACCTTGACAGGCTTGAGGATTGGGACCAGGTGAACCTCGTGAAGTTCGACAAGGCCAAGTGTAAGGTCCTGAACCTGGGTCAGGGCAAGCCCCAGTATCAGTACAGGCTGGGGGATGAATGGGCTGAGAGCAGCCCTGCAGAGAAGGACCTGGGGATACTGGTGGATGAAAAATTGGACATGAGCTGGCAATGTGCACTTGCAGCCCAGAAAGCCAATCATATCCTGGTCTGCATAAAAAGCAGCGTGGCCAACAGGTCAAGGGAGGTGATCCTCCCCCTCTCCTCTGCTCTTGTGAGACCCCACCTGGATTACTGCATCCAGCTTTGGGGCCCCCAGTACAAGAAAGACATGGACCTGTTGGAGCGGGTCCAGAGGATGGCCACAAAAATGGTCAGAGGGATGGAAACCCTCTCCTATGAAGAAAGTCTGGGAGAGTTGGTATTTTTCAGCCTGGAAAAGAGAAGACTCTGGCGAGACGTGATAGTGGCCTTTCGATACTTAAAGGGGGCTTATAAGAACGACAGAGAAAGACTTTTCACCAGTGCCTGTAGTGACAAGACAAGGGGCAAAAATTTTAAACTGAAAGAGTTCAGATAGGACATAAAGAAGACATTTTTTACAATGGGGTGGAGAGAAACAGGATAATGTTTCCTAGTGAAATTGTGGAGACCCATCCCCAGGCTGCCCAGGGAAGTGGTGGAGTCCCCATCCCTGGAGGTATTTAAAAGACGAGTAGATGAGGCACTTAGGGACATGGTTTAGTGGGCATGGTGGTGTTGGGTTGACGGTTGGACTCGATGATCTTAGAGGTCTTTTCCAACCTCAATGATTCTATGATTCTATATCCCTACCCATTGCAGGGGGGTTGGACTAGATGACCTTTAGAGGTCCCTTCCAACCAAAACCATTCTATGGTCATATAGACATAAATAGATATCCAGACATTTAGATTATTTATTTGGGGAGCTTTTTAATTTATTTTTTAATGGCCTTCTCTCTCCTGCCTCCACAAATGTCTTAGTTTAATGTCTGCCTTCAAATATTCTGAGGGATAATATTTTGTGTAATAATACCAGTTTCTTGTAAAACTGACTCCTTGAAATATTATTCAAAATGAACTCCATTTTCTACATGCTTGTAAATTTCATGTTACATTTTTATTTCATATTTACTACATTACCTGCAGAAGAATCTCACATTGAATGAAAAATTGGTCCCTCCCTTTATAAAACTGAGTAAGAGATCTTGTTAGATATCTTTGATATGAATCAGATCATCTTGAATATGCATATTTCATGCATTTTGTGGATGTAAATGAAATTTCTACTAACTATGTGAGGCTAATATCAATCATATTCTATAAAAAGATTTGATTTTCAGGTCTTTTCAGTAACATTATTGATAGACTTATCTTTTATAGATTATTATAAGTGTGGTATCTTGACAGTGATCTTATGTCTTTCCTTGTAACCTTATTAAAATCTCAAGTATCATTGCATCACTTTGTTTTCCTTTAGATGTAAATTTAGTCGTAGGAACATGTTGTATCAGATGGATGAATTAATTTGAGAGGAAGAAGACACACATTTCTCTACATCAACTCCATTTTTAGCCTTAGAAAATCATAGAAATCTTAGAACAGGTGTCTATACACCTGCAGCTCTTACCTGCCCCCCCCAACACAAACAACAAATGAAGAAACAAAAAAACCAAAACAAACAAAACCAAACAGAACCAAACCAAACAAACCCAACATTTAATTCTGTAAAAAGGGGATACATTGAATTCACTTAGACATGTAACACCAGAATATCCCAAATTTAATCCAAGGTCATTGGTACCTTTCATATTTAGGTTGTAGTACCTATCATGATGAGTTTTGTCGCTATGTCAATTTGAAAAATTAGGTGATTACAGGGTAAACAACATGCAAATATGTCAGAACTTATTTCAGTCTGTGATTCCCACAACTGTGTCTACCTTGCAATGCAGAAATACCAAAGCTAGACTTAAATGACTTAACTCAGATTCTGGAAGCAGCTTAATCATATTAATGTATAGGTCCATATAGACTATTATAACTTACTGAGAAGTGAATACATTTGAACATTCCTTTTTGACTTAGAAAAGTCACAGACATATTAGATCAGTATAGAAAGAACTTTTCATTATGTTCTAAAAGTGATATAATCTTACAGGGAGAACACAAACCACAAGGTTTGCAATGATTCATTTCTCAAACGAACCTTTCTTCATAAGTTTTAGGAAAATCAAGGATAAATAAAAGCAAACACTGATGGGGTTTATCAACAGGGCATTTTTCCCAGGACTAATGGAAAAACTATTATGATCCTAATATAATAAAGGAATAACTAATGCACATTGGTTACTCATTTTCTTAGATTTCATTTGGCTTCTGGGGTATTTAAACTGACGTACATGATTTAGAATGTAATCTGTAATATACTATATTGTGAAAGCTAGTGTTTGACTAACATAAAACATACTTCTTTACAGATGATGTAAGATCTTAATCTAGTAACAAGTAGCAGATAACAGAGTGCATGTCAGGTTATACTGGGATCAATAATCTATATACTGAGTGAAACTGAAACATAATAATAGTACAATCCTGTTGGTACTTGGAAGTTATATGTCCTAGGATGAACGTTGAAAGACCAAAATAAGCAATTCTGAGTAGAAGCTGAGTTAATGGAGAGCTAGCCCAAGCTCATAATAACCATGAGACTATAATCACTATTCTAAAAACATTCTAGGGATTTCAAAGTTTATTCCAATCTAATTCTGACAGTTGAATATTTTACCTTATCATGTATTCTTCTTAAATTTTAATTCTAAGATATGAACTGCTCTTCAGCTGTCCCTAAGATGTTTATACATGGTATTCAAAAAACAAAATTGAATATATAACCTTCCATTTGAAATTATTTATCTTCCAAAATTCTATTAAAAAAATTATTTTATTTGAAAGTCCCACTGTAATACACAGAGATAAATGGATAATCCAAAAGCTGAGCATCTGAGAATAAACATTGTCTTACAAAATTAGCAGCAGTCAACATAAAGCTTAGACACCCAGTAGCATATCCAGCAAAAAAAAGTTTTATTATCTCCTGCTAAATAATAGAAGACAAAGAGAGATAATCTTTTATAAAATGTAGTTAGTTTAAGGGTTTTAGCGTATTCTTTGTCTATTCTATTTTTTTAAAGTTATTATAACCATTTCATTATCTTTATGTAAATTATTCATCCAAAGCTCATTTTTAATAGAGTAGCTCAGTTTAAATCTAACTGCCCAAGATGATTTGGTATGTTGAATATGAATTACAGATGTACAGCACTGAGAATTCTACAAAGTTCCCACTATTTTACAACACAGGTTAGTGGTTACATTTAAATGTAAGTCCTAAAGATTTTTAGTTTTGTACGTTAAGTAACCTAAAATATTGTAATAAGCATTTAAATGACATCAAATGCTTTGCTTTTTTTAGATTAAAAAAGTTTTTGAATTTCAGCGGGAGTATCTCAGTATATTGTAAGTTGACTGATTCTTTCTTTTGTGTTCTTTATTATTTGATAGCATAGTAATAGGCCTTAGGAGACATCCTACTAATTGAATTGGGAAAAAGTGAAATTATTTGATTAATCTGTATGATGGATTTTAATTATGGAACAAACGTTCCCTGTATTCTAAGGAGAAAAGAAAAAATGTATTACAGTTTAAATTCAGAGTGCCATCTAGTGCTGAATAGAAATGTAAAAAAGTAACCATATTTAAGCTGAACATATACATCTTTTAAATCAATGTATGTCATCAAGATCTTAAAGCCCATAAAAACAAAAATTAAGTATGTGTATGCTTAACACAGTACATTATAGGAAATAATTTTTAAAACTATGATATATTGGCTCTTAAAAAGGTTGCAAAAGTTTTGTCTGGAAAATCTCTAATATACCACTGTGCTTACACTTCAAAATATCTGACAGAACAATATATGGAATTCAAATATTACTTTGCCAGTATGCAGAAACTACTTCATACACATTCATTATGGTCTCATATTCTGTTTTCCTTCCTTGATCACCTATATCAGAGTGTTAACTTTTTTTTTTTTTTCTTTTTCAGTTGTGGAACACAGTTGATGTTACATTGTTTTGGGTTTTTTTCTCCCAGTATCAGTCAAAGGTATTGAACCTATCAATTTCTCTTATTTGGTATGTCTGCTAGAATTCCTTGGTTAATAAAGTATATTTCTTGGGAAATCCTTATCCAGTGTTGATAAAAAAAAAATGGGAAATCCTCAAGTCTTTGACTCAAACATATTAGTATGATTGTTTACATTATTTATTTTGTTTGTTTTTTTTCTTTTAAAGTTTGGTAGTCAAAAGCTGTAGCAGAATCCAGGATTCAGAAAAGAAACATTTTTCTGGAAGGTTAGTCACAAAATCTAAAAAAAATGGAGGCCAAAATATTAGTCTTTCCCTTTTACCAGAAAAGCTCCAAACTAAAGGAATAATGTGTTTGAAAAATGTGCTCCTATGCTATCAGTGAAGTTTTGGCTGTCTCTCATGTCCTCTGGAAATACCAAATATTCTACGAGATAAACAGCTGTCATTATTTCTTGTTGACATTCCATTTGTAATAAGACACTTCAAAAAAAAAAAAAAAAAACCACTGAAGGAAGAACTAGAGCTTTTATGTATGAGATCCTGCTTTACACAGCTGCAGTTAAATACTGTGCTTAACAGATCCATCTGTAGTCCTTAGAACAGCAGTCTCACTTTATCAACTTCTCCCCCTTCTGCTTTCCTTCCATTCCTCACCACAACTCACCAACATGTGCAGTTTTTGTTTAAATACCTCAAATTAAAATGATACAAAATAGTTATGAGTATGTTCTCAATACATCCTACATTTAAACCAATCATTTATTCCAAGAAAATAAGCAAACCATGTGTATTTTTCAAGGAAAATGAAGTTTCTAATGGAAGGAAATTTTAGGCCACCAAATAAGTAAATGTCTTGACAGAATTATTCTTTATTGTACAATAATGAATAATATGTCCAGTTTAGAACAGCACATGTTTATCTGGAATCTCTTACTGAGTGAATACACTTGACCAACACTGCCTTCTTACTGTTAGGAGTATGCATTTCAGCCTTGATCACATGGCACTTTTTACTTCATGTAAAAAGTGAGTAGTTAAGGAAGGCTGTAAGCTAAGTGCTGTAAGAATCCCACCAGAAGATTTTTAAAGACAGATGCAATGCATCACTGAATCTGTTTCATAACATTTTTCTATCACCTTCCTTTCTGCACTTGAGAACAATTTATCCTGGTGGAAAGTCCTGTCCCCAGGCAGACTGCTTGTTGGCACCCAATAGGTGATGGATCATTTGGTATTTATTTATTTTTTTAAGTCCAAAATGATAACAAATGACCTGTAGGTTAAACAAACAAACAAAAAAAATCTCAGATTAAGATTTTCTTCCATATGTTTGGAACTGATTGCAAGGGAATTGAAACACTCCCGTATGATTATCTTCAGCATCAGAAGGAAGTTGTACAGATGGGCTCTACAGATAAACCAGCTGATCATTTCAACTCTTTGGCTCTTATTTCTCCTGTTGCTTGAGAAAGATAAATTACTTCCAAATTGAATCCAATTAAGTTTCAATGATAAAAATAGTCATTAGTTTCATAATTTCTAAATGGGAAACATCTTTTCCCTCCAAAATACCAAATGGATGTATTTGTGTAAACCATCTTCTCCTTCATCACTCAGCTTGTCATTGTTCATGTAACTAAAAAACAGGAGGAAGGAATCCAGTCTTACCTCCATCTTACAATATGTTTTAGCATAACTATTTTTGTTTATTTTATGCAAAATACACTTTTTTTCCTCCTAGGCCTCCCAAACAATCCTGATTTCTCACAACTTGAGATGAAATTCCTTTTCAGAGTTAAAAAAAATTAGACACCAATTCTCCATTTGGAACATTTGGAATTCTGTTGATAGTCATAAAGAGTTAGCAGTACATTTATCAACTTATGTTTTAAAATGCCAGTGCTGTAGAAAATATTAATTTGCTAACAATTAATATTTATATTTAAATAGAACAAAATAATTGATACATAGCAATATTTCCAGAACTACAGGGGAGTGAGAGTTTCTAGCATGAATTAAGCATTTTGAACATTTGATGTCTAGTCTGATACTCAAACCTGTTTTTATTGCCAACAGAGAAAATTGGACAACTCCAGGGTGCAATTCATGACTGAATCTTCCATAGGCATTGACTTTAGAAAACTGAAGCTAGTGAATTTATTTTTTTCTGTAGACATCTTCCTACTGACTCCTAATAGTGTATCTATCTGATTTAAGTGGAATGGTTCTCATTTTGGAGGACTTCAAAAGTGATAATCATTAAGTCTCTCTTTTTAGTTACCAACAGACACTCCAAAGCAGAAGTCTGTGTGGTTGTGGAGTCTCCATCCTTGGAGCTATTCAGAAGGCATCTGGACATGACCCTGGTCAACCAGCTCTAGGTGACCCTGCTTGAGCAGAGGGGCTGGACAAGGTGACTTCCAGATGTCCCTTCCAACATCAACCGTTCTGTGATTCTTTGATTCTGTGAAGTCAACACCCTATGTTGGACAACCATTTTGTGATAGGATGAATCACCCTATGAAAATTCTTAGCTCTCCCTACTGATTAAGCAGGGAGACTAGATGACCAGTTAAGCATAGAAGTCTAGTTTTATCAGGGCTGAAATTAAGTAAAATAATTCACATTCAGTGTGTGGGGATTACTAGAAACAATACTGAAAAAGGCCACCATTATATACTGCATAATCTGCATATAATGAATGTAATGAAGCTAATAAATAACTATCTATTGAACTAAGAGTGCAGTATGAAACTGTAGACATGGAGACTATCTCAGCAGTGACTGAAAAATTGCATGAAGTACATATTGCATTCCTGGTTCTCCAACCCATATCTGTCTGAGTGCACAATAGCCGCTTCTTCTTCTGAGGAAGAATAAGGGTGTGTGAGAGCAGGACACCCCTAATGTACATCAACATGTATCCAGGAAGAGATGAGCAAGCAGCTAGAAAGCACTTTGAAAAGTTTAGATGCAGCCAAAGTTGATCTGGGATCATCATAGACATCCTGTAATGTCTGTACTGGTTTTGGCTGAGATAGAGTTAATTTTCTTCACAGAGGCTTGCATGGAGCTATGTTTAGGATTTGTGACCAAACCAGTGTTGATAACAGACCAGGTTTTAGTAAACTGCTGAGCAGTGCTTACACAGGGTCAAGGCCTTTTCTGCTTCTCACTCTGCCCCACCAGTGAGTAGGCTGGGGGTACACAAGGAGGGGACACAGCCAGGACAGCTGACCCCAGCTGACCAAAAGGATATCCCATACTATATGACATCATGATCAGCAATAAAAGCAGGGGAAAAGAAAGAGGAAGGGGGTAAAATTTGCAGTTATGGCATTTGTCTTCCCAAGTAAACATTACACGTGATGAAGCCCTTTTTTCCTGGAGATGGCTAAACACCTTCCTGCTGATGGGAAGCAGTGAATGAATTCCTTGTTTTGCTTTGCTTGCATGCACAGCTTTTGCTTTATCTATAAACTGTCTTTATCTCAACCCATGAGTTTTCACACTTTTACCCTTCTAATTCTTTTCCTCATCCCACTGGGGGAGACTGACCGAATGGCTGTGTGGGGCTGAGATGCCAGCCGGGGTTAAACCATGACAACTTCCAAATGTGGATTGCTAATATTGAATACATACAAATACATACAGGGAACCTATGGCAGCAGCAAAATCTGTTCTGCTAACTGATAGCTCTTTCTTTTACCCTTGAACTGATCAGGCTTTTGTCATCTTAGATTAAGAATGTAGTTTGTTTGTTTGTTTGTTTGTTTATTTTAAAAGGGGGATAAAACAGAGATAATAAACAGAACTTAAAAATTCTCTGTTGTTCCTGCAAAACTGATCCCAAAATACCAGACCTGACAACCTGTACAGTGTGAGTTAGTTGGGCTGTCCTAAGCCAAAAAAACAAAATGCAAAAGTAGCCTCAAAAATTAATGAGAATATCTTATTCTCATTAGAACATCAAGGGCAAAAGAAAAGAATCTATAGGTACGTCGGGGAAACAAAGATGATGAAGGAAAATGTGGGGCCTCTCCGGAATGAAACGGGAGACCTGGTTACCTGGGATATGGAGAAGGCAGAGGTACTCAATGACTTTTTTGCCTTGGTCTTCACTGGCA
>NW_008795138.1:6759604-6765903 GCF_000699145.1 Aptenodytes forsteri | reverse complement strand
TGACCTTTAAGGGTCCCTTCCAACCCAAACTATTCTATGATTCTATGATTCTAAAAATATTAGAATGTGTCCAAAGGAGAGCAACAAAGATGGTGAAAGGACCAGAGGGCATGACTTATGAAGAGTGGCTGAGGGTATTATGTTTGTTCAGCTTAGAGAAGATGAGACTGAAGGGTGACCTCATTGTTGTCTACAACTTCCTCATGAGGGGGAGTGGAGAGGGAGGTGCTGATCTCTTCTCTCTGGTGTCTGGTGATAGGACTCAAGGGAATGGCAATGGCAATTCTTGGTGCAAAAGTGTATACAGCAGAAGTAGATGACACATCTAGAAAACAGAACTGGTTTACAAGGCTGCTGTCTCATACTCCAAACACATTGAGACCTCAGACTTTTTCCAATGAATGACGTTATAAAATAACTATGTGTTTTTGAAGACAACTTTTTAAAAGTCATGTTTTTAGATTTTTTTTTTTTCAGTCTTTGGCATATGTGACATCTTTGCTATTCCTACCTATATAAGAGTTTAGGCAAATGTATTTGTTGGCTTTAATGAAAGAAAAAATAGAAGAGAAAAACATCAGTCCAGTCACACTGACATTCCAAGAAAGAGGAAATCTCTCAATTTCCCTGCTTTTGATAATAATATTGCTGGCAGTTAATCTCTATTCCTCACAGTTATCCTGAAAAGCAGACAGAAGAAGCACAAGTCAACCAGTAAATGCTTTTCATTCCTGTACACTCACATATACATACAGACAGATACACACAGATATGCTAACATATTGGCATACGTATTAATATATGAATTTATATTATAAATTTACTGAAGTAAGAATAGGCACTTATATTGTGTTTTGAATAGAAGGATTCCTCTTTTTAATTTAAAAGTTGCTTGGTGGCATTAATATGAGCCCAAGAGAAGTAAAGTGTTCCAATTAATTCTACTTAGGGCATTGTTATTTTTTCTGATACTTTTAAGTAATAACACTGCTCAGGTTAAGTAATAACTAATAAACTTCTGCTTCCTTTACTGTCTGCTTAATAGCTGGCATCTGCCTCAAGAAAGTAACTAACAAGCTGATAATTAAAAGTCCAAATTCAATTAAAACATCAGTTTCAAAGTCTGAACAGAATTATATTTTGGGACTTCATAGAGGCCCCAGTCTATGTTGTTTCTTTTTTAATAAATGAAAAAAATGCCCATATTTTGTCAATTTATTATTTTCTCAATAGGAGTTACTAAGCTCTGCAATTACTTTACATACATTTGTCGTCTTGTGAAAGAAACTCAAATAATATTCCAGGGGGTTTATGTTTTTGAGTCCCACAGGACAATTCATTAACCAAACTATTTTTTTCTGACACCTACGTTTTTTACATTGAAATACTTCACATCTTATAAAATCAAAAGTAGGTAATATTTTCAAAACACAAAAGTGACTTAAAAGTTTATAACATTATTAAAAGAAATTGGAGTCTTCAGTAACTTTCAGCTACTTAGACATATTTATTTAGGTCATCTTTAGCCATCACAAAGTTACTCATCTAAGACAGGGTCTAACTCACCTGTAGTGAGTATCTTAGATTAGGAGTAATCCATTGGAATTGTCTCTCCTCTTTCTCTCTTTCTAGATTTTTATCTAGAATGCCTAGGCTTCCTGGGGATAAACTTCCTTCTGAGCTATCTGTTTAACATCACCAGCAAATTTTGTCATCTGTGATAAGCTATAGTGCTGATAAAGAACAATGAATAATGTTGAACTTATTAGCTGTTTTTAATCAGAGATACATGCTCCTGATTTAAAAAAAAAAAATATATATATATTTTTAGCATCCACATAGTCCTTCTGAGAGGCACTAATTTTTATTTTTACCTCTAATTCTTAATTGATGGAGATAGTTGACCTCTTATTCTGCTTTTTTTTTTTTTTTTTTTAATTTTTGCTTCCTAGTTTATGGTTCTGTTTTTCATTTTTAAATATTAGAGTTACGATGGTTGATCTTACCATTTGCATCAGACATCCGATTCTAGTAGAAGGATAACTTCGATCTAACTTTATTCCTATGAAAACCTAAACTTTTAGACTTCCTGCACAGTTGATGAAATACTTCTGGAGAACAAAGAATCTATCCTTTAACAGAAGGAGTTAACTGATCCTTGTAAGTGACTATATTTCAAAACTTATTCATTTCCTGGCAAATACATTCTGTGGCGCATCCCAGAGACTTGATGACATGAAAGAAGAACCCTACTGGAGACTGTTGCATCTCCCAGCAGACTGAGGGAGCATGCTTTTCTTTCCACAGAAATCAAAAGAAAGATGAAGGAATGATACATAAGCAAGTTTGTTCTGATGTTAATTTGGAATATGGACCTTATATATATATGTAGGTGGTTCAACAGGTATGAAGCTATCTGAAGCCCCAGTATATAGACATAGCCTATCCAGTATGACCATGCATACTGCATCTGAGCTACTCATCTCATCCTCCCTTTAGAGCTGATGAAGTAAAATAAGCTTCCTCACTGTTCGATTCATTTTAGAAACTAAATGCCCTAACAATGCCTATTTATATGCACTGAGTATAAATGAATCCTGGAGTGACTCCCTCTGATGTAGATATCTACATTTAGTCAGATAAATCTCACTTGTAATATGTAGAATTAGGATCTTTCATTTTATGAGTCCTACTTCTAGATTTCTTGAGTAATCAATAGAGAATGAACCTCCTATAGACACCTTCTAGTTCTGAGAGACATTCAGAATACGCAATTCAGAGTTTCTGTGTATTGCTTTCCAGACCCTTCAAGATCTTCCCATTCCAAACACTACTAATTGACAAACAAAGGCCCAGAAGTTTTTTATTACAAATGAAGTCATCCTGTTCCTGAGCAAGGGCCCAGAAATTTTTAATTTAAAAAATGAAGTCATCCTACTATAGCCCCTAACATTCTGCAAGATGAATCACTCTACTTAGCGTTACAAACCTACACATTGTGGCAGATCCCCATGCTTTAAAATATTTTGTAATATTTGCATAAATATAGTGGTTCAGTGTAATTTTTCTGTAATTTCTTTTATGATTCTTGCCTCCAAGATCTCACATCTATTGATTTGAAAATACTTAATTTTAGCAAACTTTTAAAACCTTTTCATTTGTTGCAAACATGTTCTATCCTGTTTGAATAACATGATTGATATGCCATCCTGTATTCTAAATAAAAATGTTATATATTTATAACATCCATTTAATTTCTTTTTCATTCAACATCAAAACCACCTATACTTTATCCTGACCATATAATGATGCTGATTTTCTGTGTTCATAAATTCCCAGTATTTAAAATTGAATATAATTTTTATATAACTTAAGAGAAATTTTGATATTTAATGGAGACTGAGACATTTTTAATTCTTTAACATCTCTTCTTAGACACCTACATTCCTGAACGCAGAACACAAATGTATACCTTCATAGAAATGTTTTCTAAGTTTGTTCTTTTGTATCTCTGTCTAACCAAAATAGCTGTTTTCCCACTACAAGGGGAGATTATTTTTTGTGTTTGTAAGTAAGGTTTTGGGGACAGGGAATAGAGAAAGAGATGTTATTTCTGTCTTTGAATGGAAGATCTGTGGAATCATTGGTTTTAGTGGAATATCTTTCAGTATTTCCAACTTTTATTACTACTTTTTATCTTATAATATATGGTCCTACACTATGCTGTCATCATTCTTGAATTTTAAAAAATAAATTAAACCAGACAATGATTACTCAAAACTAAGGAATGCATAATTTCTTATTCAGAAATTAATGCCATTTTTTATGTCAGATGAGAGAAGTTCTTTGATACATTTTGTTTATAATGCCAGAATTTGAGTTAGGAAACCTTTTCTTTCTGTGTATTGTACCAAGTATATTTTGTTATTGTCAACATGAGTTTTCCAGAAAGTTTTCCCATGTCTTAGTGACCACAATATAATTTTTTTTTTCCCTTTTTGTGGGAAAAAAACCCTCCAGCCAGTGAGCAACTGGTCCTATTTTAATGAGATAGGGTCATTAGGAATGGTATAATGATGTCCCATTGTTATTGAAAGGAGCTTGATTCTGCAAATGTTTTACTTTTTAGAAAATAAACCAAATTAGATTATGTTCCATTTTTCACAAAGGTCAATATAACTACACATTACGAGAAGTATTTTCTTTAATTTATTTTGATTTTACCACTTTCTAGTTTCACTGGAAAACTCTCAGTTCTTGTAACAGAAAACTTAATAAACCCTCATTCTTTAAACCACATTATCCATGCCACTCGTTTTCTATGACATTTCTGCAATAACGCCCTCCCATACACAATCCCTTTAGTTCTTTTCCAGGTGAAGTATACTTTTATATTTAAACATTAACTTACACATTTTCAAATGAAAGCTGTTTTGCATTGTCACCCTTTTCATGCTTCTGTATATATGTGTCTTCTTCCATTCTGCTATGGACTTTAAAATAGCATAAAAATGCTTTCTTTTTCTGTTCTCAATTACTTCCCCAATAATTCCTCATATCTGAATCTCTGAAGCACTACTGTACTGATATTTTGTATACATCTAACTATTATAACCTCAAGACCTCATTTAGTATGGTAATCATCTACTCAGAACCAGCTACTGTGTGTAAAAAGATGGGATTTTCCACATCGCTTTACACTTATCTTCGTGTACTTTAATCTGTCATTTTTTTAAATACCTACTTGGTATTCTGAAGTTATTCTGCAGTTCTTCATAGTTGTCTGCTACTTTAATAGCAGGAGGTTTTGTCACTTCAGTATTTACCACTTTTTATAACTTTTGCATTTATGTTGAACAGCCAGACACAAGAATAGAATCATGGAGTCATTGTTTGGGTTGGAAGGGACCTTTAAAAATCATCTAGTCCAACCCCCTGGCCATGGGCAGGGGCATCTTTCACTAGGTTAGGTTCCTCAAAGCCCCGCCCAACCTGAGTTTGAACACTTCTAATGATGAGGCATCCACAACTTCTCTGGGAAACATATTCCAGTGCCTCATCACCCCCATCATAAAAAATGTCTTCCTGATGTCCAATCTGAACCTACCCTCTTGCAGTTTAAAATCATTGCCCCTTGTCCTGTCACTACAGGTCCTGGTAAAAAGTCTCTCTCCATCTTTCTTATAAGCCTCCTTTAAGTATTGAAATGCCACAAGAAGATCTCTCCGGAGCCTTCTCTTCTCCAGGCTGAACAACCCCAACTCTCTCAGCCCCTCTCCATAGGAGAGGTGTTCCAGCCCTCTGATCATTTTTGTGGCCCTCCTCAGGACCCACTCTAACAAGTCCATGTCTTTCTTGTGCTGGGGGCCCCAAAGCTGGATGCAGTACTCCAGGTGGGGTCTCACCAGAGCAGAGTAGAGGGGGGAGAATCACCTCCCTCGACCTGCTGGCCACACTGCTTTTTATGCAACCCAGGATAGGACTAGCTTTCTGGGCTGCAAGAACACATTACAGGCTCAATGTCCAGCTTTTCATCCACCAGTATCCCCAAGTCCTTCTTTACAGGGCTGCTTTGAATCCATTATTCCCCCAGTCTGGGGGATTTGGGTTCCCGTCTGCCTTTGTTCCCCTGTACTTCTCTGAGCTTGTGGAGATAGGCCTTCAATGGGCTGATGGATCCTGAGATTGGCTTAGGAGTAGCCAGAGCAGGGTATTATTTGGGCTTTTCCATCTGCCATTGTTTCTCTGTGCTTCTTTTATTGTTGTGCAGATGAGCTTTTATCACATAACATAACATAAAATGCGATTAATTATTCAGGTATTTTATCCTTTACTTCCTATGAGATTTGGAGTAAATACCATATGGTTACAGAAAGCTGTTTCTTCTCACTTTTTTTTTTCTCCTGATAGTTTACTGACATTAAAATACCAGACAAATCTGTGGTGCAACCCCTTCCCCCCCGCAAAAAAAAAAAAATTGCCAAAGTGGTGAAACTTTCAACTATTCTTCACTGTGAGTCAAGATGGAAAATAAATCCTTATACTTTTCTGCTCTGACATTATCTTCTCTGTACATTCCTCTCAGGTTTTGATCATCTACTGACCTTATAAAGTTCCCATCAAGCTTTGTTCACCTGATCTGCTTGAAGAATGACATACTGTTATTTTTTATGCTCTCTTCTAGTATTACGTGAATGCTTTTTTGTCCTGACTTACTGTGTTTTTAAATTTAACCTGTCAGATTTTAAAATCTTTTATGAGGGTTGTTTTTTTTTTTTTTTTTTAACTTGAATTTAATA
>NW_008795138.1:6753703-6759304 GCF_000699145.1 Aptenodytes forsteri | reverse complement strand
CATATATATATATATATATATATGCGCATTTTCAGGTATCTCTCTGCTCCATTCCTCGACTGTCTGAAAATTCAGTCTAATTGTCCTTTCTTGGTTTACAGTTAGCCTTGCTCGCATGATGGTCATCAACATGTGACATAGTGTTTCCTTCTTCCATAGCATGAATGATTTCATTCAGATTCAGTGTGTCACTGTTTCTGTGACATTTCTTACTGACTAGCTCATAAAATGGTATTAGTATTACCTTTTTCCTAATTAGGACAGGAATTTAAATGTTGTTGACATGGAGTATCCTTGAGTTTATTTTTAGAAACAGAAATATTCTTCCACCAGCCAAAGGAAGCTTTTCCCAGCATATAATTTGCACCTATTGTTTTACAGATTGTGTCCAATATATCTTTCTTCAACAAAGTTTCTATTACGCTATAAAGTCATCATCTTAACTTAAAACTAGGCATCACAAAATGCATTTCTGTTATTTACTGGCAGTATGTTCAGGTGTTTCAAAAAGCCATTCACTTTTGGATGTGGCTGATGTAACTTGCTGGTGTTTCAAACCTAACTATGTAATAACTTGATAACCAAATCAAAAATATTCCTGCCTTTTGGCAGATACCACCAGTGCAAAGGGGTATGTTGCTGCTTTCGAATGGAGAACATTGATACCACAATTGTTTGTCCTTCAAGTTTCCTTGAAGTCCTTTTTACATGAAGTTGAGTATGTTAACCTGGAGACAAAGCTGTTCCATTCTTTAAACATTTTCTTAATGAGTTTCCCTTGCTCCTTCCTCAGTAGCACTGATATTGTTCTGGATGTTAGTCTGCTCAAAGGCATCTTTTGGGGCATTGCTGATCTACCTCTATAACTTCTTGAGCTCCTCTTGATCAGCCACCCTAGTCTCAGGAGTTAGTTCCTTGTTTCAGAGGACATAAGCTAGTTACCTGGATTCACCTTATTTTCCTGCAGGGAGAATGACACTCATACAGTAAGTCGGAAGCATTTCATCTAACATTTAACACCTACCTGGAATATTAACTGCATTTATTAACTTAACCTCCTTTTTACTTTCTTGTGTCATTCTTCAGCAAAAACCATGTATATAGCTCTGTAAAAACCAAAAACTTTTCAACATGAAGTATCACCCTATTGCCTTCTTTGACTGGGTCCTTCCTGAAAACATTGTCATCACAAATATTCTTATTTATTTCTTTTGACTTTTCTTTCCAAGTTTTGATAATAACAATTACAGAAGAAATATAGATTTATATTTTACCTTGTTTATAATTCTTAGGCTAAGTATATGCTTTTTATTGTATTTTATACACAGTGAGACTGAAGACAATTTTTTTAACTTCTATATAGGAATATAATTATATAATTATATTTTTAACCTTTTGTCAGCGAGTGCAAAGCAGGGCTGCTCCAGGAGGGGGAATAAGATGGCAGCTGAGGGTGACTCCAGCACAGGCAATCCCTTCACTGACCAGGATGATGTTCCCACAGAACCTGGGTAAAGGGATGAACCAGGGCCCAAGTCAGGCTGGGGGTGGCCTGTTGGGAGTAGGATAGAGATGGGGCCCGAGCTGGAGCCAGAGACAAGTCGTGATGCAAGCCCAAGGGGCCCGTACAGGAGACAAACTCCCCATGGCACTGAGCCCAAGCCTGGCCAGAGGCAGGGCCAGAGATGGGACTCGGCATGGGTACCCCTGCAGCATCGCTGGGGCCAGTTTGGAGATCAACTGATCCTGACAGCTTTCTTTGAGCAGAGAAATCATCAAAGTCTCAAAACCAAAACAATCTGAAAATACAGTAGTCTAAAAGCTCCTCTGCAATTTAAGATAACGATTCTGTTTAAATAAGACCAACTTTCATGAATAAAAGAACTATACAACTGTAAACTATTAGTATTATCTTTAAAAATACCAGCATTATGCTTCAGCAATGCTGATTTTTTTCATCCTGTTTATAACAAGAGGGGTTTACATTAATTCATGAGAAAGGGTACCATCTAACTCATGGCATTCAGTGTAGCTCAGATATTAATCTCGTGTTGCATATGTATAATTTCTAAAACTTGGAGGAAAATATTCACCACTTTCTTCCAGCCCTGAAAAAAAGCTGACTTATTAAAGGAGCAACATTTATTTTACTTTATTTTGGGTTTTTGTCCAATAACAAAGAAGTTATTACAGAATGCTTGTTATATGACATGTTAAGAAAGATGGAGGAATGTAGATTTGATTTCACATATTAGTCCATATAATAGTAAGTCAGACTTGAACTTCATTTCAGGTAAAACAAATTTGTTATTTTAAAAAAAGAAAAAAAGGAAAAAAGGCAGAGGACCATATTCTGGGGGGGGTTGACCTTTGTTGGATGCCAGGTGCTCACCAAGCCTCTTTATCACTCCCTCTCCTCAACAAGGCAGGGCAAGAAAATATGATGAAAAGCTTGTGGGTCAAGATAATAACAGGGAGATCACTTACCAATTACTGTCACGGGCAAAACAAACTCAACTTGGGGAAATTAATTTAATTTATTGCCAATTAATTGTAACAGAGTAGGATAGTGAGAAATGAAACAAAGCTAAAAACACCTTCTCCCCACTCCTTCCTTCTTCCCATGCTCAACTTCATACCTAACTGTTCTATCTTCTTCTCCGAGCAGCACAGGGGATGAGGAATGAGTTTTGTGGTCAGTCCAGAACATTTTGTCTCTGCTGCTTCTTCCTCCTCATGCTCTTCCCCTGTTCCAGCATGGAGTCCCACCCATGGGAGACAGTCCTTCATAGACTTCTCCAATGTGTGTCCCTCCCACGGAGTTCTTAAAAAACTGACCCAGCATGGGTCCTTTTCATGGGGTACAGTTCTTCAGGAATGAACTGATCCAGTGTGTGTTCCCCATGGGGTCACAGGTCCTGCTGGAAAACCTGTTCCTACATGGATTCCTCTCCAAGGGCTGTAGCTCCTGCCAGGAGCCTGTTCTGATGTGGGCACTCCACGGGTTGCAGTTTCCTTCAGGGCATATCCACCTGCTGCGGTGTGGGCTCCTCCATGGGCTGCAGGGGGACAGCCTTCATCACCATGGTCTTCACCATGGGCTGCAGGGGAATCTTTGCTCTAGTACCTGGAGAATCTCCTCCCCCTTCTTCTTCACTGACCTTGCTGTCTGCAGGGCTGTTTCTCTCATTGTACTCACTCATCTTTCCTACAGCTGCTACACAGTGTTTTTTACACTTTCTTAAATATGCTGTCACAGAGGCACCACCAGTGTTGCTGATTGGCTCAGCTTTGGCCAGTGACCAGTATGTTTTGGAGCTGGATGGAAGTGGCTCTGTCTGACATGGGGACAGCTCCTGATCTCTTCTCACAAAGCCACCTCTGCAGCCCCCTGCTACCAAAACCTTGCTGCATAAACCCAATAGAATATCTTAATCACAATGTTCAATGGATGTATTTTAAAAATCTACCTATTTTGTTTATAGTATTATATATTTTTTTTTCTGTCTATAATATGTTTTAAGTGTAACGTAATGTTCTATATAAAATAGCTATAATGTATAATACTATACATAGACTATGGGTATAAAATTTTATATATATATTTTAATATATATATATGTATGTTATATCTAGAAATGCATCTACAGGTAGCAATCTTTGATACTAGATCAAAATTAAACCCTGAGTGTAAACCAGCCACCATACTGGTCTGCTCAGAAGGGATTCAGCTGCTTACACACAAGTGTCTGATGTGGTTTGTGATACTCTAGGCTATACGATACACCTGAATGGGATTAAACTGTATGGCATAGCACTTAAATGTAATCTGCACCCTTTTGAAGCAGAAACTTGAAGGCAAATATATGCCACAGTACCTCAAATGGCAGTAGGCACCTATTTTTATGCACTTCAGTTGCACTTTTTCTCACCACTAGTAATAATGAAAGTCTGATATGCTAGCTTGGATTACACACCCAACTTTCAGAGGTTCAGAGTTGGTGCAGATGAATCCTCTCCTCCATCATTCGGTCTATCTTAAGATAGAACAATTTTGTCTCTAGAAGTCCTTCATTCCACTAATTGTTCTTTCTCCCCCAAGTTTAGGTAAAAAGGATAAAACAGATGCTAAACTAGCCTACGGCCAAAGCTAGGTGACAAGAATCCAACCCAAGAGATCAACTTGTGGAATGAAGTACTACTGCATGAACAAAGGAATTGGAAATTGACTTTCACTGTACTTGCCTATGATGCTGGTTTCTATAAGACAAACTTTCAATCTACAGTTGGGCTAAACTATTAAGTTAGAGTGAGATTATGCAATAACAGCTGAGAAAATAAAAGAAAGAAGGACTGACTGAGGAAAGGAGTTCATGAGGATATGTAAATGTCCCTGATTTACAAACATCCCTTACTCTTTTTTTACAAAATATACTCCATATCCTTTCGAAGGTAGGAGGGATGAAGGATATGGTACAAACTTGCTCTTCCTTGGAAAGGAAAAAATAACAGATTAGGAAAAAAAGTATGACTCATAATCTGAATTTTTGTAAAATAAAGAAATCAGAGCATTGATTGACAGCACATCCTTTAAGGACTATTTTCAGGAAATTACATGGTTGCTTTCTAAGTATTCAGCAGCATTCCTATGCTTTGTGTAATATGACAGCCACTTTCAATTATTTTCAAACTGGAATTACTTAAAAATGACAATTTTTTTCCCTGCTTTGTTCTAAGAAATATTTTTTTAAAAATTATATTAAAGGCATTAATTTTCTTTTATCAATATAGCCATTTGGTGAGGGGGAGGAGGCTTAGTCCATATTCTTTTTAAAATTTATCAATGATTTGCCTCTTTCTTTATAACAAAGGGAAAGTATGGAAAAAAGGGATGATACTGCTTTAATAAATACTAATTTCAACCTGTGAATACCATCTGTGGAAGGGAATAACACAGCAGTTTCATTTCTCATGCTGTAATGAGTTGTTAAAGGTAGAACAAAGCTAGTTGTCATCAGATTTTTCAAACTGGCCAGCTGCCAGTGTTTTTGACATAAAGTAATTCAATCATTTAATAATTTGAGGTTGCAGTCTGCTTAAACCCCATCCAGTTTAGGGTGGGTTTTAGATGACTGAATCCACAATAATCTAATCTGTTTTCTTTTCAAGACTTCCTAGATCTATAGGCCTCTAATTTCATTGGACATTTTCTTATTTAGCCCAAAAGCTCCCTTAACATCTAACTGTAGTCACACATGACTGTTCTGGAGAGACAGATGCCAATATTTTAGTTGGAGCTGACCAAAAGTTTTGATGTGGTTAGGGCTACAGCCAAGCTTGTGACTACTTTTTAGATAATAGATTAATGGAAGTGAAAGAATTGAATCCTAAACTTTTCTCATCTTGAGGAAGGTTCAGCCTACATCTTCCACATGTTAAAAATGTGTCTTAGCTACCAGACCATGAAAAACAATGTTTGCCTCAGCTGCTTGAAGCTGGACCATTACAAACAAGGCAGGCAGAAGGGAGGGGAGGGGAGAGGGGGGAAAGAGGAGGAGAGGAGAGGAGAGGAGAGGAGAGGAGAGGAGAGGAGAGGAGCAC
>NW_008795138.1:6736509-6753629 GCF_000699145.1 Aptenodytes forsteri | reverse complement strand
GGAGAGGAGAGGAGAGGAGAGGGAAAAAAGAAAAGCCTACAATTTTTCAAACAATAAGAAATTTAAGAAACTTTCATTCCCAGAGGGGTGGGAGAAATATTTATTATACATGTTGATGAAAAATAAAATAAAGCAAAAAAGAATCCAAAACCAAGTACAATAAAATACAATGCACCAGTCATAAAATTCAACCTAAAATGAAAATCAATAAGCATAATAAAATGTAGACTCATAT
The DNA here is from genome assembly GCF_000699145.1 of Aptenodytes forsteri. Taxonomy (NCBI): domain Eukaryota; kingdom Metazoa; phylum Chordata; class Aves; order Sphenisciformes; family Spheniscidae; genus Aptenodytes; species Aptenodytes forsteri. The sequence continues at coordinate 6,753,394 of NW_008795138.1, read as the reverse complement.
GTCTTGATGAAGCACCAACCGGTGCTTTGGTGTTTTCCTATTCTTTTCTTCCTGTCCACAATGACAACATATCACAAAGTTGACAGTGGAATCTTCAAGTATTATATCACTGAAAAATCTTGGTGTTCAATAGTCTTTGAATTAAATGTATCAAAAAGATAAAACACAAATTTAGAAGAATGGTCCAAGTCCCCATTGTGTTAAATAATCTTGTTGCGTTATTAAGAAATTTTATCAAAATAAAGGGACCTTTTGAGTAGTTGACAAAGGCTGGGACTTGGTTCTTATGATTTATAATAATCTGAAGATTTGGTTTATGCACATATCCATATGTATGTCATCCAAAAGTTTACAAAATGTTCAAAAAGACTGAAAAAGATTTTTTTATTATTATTTCTCCCATTACGTACTAACACTGTCCTCTGGTGCAGCCTCTGCATTGAAAGATAACCAAATCCTGATGATAGGCTTTTTAAGAAGTCAAACATCATGCAAGTATCACAGTTCAAACCATGGGAAGCCAAGGCTAGCAGCAACAGTTGACATGTGATGAGAGGCATGTGAGACTTATGAGGTCCCCGGGGGGGGGGGAGTGTCTGAGGGGGTTTCTGAGCCCCTAACACACTTGGGCTGTGTGTGGGGATGCACCAGGCAGCAGCAAGGATGACCATCTGCTGAAGGACACCAAGGCACTTGGGGACTGCGGCCTCACAAACCAAACCGCCTGCCCCCAGGCTCCTGCCTGCAGTCATAATCTCCCCGCAGAGAGCTCAAGCAATGGTGACCACCTGACAGAAAGCTATATCTTCTGCATCCCTTGTGGTATTAGCACCCACTGAGACTGATGCAGCTTCCCAGGCAGAGCTCCCAAAGAAACATGCAGCCACCCAGGTCTCCAGCTGCAGAGTGTACCTGAGGTTTCCGTTGGTGTCTGAGGGCAGCAGTGAGAATGCCTGGGAGAGGTGTGCCCCGGTAGAAGAACCGCTCTGCTTGGTGGCTGAGCTTTGGGAGAAAGTTGACAGGTTGAGGAGCATCCGGGAGTCTGAGAAAGAGATTGACTGGTGGAACCATACTCTTCTGTCAATGGCACAGAACTGTCAGCTAGGCATAACACAGGACGAGGGGGATCTCTCTCCACCACACAGAAGGCAGTGATTTAAGGGATACAGGTGAATAGGAGCAAGCCTCTGCTTAGGACAGCAGCAGAAGCTTCTCCTTATCTACCTTACCTTCCCAGGTGCCCGTACACAACAGATACGAGACTATGGATTGGAAGAATTGTCTTGGGAATCTGGAGAGGTCCCAGTCAACTGGAAGCCAGGAAATATTATTGCAATTTTCAAAAAGGACAAGAAGGAAGACCCTGGTAATTATAGGTCTGTCAGTCTCACTTCGGTGCCAGGTAAAATTATGGAGATTATTCTGGGAGTTATTGAAAAACACTTGAAACACATTAGAGTCATTGGTCAAAACCAACATGGGTTCATGAAGGAAAAGTCATGCCTTACTAACTTAATATCATTTTATGACAAGATTACCTGCCTAGTGGATGAAGGGAAAGCACTGGATGTGGGGTTTTTTTAATTTATTTTAGCAAAGCTTTTGATACTGTCTCTCACAGTATCCTTCTGGACATAATGTCCAGTGTACAGCTCGACATATAAACAATATGATGGGTGAGCACTTGGCTGAAGGGTCAGGCTCAAAGAGTTGTAGCAAATGGGGTAACACCTGGCTGGGGGCCAGTCACTAGTGGTACTCCCTAGGGCTCAGTTTTAGGGCCAGTTCTCTTCAATGTTTTTATCAATGACCTGGACATAGGAATTGAGTGCACACTAAGTGAGCTTGCCAATGATACTAAATTAGGAAAGAGCCATTGATTCCCTCAAGGGTAGAGAGGCCTTACAGAGAGATCTTGATAGACTGGAGTGCTGGGCGATCACCAACTGTATGAAGTCTAACAAGGAAAAATGTCAGATTCTGCACCTGAGTCACTGTAATCCTTGATGTGCATATAGATTGGAGGACAAGAGGCTGGAGTGCAGCCCTGCAGAAAGGGATCTGAGTGTTTTGGTTGATGGTAAGCTGAATATGAGTTCACAACTTGCCCTGGTGGCCAAAAGCCTGGCAGTCAACCATATCCTGAGGTATATTAAGCACAATATAGCTAACCAGTTCAAAGAAGTGATTATCCCACTATACTCAATACTGGTGCGGCCTCACCTCAGGTACTGTGTGCAGTTTTGGGCTCCACAATTTAAGAAGGATATAAAAGTATTAGAATGTGTCCAAAGGAGAGCAACAAAGATGGTGAAAGGACAAGAGGGCATGACTTATGAAGAGTAGCTGAGGATATTATGTTTGTTCAACTTAGAGAAGATGAGACTGAAGGGTGACCTCGTTGTTGTCTACAACTTCCTCATGAGGGAGAGTGGAGAGGGAGGTGCTGATCTCTTCTCTCTGGTGTCTGGTGATAGGACTCAAGGGAATGGCTTAAGGCTGTGTCAGGGCCACCACTCATGGTTTAACTTTTAGGTTGCCCTGTGTGGAGCCAGGAGTTGGACTCAATAATCCTCATGGGTCCCTTCCAACTCAGGATATTCTATGATTCTATGATTCCAGTTAATATTTGTTAAAATGATTATTTCAAGTGGAATTCCTACACTTAATCAAACCAAGATACAGGTATAGGTGTCAAGGAGACTAGTGGAATTAATATTTTTCATCAACCACAAACAAACCTATAAAGTTGTCTTGCAGAATGTTTGCCATTGTTGAAGTTTAGCAAAACCATGACTCAAACATCTGATTCCATCCACTGTGAAAAATACTATGCCACAAAATCGGTGCAGTTTCACGTATAACCAGGGATGTCCCCATAAGATATTTTCGGCTAATGAAAAATGAAAAGGAAGTTATCAACATAAGAAGTACTGGACATGCTAAACCTTGCAAAATAAAGTACTTTATAGTCTATATTAGTCTTCATAATCACTCCATCATATGTCATGACTACGTCTGATAATATAGCATATAGCAAAGACTTAGATGTCATGAAGGTAACAACCACTCAAACAAACACTAAAAGAAAGTTTATCTTGTACAGTGCCCCAAAGGGAACAAAAGCAAGATGGACATTGAATGATAGGAAAGAAAATATTAAGGACAAGAAAATCAACAGGAATGGTCAGCATGGCTTCACCAAGGGGAACACATGCTTGACCAGCGTGATAAACTTCTATGATGAAATGACTGGCCTGGTAGATGAGGCCAGAGCAGTGGATATCGTCTACCTGGACTTCAGTAAGGCCTTTGACACTGTCTCCCATAAGATCCTCAGAGACAAATTGTTGATGTATGGGCTGGATGAGCAGACAGGGAGGTGGGTTGAAAACTGGCTGAAAGGCCAGGCCAAAAGGGTGGTGATCAGTAGAACAAAGTCTAGTTGGAGTCCAGTAACTAGCGGTGTATCCTAGGTGTGAATGTTGTCTGCAGTCCATTTTAACGTCTTTATTAATGATCTGGATGATGGGGCAGAGTGTACCCTCAGCAAGTTTGCATATGTTACATAACTGATGACGGGCAACCTGCTCTAGGTGAACTTGCTTGAACATGGGGTCAGACAAAATGACCTCCAGAGGTCACTTCCAATCTCAATCACTCTGCGATTCTGTGCCTACCCTTATCTTTAAATTATTTAAATGGTGTAAAGAATTGCTTAGTTTTTAACAGTGGCTTTTCTTTTTTCCTTCTTATCAATTAAGTCTGTCCTAGAAGTATCACTGCTTTTTCACTCATTTCCTTTCCCTTTCTTTTCTTAGTTCACAGTCCTCATGCTCCATACTCTTGTGAATTACCTCTTATACTGCTCTCCAAACTGCTTTCTGATTCTTGCATTTCAGTCTCTTCCACATCTACACTGCTGCAAGTTTTGTCTGAATCCTATCCAATAGTCCTCTCTTTTGGGCTTTCTTATTTTTTCTCTGCTTTCCAAAACTTTGTACCTTGGATCTTCCATACTACCTGCAACTGCTGCTGGGTCTATGCTGCTTAAATACTATCCTGTAAGACATATATGTTATGTATATAATATATATAATACATATTTATGATATTTAAACATAGCATAATAAAAACAGTAATGTAACTGGTTTTCTAGTATAAACTAACAAAATAAATTAAAATAAGGCACCTCAACACATAATGGAGTAGGCACTGGAGACTTCAGTAAGATTAAATAAAATCAGTAAGACAGTGACACAGACTTCCTGAAGCCAAGATTTTTGCTTTAGCACTGCATTGTGATTTAAATTCAACAGGAGAATTACTGTATTAGAATACCTTTTAACCCAGGGGTTCATCCACTCTTTCGAGATGTGAGTCCAAACCATCACAGATTTAGGGATGCTTGCTATCTAAGTACTCTAACCATAGCTAATTATTCTGATGTGGACTGTCATGGTACACTTTTTGTTAAATTGGATCAGAATAACTTAATTTTGAGACTATTTCTTGACTCTAAAATGCCCAATTTGACTACTCGGTTAAGCAAGGAAAGCTGTCTGCCTGGAAGATTCAATAGACATTAGGTCTCTGGCATGTTTCATACTTCTCATCAGATCACACAGGTTTTCCTGGATCTCTCACTTAATCTTAAAACATCCTTCAAGCTTTTAGGGTTTGACTCATTGGCCTAAATGTAGGTGGTTAGTACAATTTAAGATGCTCTAGGATATCTAAGACATTTTCACAGAACTGTCAGATATGACACAGGACTTATAGGAGACTTGAACTTTTCTGGAATGGCAGAGGAAAATGGAGTTGAGTATTTTAGGTGACCTTAACTGTTGCTGTGTTTAGGTAGCTGAATTTAGCTTTTAAACTCTCAATGAATATGTGTGTCTCACTAGCCTGTTTGAAAATGAGGATAAGAGTACTTTATTCCCCATGGGACTTTTTAAGAATAAAACCACTAAAGATAATTAATTGCTCCGATATTATGTAAATGAGGCACTTAAAAGTGCCTAAAACACTACAGTGTGTAGGTATCTTGCAATACTCAATGCTGACTAGAAAGGCTGGCAGTAAAGATTAAGACAAAATGCTAACATAGTAGAAGCCTGTGATCAACAAAGTCAAATTGCAAAGCCCACGAGAAGGACTGAATCTGCTGCTTTCAAGGACTGAATGTGTTCTAATAAGTAGATGGCTTAGCCTGTTACAAAATTTTACCCATACTATTATAAAGGGTGAGCTTCCTAGAAAAGGTGTAACCCTTAGTACACCTATAAAATAATAAAATGCAAAATGAAACATGTGAGAAAAGATGTGCCTATCTTTCCACAAACTAAGCAAACAAGGAAAAACTTACTTCTTTGGCAGTGTGCTCCAAGAAAGATTTTTATAATGAAAAGACTACAGAAAGGACAAGTATATTATTGGTAGTTGAAGAATAGAGAAAAGTATTTCAGATAACCACAGAACTTACTTTTCTGTATTTACCTGTTTTCTTGATTTATATCAAGAGATTTCTAGTGAATCTTTCTAGTCAGTAAAAGATACTAGCCATTGTTAACATACATGCATAGTAACCATACAATAAGAAAGAAAAAAATAGTAATCAAAAAAGGGAAGATAGGAAATGAAGAAAAAACAAGACACATAGCTAATTCAGTTAATAGAAAAACACTAGTTATTGTGGTTCAGATTCATCCTTCCTAGCATTAGACAAGTGTCAAGGCTCTTTATGCAATCAGTAAAGAGAGACAAGCATCTCCAGAAAGCAATTTGGATCTTAGATGGAGTGTTCCTCTGGAGATTTTTTATTTCTTTCTACTGGCTGTAAAATGAGTGTGGAGTACTATTCATTTAACAGGCTGCATGATTTAACAACATAAATTTAAATGCAAAAAAAATCATGTTTATATAGAAGTTTCTTAGAATCCTACAATATACAGAAATAATAAATTAAAGGATTTGAATACATACAAATTTAGTTACTTCATTTCTTGAAAAATGAGTTATATCTATTTTTAATAAACACTTCAGTAATATTTTTGTTATATTTCTTAATTAAAACCAGCTTGCATTTGTGCTTCTGGAGCATTTTTATTCTGGTAAAGGCAGAACTCAGCTCAGGGTTAAGACTACAGTACACATTCGCTGAGAAAATATATCAACTTTATTTAAGGAGTGTAACTGCCCTGATCATAGAATAGAAGTCATGTATGCATTTGATGGTTATTTAACCTAGGCAGAGATTCATTTCACCCAACTTGCCTATGAGGGGATTGGAATCAGTGACCAACTCTCTAGTGGTACCCCCAATTCTTCACTGTATCAGGAATCTACACAAGTATTTACACTAAAGATCTACCCTTATGATGGAAAAAGTGAGACACAAACTGCTGTAGGAATCTGTAGAAATCTGTAGGATTATTTTAGTTTGAATCAGAAGCGCATTTTTTAAGTCTTCTCAATTTTGCCACATACCATTATTTAGTTATGTCACAGAATAGTTTACGAGTGGGCAAACTATATTTCTTTTAAATAAAACTATTGTTGTGGTTTAATGCCAGCTGGCAACCAAGCACCACGCAGCCTCTCTCTCACTCCCCCCCAACAGGACGGGGGAAGAGAATCAGAAGAGTAAAAGTGAGAAAACTCATGGGTTAAACCCAAGAAAGACAAGTGATGCAAATTAGAACAATTGCTCAGCACCAACTGACCAATGCCAGCCAATCCCCGAGCAGCAGCCCCCCCGCCAACCTTCCCCCTAGTTTTATTGCTGAGCATGACATCATATGGTACGAAATATCCCTTTGGTCAGTTGGGGTCAGCTGTCCCAGCAGTATCCCTTCCCAACTTCTTGTGCACCCCCAGCCTACTTGCTGGTGGGGTGGTGTGAGAAGCAGAAAAGGCCTTGACTCTGTGTAAGCACTGCTCAGCAGTAACCAAAACATCCCTGTGTTATCAACACTGTTTCCAGCACAAATCCAAAACCAGCTACTGTGAAGAAAATTAACTCTATCTCAGCAAAAACCAGCGCAACTATACAAGAAGAATTGCATCCAGTGTCTTCTGGCCTATAGCAGGCATGCAGTCTACAGGACCAGACAAAAGCTTATTCAAAGAAATCACACCCTCCCCCGCATCGTAGACAGTATGGACATCTCGGTCACAGCACTACCTATTTCACTTTACAGAGCTCTTTCTATTTTGGTGGGTTGACCTTGGCTAGCTGCCAGATGCCCAGCAAGCCATTCTATCACTCTCGGATCTCAACAAGACAGGGGGAGAAAATACGACAAAAAGCTTGTGGGTGGAGATAAGGACAGGGCGATCACTTACCAATTACTATTGTCATGAGCAAAACTGACTTGACTTGGGGAAATTAATTTAATTTATTGCCTCCGCATAAGCCAGAGTGCCGGGGAAGCTGCCTGTGGAAGAAAAGGTAAAGATGGATTTCTGCGGAAACTCCATCTCTGAACTGTCACCAAGGTGCATTCTCTTTCTCCCTGTCCCATAAGAAGAGACACCCTTTCCATTTGGACCCCTGCTTTGGCTGGAGGAAAGATGCCCTTCTAACCCTCATGGCAGTAGCACAGGGAGACCTGCAGAAAGAGGGTGGGACCAACTGCGGATGGCACCGGTACGGGCATGAGGCATCCCGGGAAACACCCACACATACTCGTGACCAAAAGCAGCTTGGCAAAACTGCTGGAAAGTAGCATGGCAGAAAAGGACCTAGGGGTCCCAGTGGACACCAAGTTGACCAGGAGCCAGCAAGGTGCCCTTGTGGCAAACACAGAGAGTGGTACTCTGGGCTGCACTGGGCAAAGCATTGCCAGCAGCTGGAGGGAGGTGACCCTTCCCCTCTGCTCAGTACTGGTGAGGCCATGCCTGCAGCGTTGTGCCCAGGTCTGGGCTCCACAGTGTCTCTGCACTGCCCCCAGATGCTGCTCCAGCCCAGCATCAGGGGCATCGCTTCTCACCTTCCACTCTTTTCCTTTTGCCCAGGCGATGACACTACAGGCCAACAACCTGGAGAGGCTGGTCAAGGGCCAGACAAAGGTGAGGATTGCTCGGGGTGTGAGGTGTCTCAGGCCAGTGGGCTGAGCTTTGGCAGAAAGGCCCCCTGTCCCAGCCTGCCCCAGCACTGGCGTCCTGCCTTGCTGGGCAGGTCCTGGGTTGCTGACTGCAACAAAGCCTCTCAGCCGTCCCCACCTCTCACACAGGGCCAGGGGCTGATGCAGTTCACCAGGGGCCCTTTCTGCTGTGGGGTTACTCAGTGACCGCAGCACATTTCTTGCAGACTGGTCCCAAGCAGTGGCCACCACCCATCCTCTCTGGCAGCCAAGGTGGACTTGGCCACTCGGCTGGTGAGTTTGGAGAATACGGACAGGACAGCCCTTCTCTCCCCCCCTTCCAGGCAGGCACTCGTGCTGTCCCGGGGCTGCTGCTGCCCTTCCCACAAGGCACGTCCATCCCCATCGCTCTGCGGCAGGAGAGAGCTGAGCCCCCAGGGCCCCTCATTCCCAAAAAACATCTCTCCCTTGCACTTGACGGTGGCGGGGGAACAGCACTGAGACAGTCCAGGAGCACTCATCTGGCGCTTCTCCTCCATGCTCTTTGCTTTCTTTTCCTTGGAAGTGTGTGGGACCCACAGGAGGAGGAGAGGGCTGCCCTGGCCCTTTGTGTGGTGAGGGACCTCGGCCACTGCAGAGGTTCCCGGGCTATTGGGCTCTGGTGGCAGGGGAGCTCTCTTCGGCCAGCTCCTGGCAACTATCTGCAGCCAGGACAGCATGCTGCCCCAGCCCATCCAGGTAAGCAAGTCTGGCCAGGGGTTGCCCATCCTGCTGGCTCCTCTGGAGAGCTGGTGTCCTCAGAAGAGGGACCCTGGGTGGGGGTCAGGGACAAAGCCAGCTCCCCCCCACGTCACCCACCTGCAGCCACACCTCCATCCCATGCCAGGGAGAGCCACAGAGCCGTCCACACTTGCTCCTGTCCCTGAGGAAGATTCACCTGCCCCAGGGCCTCTCTTCAGCCAAGCAACTGTCCTCCTCTGTCCCCTGCAGGACCTGCTGGCTCTCCTGCACGAGCAAGGACCATTCACAGAGGGGATATTCCAGCTTGCAGTCAGTGAGCACGCCTTTTGGGAGGTGAGGGAGACCCTCGACAGTGGAGTGGAGGTAACCTCAAAAGCCAGCCTGCGTACTTGCTGGCCATCACCTTGAAGGTGAACTCTGCTGACCTGGAGCCCAGAAGCTGCCGGCTCTGTTGGTACTGAAGGGTACCTGCAAGAGCAGGACCTGAAACTCAGCCGCCTGCTCGTGAGCCAGTGCCAGGGATGCTACCTGTGCTCCTGTCAGGAGTGGTCAAAGCCTCACCCAGAGCCCTTGGCATTGCAGGACTTCCTCCGAAACATCCCCTTCAAGCTTCTCAAGGAAGACCTCTATGAGGAGTGAATGAGCACCCTGCAGAAGACCAGCAGGCAGGAGAAGCTGGCAGGACTGAAAGAGTAAGTGTGGAGAGCAGCCTGCCTGCTCCACAGGGACTGGCAGAGGCTGGAGACTTGCCTACAAAGCGCCGGCCTCCTTGAAAAAGCTGTGTTTTCTGCCAGCCACCTCTTGCTGCTGTGGGGTCGGGTTGCAGGGGAAAGTGGCACAGAAAAGCATCTCTCTCCTTGGAGCATTTCCCAGAAGCATTGAGGGTTGCTCCACAAAGGGACCCTTGCCAGAATGGCAAGGAGGGAGGTGGCTGTATGTCAGCGAAGGCAGTCCCTCTACTGTAGCCAGCTGTGGGCCAGGGAGCCTTCCCTTGGGTAGGCTTGGGTGAGATCAGCCTGGGTGACCTGCATTGCCAACATCTACTCTAAGACATTGTGTTCCTATTCCCTCAGGGTGGCCAGAGTTGCCCAACGTCAACCTCCTGCTGCTCAGCACTTGCTGTCCCTGCTCCAAAACATCAGCCAGAATGCTGACACCAGCAGGATGACTACTGGCGACCTAGCCGTCTGCATGGGGCTGAACCTCCTAAGCGCAGCAGAGGAGCATATGGTCCCCCCGGACGCCCTGGTGCAGGTGATGTTGAAGGTATGCTGTGTTTAGCAGCTGGCTACAGCCTTCCAGACCCACCTGAGTTTTGCTGTTCAGAGTTACCTGGCTGCCTCCTCTCTTCAGCAAATGCTTGTGGGGGAAGAGCAGCCCCACAGCTGCAGCTTTCTGCACAGAAGCGAGGATCAGGAGGGGGAAAGGCTGTTTGACCCATTTTCAGCCACCTAGGTGGAAACCACTGGTTTGCTGTGTGCAGGTGACACAGCTGGTGGAGTTCCTCATTGAGCACCACAGGAAACTCTTTGGGGAGGAGGTGGCTGGGCTTGCCGGTGCATCGGCTGAGGAGTCACCAGCACTGGGGGCGGAAGCAGAAACAGCAGAGGTATGTCAGGTCCACCAACAGCTTGACAACAAAAGCCTCCCCCCTCAGAAGGTGGGACTGCTGCCACAAACACAAGCAAGGTCATCCACCAGCCTGCAGCTTTGCAAAAGTGCAGAGTAAGGCTAAGGTAGGTTGACCATTGTACTTTGTGCAATGATCCCACCAGAACTGGCTCATCTGAGCTGAGCAAACCCATCCAAGGGATCTGCCTTTCAGAGCTAAGGTAGCAATTGGGCAAACCATCGCTTCCTGTTCCAGGTAGGCCCTTGACACCTGTTAACGTTTACATTTCCATTGCAGGTGCCTCCAGTCGCTCTAGGAAGCATGGCAGACTCTTCCATATGGCCTGAACACCTGAAGAGCTCCTCCGGGGAAAGAAGGTAAAATGAGTTAACTTTGATTAAGAAAATAATTGCTTCAAGTTTATCATGGCTTTACCTCCCCAATAATGCTATTGAATTAAAAGGTTGCCAGGCCCTTCACAGAAAAAGGAAAAACAAAGAAACAGGAAGAGAAAAGCAAACTGTGAAGAGGGAAGTGACGACCAACCAGGCAAGAAAAGGAGAAAGTCAGAAACAGACTTTCCCTGTTCAGGGAATGGGATCTGAGAAAACCCAAGCAGGGCGAGAAGAATAAGGAGCCCAGGTCATAGCAGACTCTACTGTCCATCTTTCAGAACTCTGAATGCTGCCCTAAGTATAGGAAATATTTCTGTGGTGCACAGAGATGGCCCCAGACAGGAGGCATGCACCTGCCCTTGTCGACAGGAGAAACATTTGCAGCTTTTATTTTGCACTTGTTGAAGCTCTGTTTGTGCAAGGCTGAGCAGACACCCTGGCAAGGTCACAAGACTCACCATTTTGAGCTACTTGACCCACTACCTACATAAACAGGCAAAGTCCCATTTTTCTTGTCATGTCAGCTGGCAATCCTACCACTGGCTGGTGTTGTCTGAATTCCAAAGTTGTAGCAAGGATTTATTCCAAGTAGCTTTAGACACCGAGATGTCGGCACTTCTTAAAAAGCTCATATTTCATCTGAGGTAATTGAGAGAAAATAACTAAAACAAACAAACAAAAATAATGAAAAAAAAAAGGCAAAACCATCTAGGCCCTGCACCGAAGGGATCTAGCCTGGTGTCTTCAGATTTTTTTCCCTGCACTGCCCACCAGGGAGCAAAACAGCCCAGGATGGCCCAGGACAGCTCAGCACAGTGTTTTGCAGAATGAGGGGCTCAGTCCTGGAAGCAGCACGGTCCTGGACGGCTCATTGGCTCTGCCTGCAGGAGCATGTTTTGCCTGCCAACCTGGGTTTCTAACAAGGGACAGCAAGGGATGCTGCTGCTCAGGTTATGGAGAGGACCACGTCACAGCTCCCCGGGGGCTCCCTGCTGAGCCCTACTGCCTGGCAAAGGGGCACTGCACATCTCTGTCAACCTGCCGTGCTCTGAGGGTATCACACATGTTAAGAAGAGACCAAAGCAACACCATAGTCGCTGCCAGTAAGGGTTCACCCTTCTGTGCCAGGAATGACTCCTTTTACATTGTACTTCCCAAAGAAAGGGGAACAAAGTCACACCTGTTCCTGCCTCTATGGTTTCATCAGCGCTTTCTGACCCTGCCATTGCAAGTGCCTTGCTGCTCTGGCTGGCAGATTTACTCATGCTCCCCTGAGCAGGAGCGAGGAAGGACAGCCCCACACTGCCCTCACACCCATCCAATGCACCTGGACAAACATTTTCATATACCAGTCAAAATATTCGATGTATACAACTGTTTTTTCTCTCTTTTGTTTTTTTTTTTTTACTTTTTTCCTACAATTACATCTTCAAGATCCTTTCTACTTTCCAGTCACAAGAGAAAAAACAAACAAACGAAAACCTCACCTAGAGATGTCCCAAAGGGCTGACTCATACATTGTTCTAGTTCACAGCTTTATTCTCACAGAACACTGAAATAAAAGATATTCAGGTCTGGTGAAACTCAGTCATATGTTCAGCTGAGGAATGGTATCACTGCTTATACAGGGATACAGTTTAATCAGTCTTTTTTATTATTATTATTATTGTCTTCTGTCAGAAATGAATGATAATTGCTCAGTAGTAAGGTATTGTAAATGTTAGATCTATTCACTGTGAATCATATATAAGAAGTATAATGCATACTTACTGTAAAAAATTGGGGCAGAGAAGAGATGCAGGTGATGATAAAATGGCTCATATAGTTTTCACTACTGAAAATGAAGTTTGTGCATATAATGGAAATGGCAACATTTTATTTTAACAGCAGGACAGATGTAGCCTTTCTGTCAGCAGCATAGCTCTGTAGAGCAGACACAGACTTAAGGACACCCTCACCTGGACTAGATGTGTGAATCTGCAGTGCATTGGCAGGTAGGGTAACAACATAGATGTATCTGGTTTAGGTGGCAAGGTTTTGGTAGTATTGGGGCTGCAGGGGTGGTTTCTGTGAGAAGATGCCAGAAGCTGCCCCATGTCTGGCAAAGACAGTTCCAGCCGGCTCCAAGATGGACCCGCTGATGGCCAAAGCTGAGCTCATCAGTGATGTTGATAGCACCTCTGTGATAACATAGTTAAGAAAGGGTAAAAAACACTGCTCATCAGCAGTTAAAAATCAGGATGCCAGTACACTGTCCAGTCTTTTCTCTCTTCTCCCTACTATGCTTCTGACATGAGGGGATGCTACAAGTGAAGTATCTAACAAGCTAGCCATGAGCCCACAATGTGGGAATTCCCCTAAAATGGACCGTTTACAAGATATAGGACTTTCTCCCAAGAAAGGCAGTATAGGAGTAGCCTCAGAAGTTCTATCCTTCTGTTAAATTTCACAGCCACCAATGAGTGAATAAATTGCTAGGGGAAAACACAAAGCCAGATAGACACACAACACAGACAGTATGACTAAGTTAGTCTAATTTTCAGTGGAAAGAGGAATAAAAACAATGTTCAGGCAAGACATTGAAGAAAGAAAACTTCTATTCTACACACAGTTCCATTAGTTACATGAACAGCAGTAATTCTTGTTAAATGCATTACAATCTAGCAAATCATGGCTGTAATGTTAAACATTACAAGAAGAATTTTGTCCAATTGAATTTAGGAGAATTCTGTCACTGTCTTTCGTGAAGACAAGATTGTACATCTGAACATAATTCAGCATTGTGATTCTACATGAAATATTTGAGGAATCATTCACAATTCATGCATTTATTACATGATTAAGTGTTTTTTTCTGAATGAGGGTCAAAGTAATCAGCATTCAGACTGTGGTTTGTTTGGATAATTTGTCATCTTCTGGTGTAGAGGGTGATAAATTAGAGCATGTGCAGACATTTCTTTTTCTGTTGAGCAGGTATCTGAAGACTGAGGCAAATGCATTTCAACAGTGGAACTTTAATGTCAATATAAAACCACAGGGCAAATATAACAAAAGCATCGTAGGGTATTTTATAAATTTACTCAGACATCCTTAATGTTCCTGACTCTGTTCTTGCAGGTCTCCATTTACATGTTAAACAAAGTTTTTAAAGTCTTTATTAGATTTAAATTTGGCAGTATAAATTATAGAACTGTTACACAGTTATTAGTAAGGGAATGCTTTATCCTTTCATCTTTCTAGGTTTTTTTTTTCAGTACAGTGGTTGGGAGTATAATGGGCTGGCATGCAATTATTTGTTACTAATGGCTACTTACCCACCTGGGAACTTGTAAATAGATATTTTATAATTACAAATATGTTTTATGCCTTAAACATGCACCTGACAATGACTGAGCCAAATTGCAGTACATGGGTCACATTCATTCGTCATGTTCATTATGAATTAAAAGTAAAATCAGTGTGCATTTAAGCCTAGACAGCAGATGGCATTCAATGGTACAAGCATACTGCACCATGTCTGCAAAATTCTTTCAAAAAGTACTTGGCAGTTCTCAACATTATAAAATAAAATCAGGTCATAAAAATATATAATTTTGATTTCATTTAACTGAAAATATTTTAATTAATCCATTGAAATGTAGTCCCACTCACATTTGGTGTGATGAGAATTAAATTATCAAAAGATGTTTAGAAAGATAGATGTCTTTTTTATATTCAGAAAGTCATAGTCTCATTTCCTTAGTTTCTATTGAAAATCTAAACTTTTGTGTTGAAAGCTCATGAAGAAGATGAACTCCTATTAATACTAGCAAAAATCTCATAATTTTGTTTAGCTGTCATATTTCTGTGCTAATTCTGCTTATATTTAGAGCTAATTCTGTTTTCTTGTCCATACCCTATGCACTTCACTATGGTATTTCAGAGCATCATGACAAGCATAAGGATTACAACCTTTCTTTTAAGTGACAATTTAAATTCTTTAAAAACAGATGGGGCTGAAACTTTTTTCTGGGCTTATGTTAAATCCTATCCATCATAAAGTCTAAATCATTCTCTTTTGCTATAAAAGGAATGTGTAACAACCCTGTTAGCAAAAATGTACAAATCACATTAAAGGATGTAAGTCCAAAGATAAAGTTCAGAGTTAAGCTTCACAGAACCAGTGAGGAAGGCTGATGATCAGAGGATCAAATGGAACCAGCTAAACTCAAGTTATAAAAGATGCATTTGGAGGACAGAGAGAGTGAAATATAAAAGGAAAGAGTCTTTAGTCTGGGTTGCGTAAGTGGTATGGCAGACATCCTTCAGAGAAAACAAAATATTGCTCTGTTGTCATAGACCTTTTAAAACATCTATTATCTCCTGCAGCATTAATAATTCATAAATGGAATGGCATATGATCATACAGACACTAGATGGCAAAAAAAGAAATTCCTCAGACTTCATGTCTGGGACATTGTAGTGTCTATTGTTAGTGGATTAACACCCCACAAAATCAGAGTATCTTACAAAGTTACACAACAAAATAAACATAAATATACATAAACCAATGTCTTTTGTGTTAAAAATAACAATATAAAATGGAATGTACTCTATTTGTTAAATGCTTTAAACTAGAAAGTTTACTTGGAGATTATATTTTGCTAAAAGACTGTTCTTACATCAATGGGAGAACTTTGTGCTAGGTGCTTTGTACACAAAGAAAAGATCAAAAAGGTCTGATCTAAAGAAACATGAACATTTGTATGAATAGTGTGGATAGATCAACAGATAAATAAAGATACAGATCTCTTTTTACATCTTTTAATAACAATTTATTTAGAAAAGTGTGTCTTGGAAAGGTCCTTGCAATATAAAGCCAAATGTAAATCACTTAAGTCATCTTTGTATCACTGCTGAAGTAGAAATGAGTAAAATCAGTGAGTGAGAAAATGAAATGAAAAAGGTAAATTTCATGTAATTTTGACTTAGAAAAATGTAAATTTGTAAGAAACTGCTATGATCTAATTAGGCTTTGTTGACTAGTTCAGCAGTTTTAAAGGTCTCCTTTAAGGTGAATGCAGATTTCTAGACATTGTGTATTCTATATATTCTCAATGGTACAGAGGAGCTCATTAGTGTTAGTAATGTACATTTATTAATAGATTTATGTTCCTTTTCAAGCAATTCAAGCTTATAAAGGAATGCATTCCACCTGGCACATTTCTTTGAGCTGCTGCAGAAACAGACTGATTTGCATCTTCAGTTCTCACAAGATGTGACAGGTTGTGAATGCTTAAACTGACAGCAGACTGTGAGTAATAGCTAACTTTCCTGTTACATTCCTATTGTCTGCCTAGGAAATCACAGACTGTCAAAGTCAAACAGTAAACAAAAGATGGCATCTGCACAAACTCTCCTGTAAGGCATATACCAAATTTTTCTCATCAGAAATAATAAGCACCTGAGACAGACAAAAATGGTCAATGTGGTCCTCAATCTTGTCATTTCCACACCTCCACTGGAGAGAGTGAGTTTTCAAAGTTGCACAAAGTCTTTTGGTCGTCTCCTGTCAGTGCCAGCCTCTATAAAAGGGAAACTGCCTTTTTCTGAAGTATTCCAGAAATGTTACTTAGTGAGTAGTTCATGTGGTACATGCAGGCTGTTGATAGCATTTGTATTGGGTTTGTGTGGCAAGGTTTTGGTAGCGGGGAGGCTACAGGGGTGGCTTCTGTGAGAAGATGCCAGAAGCTTCCCCTATGTCCGATAGAGTTAATGCCAGCCGGCTCCAAGACAGGCTTGCCGCTGGCCAAGGCCAAGACAATCACTGATGGTGGTAGCGCCTCCGTGATAACGTATTTAAGAAGGGGAGAAAAAACTGCTGCACAACAGCAGCCGGGAGAGAGCAGTGAGACTATGTGAGAGAAACAGCTCTGCAGACACCAAGGTCAGTGAAGAAGCAGGGGGAGGAGGAGCAGAGATTCCCCTGCAAGCCCGTGGTGAAGACCATGGCTGTCCCCCAGCAGCCCATGGAGGCCCACGGTGGAGCAGATATCCACCTGCAGCCC
>NW_008795138.1:6728167-6736457 GCF_000699145.1 Aptenodytes forsteri | reverse complement strand
TTGGAGAAGTTCATGGAGGACTGTCTCCCGTGGGAGGGACCCCACGATGGAGTAGGGAAAGAGTGTGAGGAGGAAGGAGTGGCAGAGACAACGTGTCATGAACTGACCACAACCCCCATTCCCCATCCCCCTGCGCTGCTCAGGGAGAGGAGGTGGAGACCTCAGGAGTGAAGTTGAGCCCAAGAAGAAGGAAGGGGTGGGGGGAAGGTGTTTTTTTTTAATATTTGGCTTTATTCCTCATTATCTTACTCTGATTTGATTGGTAATAAATTAAACTAATTTCCCCAAGTTGAGTCTGTTTTTGCCCGTGATGGTAATTGGTGAGTGATCTCCCTGTCCTTATCTCAACCCATGAAACATTCCATATATTTTCTCTCCCCTGTCTAGTTGAGCAGGGGGAGTGATAGAGCGGCTTTGGTGGGCACCTGGTGTTCAGCCAGGGTTAACCCACCACAGCATTCCTGCAGATGTCTCCCTCTATATTTTGCAAAAGAAATACACTGCTATTGATGAACTGTCACCTTTACTCTGGGGATATTCATAGTAAAATTAGGAGCTGTGATACACAAAGTAGTGAAAGTGGCAGCATCTTCCAATTAGGTGTCAATGAAAGTAGGTACACACAAATTCCTCTTTCTCTTCTTGTTACTCCAACAAGAAGTGTTGTTTTATTCTTTGGATACCTGCAATTCTTGATCCTACTTCAAAGCTCACACTATATTCCCTCTTGTGTCTTTTCTCTCAGTCATCCTCCAGCTCTCTAACACCACCCCAAAAGGCCTTGAAATCTGAAACACACTATAGGCCACAGGTCACAATCCAAATATGTGTCCTATGACCTAATCTGATTGCTTGCATAATAATTTCATTATCTAATGAAATCTAATGAATTAATTTGTTCTTGAAGTCCAGTAACTGGACTTAAATTAGAACATATCTTAATATAAATCAAAATATATTGAAGCTCAGAGAAACATGTTCTAGCAGTAGTAAATCAAGAGTAATTGACATAAAGTTCCAGAGTTACTTGCAGTCACTCATGCCAGAAAATGGGTAAATAACTTTAGTTTAACTTTGTTTAATTTCAGCTTCCAGACAGGGACTTTATTATACTATTGCCTTCCAAAGAGGAGTCATAGAAACATAGAATCATAGAATCATAGAATCATAGAATCATAGAATGGTTTGGGTTGGAAGGGACCTTTAAAGGTCATGTAGTCCAACCCCCCTGCAATAAGCAGGGACATCTTCAGCGGGGCTCAGAGCCCTGTCCAACCTGACCTTGAATGTTTCCAGGGGTGGGGCATCTACCGCCTCTCTGGGCAACCTGTTCCAGTGTTTTACCACCCTCATTGTAAAAAATTTATTTCTTTAGTTCAAGTCCTTCAGTTCTGTTTCCACAATAACTTGATTTTTAATTTGTTTTAACCAATAAAGCCTTCTTTCTTGACTATAGACATTTAAGTCTTGACAACATTGCATAGGAAATCCTTGGTTATCTGAGACATCCCCTTGGGACTGGTGCATACAACACAGAAATCCATATCATTCTGGATCAGCAGCCAGGCAAGTTTCCCTATAGCAACTCAAATAACACTAGTTGTCCATTCTTAGATGACTGAATTATATGCCATGAGGTCAGGAGAGCTGTTCAAATCACTCTCAAGTAGTATGGACTCCTATATTTGTTCTGCTAAATAGCTTTCTGGACTCTTCACTGACTGTGTTGACAACGTGTAGGATTCAGTTGCCTAAACATAGGCATCTAACACCATTTTGGGCCCTGTGGAGTATTGGTTTTGCCTTCCATATTACTCCAGAAGGAGGTGTACCTCTTGGACACACAATTTCATATATGCCAGGCCTGTACAGGCACGTTGGTAAAACCCAGAGCATTTCAGGTGACACTGCATATCTATGTTTAGGCAACCAAATCCCCCAGGTTTCCATTGCCTTGCAGCTTAGACACTGAGGTTAGCTGGGGACACCTCTGTTATACATCAGTGTATAAGTGTTTGAAGCTAAAGTCCAATCCCACTCCAAATAATATAATCTGTCCCTACTCTATGTTTGTCTTTAAAACTACTTTCTACAGAGAACTTGGTTTAGAACTATTTAAAGTTTCATGAAATTGGTCAAGCAGTTTTGGGGTATGTATCTATTCCTTTAATCTCAGAATTCCATATTGAATTCAAGTCAATATATTAAAAGCATTGTCACATAAGGGATATAGTTACTTAGCTAAGAGTACCCACAGACATAGGAAAAAAGTGTCAGGCAGTATTTAAAAAAATGCTTCATTTGTTTCACCTCTGAAAGGCAACAAAATATTAGTGGAAGGATTATGTAGAAAATACAGATTTTTCTGTCTCAAATCTGAGGACTATAGTCAGCCACAGAAATGTTTAAAAGAGTGATACTAGCATTGTCTTAACTGACAACATCAAGATAATATTCACTCTAAAATCACTACCAATTTTCTCCTTTGTTGTCCTACCCTCTGTCTCTTCTTCAACTAAGTCTGTGCCACTGCTGTGGTTTAATACCAACCGGCAACTAAGCACCACACAGCCACTCACTCATTCCCCTCACAGTGGGATAGGGGAGACAATTGGAAGAGTAAAAATGAGAAAACACATGGGTTGAGATAAAGACAGTTTAATAGGGAAAGCAAAAGCTGTGCATGCAAGCAAAGCGAAACAAGGAATTCATTCACTACTTCCCATCGGCAGGCACGTGTTCAGCCATCTCCAGGAAAGCAGGGCTGCATCACACGTAACTGTTACTTGGGAAGACCAAACGCCATCACTCCGAACGTCCCTCCCTTCCATCTTCTTCCCCCAGGTTTATATGCTGAGTATGATGTCATACAGTATGGAATATCCCTTTGGTCAGTTGGGGTCAGCTGTCCCAGCTGTGTCCCCTCCCAAATTCTTGAGCACCCCCAGCCTACTCGCTGGTGGGGTGGTGTGAGAAGCAGAAAAGGCCTTGACTCTGTGTAAGCACTGCTCAGCAGTAACTAAAACATGCCTGTATTATCAACACTGTTTCCAGCACAAATCCAAAACATAGCTCCATACTAGCTACATAGCTCCATACATACTACTAGCTACTACTAGTGAAGAAAATTAACTCTATCCCAGCCAAAACCAGCACAGCCACCTGTGCATTCACGTCAATATTTTACTTCGTGATTTTTTTATGCTTAGAGCAGTCATTTTCAAAACACCTCTACCATTCCTGCCATAATCTTCCCTTCTTGACTTCTGCAAATCCTGTCAAATTGCAATTTTTAACAGTAATAAATGTAAAGCTACCACTGTACTTCCTAACTCTTGGGTTTCTAAAAGCTGCCTTGATTCATGACATAATTTAAAGTAGCCATAATGGTGCTGCTAATCAAGCTGGATTGCAACAATATCTAGGAAGCATTATTTTGGTTGATTAAAATAAAGTACCCTCCTAGTCAAGCACACCAGAGAAAGGAAAGAAAAAGGCGATAATAAACTTTCTACCAGCTGTTGCTAGGCAAATCCCCAATAATCTGTTTAGGGCAGAGTTACTACCTGTGCATCACTATACCCCAAGAAAGTAGGAATAGACCCAGTGGCTGGTTTGCAAATGGATTATTAGTCTATATCTGGAAATGTATCTTAACATATATTTTATGAATATGTTCTAAGAATATATATCCATGACATCTCTCCCCAGCATAGTCATCTCCCACTGCATTTGCAGTAGTACAGGGAATCTTCAATCTTCCTCTTTCAGCAACCCTATCTGTTTGATCGTCTCTCCTCAGCTACTTGTCTGCTTCAGTCCCCAAACTTTTACAGAATTTTGTTCTTCTGAATGTTCTGGGCAACCGATTCTCTCTGGGCTTCTAAAATGATCATTACTTCAATCCCCAGCATAGTCATCTCCCACTGCATTTGCAGTAGTACAGGGAATCTTCAATCTTCCTCTTTCAGCAACCCTATCTGTTTGATCGTCTCTCCTCAGCTACTTGTCTGCTTCAGTCCCCAAACTTTTACAGAATTTTGTTCTTCTGAATGTTCTGGGCAACCGATTCTCTCTGGGCTTCTAAAATGATCATTACTTCAACATCCAGCTACTCTAGTTGCTCAGTCTCATTTCTAATAATATTTTGGTTTTATGGGCTAGCATTTGCAGTGCTCTGGATCTTTTAACCCTAATTTTTGCTGTGTTAAGTTCTCTAGTTTTTTTCTGAAACACTCCTGCCACCTATAAATTTCTCTTGAGTGCTTTGGGTCTGCTATATGATTTCCTTCACTCTGCCACTGGAATTATGATTTAACATATCTGATCTGTTTAAGATGAGAGGGTTGTGCAGAAAGTGTAAACAAACAATGCTTCCTCTAGGAGATGGTTTGAATCTTTTTTTTTTCCTTTTTTTTTTTTACCTCTAAGACCTTGGGAAGTAATGAGAAACTTATATGTATTAGAAAGTTAGTTTATAGGAACATGTAATAAAAATTGTGGAATAGAGCTTGCTATAGTTTGTATGAATTAACATTAGGAAATACCTTAACTAGCATAATGTTAAACTCAGTTTTGCCCTTAGGCAGAATGAGGACAAAGCTATTAAGAAAATGTTGATCCATTTTTAAACATCACTGACCTTTCCAAGAATCATATTTTGCACTGGGTTTATTTCTGTGTTTTCTTACACAGTGCTTTTTTATAATGTATGCAAGGATAGAAAGGATCAGATTAACGTAGGCATAACTTACTCATTATTCATGACCCAGACATTTTCTGTTCCTGGGTAATCTCCAATCTGATTTCTTACTGAAACATGTTCTCAATTTAAATTCCTTAGCATATAAGACTCTACAGAGTTTTTATTGTTAAAAACAAACAAACAAACAAACAAAAATATATAAAAAATACACATGGATTAAATTGTTTTCAAAACAGTAGAAGACGTAGAAGACATAACAATTTCCCACAAAAAATTACTGCTGGTTACACTGGTGGTAGTACAGTGTTAAAATAAGTTATTTACAACTTTGCTTTAATTTTTGAATTAACAGCTTACAACATGGTACCATAAATACATCTCGTTTCAATTAGCCTGGGAGATGAAAGGTGATTGCAGGTTTTTAAAGTTCATTAAATCGGTGACTTCATCTTTTTAATTAATTCAGTCATGACATACTGCAATCTATAAATAGTAATGTGATCCAATTGGGATTTATTATTAGCCTTTCCTGTACCTTAACATTTTATGTAATTGTAAGCACTGTTTAAATTCATGTTTAAAGTTAAATTACACTGAAAAAAGTTATTTCCCCTCTCCTCCCTAAATTTCTCCTCTGATTACATTTCATGAGACAAACTATATAGTGACTTCTGAAGTCTCCTAGATTTATTCCAGTATCCAAAGTGAGAATTTCTGTTTTCTGCGATTATTGAGAACAACGGGTGGAAGGACAAAAATCACAATTTAGCCTCATGCGGTTGGTCTCAGATACCAAGTTGTCTCAAATGGCACTGACATCTATATTTGGGCAACTAAAACCTTCCCCAAGGAAAATGGAAGCATAAGATTTACCATGTTTTCAATGGAAGGGAGGCTAACAATATAAAATCCAGTTTTGGGCTCAGAAGACAGGTACATCATAAAAATGCGATACAAAGTCTCAGGTGATGGATAATGCTGCTGTTTATTGGATTTTTTGTTTGCTTTCTAGTCGTAAAGCACTTAACCCACTGTAGCTGTGGTGGGTTGACCTTGGCTGACCACCAGGTGCCCAGCAGGCTGCTCTATCACTCCCCCTTCTCAGCAGGATGGGGAAGAAAATATGATGAAAAGCTCATGGGTCGAGATAATAACAGGGAGATCACTTACCAGTTACCGTCACAGGCAAAACAGATTCAACTTGGGGAAATTAATTTAATTTATTGCCAATTGATTGTAACAGAGTAGGATAGTGAGAAATGAAACAAAGCTAAAACACCTTCCCTCCACCCCTCCTTTCTTCCCAGGCTCAACTTCATGCCTAACTCTTCTATCTCCTCCCCGCAAGCATCACAGGGGAATGAGGGATGGGGGTTGCAGACAGCCCAGAACACATTGTTTCTGCCACTCCTTCCTCCTCACACTGTTTCCCTGTTTCAGTGTGGGGTCTCTCCCATGGGATATAGTCCTTCGTGAGCTTCTCTAACATGGGTCATTCCCATGGGCTGCAGTTCTTCAAGAAGTGCTTTCCATGGGGTGCAGTCCTTCAGGAATGGACTGCTCCAGCGTGAGTCCCTACATGGGCCACAGTTCCTGTCAGAAAACTTGCTCCTGCATGGACTCCTCTCCAAGGGCTGCAGTTCCTGCCAGGAGCCTGCTCCTGCATGGGCTTTCCATGGGCTGCAGCTTCCTTCAGGGCATATCCACCTGCTGTGGTGTGGGGTCCTCCACAGGCTGCAGTATAGATATCTGCTCCACCATGGTCCTCCATGGGCTGCAGGGGGACAACCTCTATCACCATGTTCTTCTCCATGGGCTGCAGGGGATTCTCTGCTCTGGCACCTGGAGCACCTCCTTCCCCTCCTTCTTCACTGATCTTGGTGTCTGCAGGGCTGTTTCTCTTACATTTTCTCAATTATCTCTCCTACAGCTGCTGCGTAGCATTTTTTACCCTTTCTTAAATATGTTATTGCAGAGGCGCTACCAACATCACTGATTGGCTCAGCTTTGGCCAGTGGTGGGTTCATCTTGAAGCTGGCTGGAACTTTCTGTCCTACATGGGGGCAGATTCTGGTGTCTTCTCACAGAAGCCACCCCTGAAGCCGCCCTGCTACCAAAACCTTGCCATATAACCCCAATACAATAGCCTATAAAACTACTTGATAAAAATGCTGTTGCTGATATAATAATAAATAATAACAATTATTGAAAATAATTTGGGTCCTGGTTGAACATTTTTAGGATGGATCACTTCCTTTTTTTTGATAAGAAGTTGATGTTCTCATGGGCAGTAAACACACAAAAAAATTTTTCAAAGGAAAAATAAGTTTTCCTTTGAGAAAAAACCTGTAAATTATGCAATAATTTGCTACAGTAATGACAGGTTTGGCAATTCAGTAATAGGCACACCATGAATGTGTACTAACAATTTGTCCATTTGCTAACACCAAAAAGGTACTGAGACACCATAGACAAAAGTTGTAAAAGAAAAAGCAAACTGGACTGATATGAGTTGTAAGAAGTTGTTACACATAAGAGTACTTTCTCCTTTGCAATTATTATGACATGAGGCAGAATAGATCACTACTGTGTATTGTCTATGCTCCAGTTATCTTTCCTTACAGACCTATGTGGGAATGGTCTGAGGCAAACACACCAAAGCTACAAAAGACACAGAACACACAACAGTAATATGACATCTTCAGAAACTTTCCCCCAGGGGAATTTGAGTCCTTCAGTTAGTTGTTCAGGCTTATATGGTCAGACTTAGATTAATTTCATCTTGTTTCTTTGGTCTGTTTTACCTTTGATACATCTAAAGACTGAATCACCATCTGAAGGTCTCAATCTTTCCTTTGAAATCTCCATTTCAATATCTCCATTGAAAATGTATATCAATTGCTTTACATTACTTATTGTCTATTTAATTTGTGTCTTAACCACTTCACTTATGTGCCTAATATTAGATAGGCTGAGTTTGGTCTTGGCCTCCAAATCTGAAACCCAACCCAACTTTCTGCATTCTGTTTCATTTAAAAAATATGTTGCAGCTCCTTACAAGAATATTGACTTTAATTGTAGTCACATCAATGTGCCTTATATTTTGAGGAAGTAAACTTTCATCACACACCCCATGCAGAGCCAAATGCAGGATTCTTCCCATCAAACCAGCAATGCCTCTGAAGTTATACATGCAAAATTTACCGTTGTAGTTTATAATTATTTTTAAAACTGTCTGCATGAATTTAGCTCAGAAATTTCACCATGGGGTCAAGCATCTAAAAGGTGGATACTTCAGGTCTGAGTATCACATACCTAAGAGCCATATTCAGGTTAGCAATAATGAGGTCTAAGATGGTTATAAGGGAAATATCCCTTATAACTGTCCCCATATGCCGTAAGAAGAATGGGTGGGGAAGACGACTGGCCTGGCTGAACAGGGAGCTCTTGCTGGGACTCAGGAAAAAAAGGAGAGTTTACCGCTTGTGGAAGAAGGGGCAGGCGACTCAAGAAGAGTACAGGGATCTCGTTAGGTCATGCAGAGAGGAAATGAGAAAGGCAAAAGCCCAGCTAGAACGCAATCTG
>NW_008795138.1:6716544-6727258 GCF_000699145.1 Aptenodytes forsteri | reverse complement strand
GGGACATGGTTTAGTGGGCATGGTGGTGTTGGGTCAACGGTTGGACTTGATGATCTTAGAGGTCTTTTCCAACCTAAATGATTCTATGATTCTATGAAATAACAGTGTTGAGAGAATTTATCAAACTACTCAGTTTTTAGGGCTGTCATGCACAACAGCACATGCACTACTACACAAAATAAATCAACATTTTTAAGCACTAAATTACTACATATGTTAACTATATATTCATTCTGTACATGCTATATGGTATGATGTCTGTGTCGAAACTATATAGCTACATATACCTTATGTACTGTATGTACAAACTATATATTTATACATATATACAAATATAAAACTATCCAACTTTTTGTCCTTTTTTGTTCTATTATAAATGTTTTGGCCTGGCACACCACTGCTACATTTAGCTTGTTGAGATTCTGCCTCTGCCTCATCATTTTGTAGCTGACTGCTTCTTGTTGGGAAACCAGGAATGCAAACTCTCTGACAGTGCAAAGGGATAGACTGAAGACAAGAATGCAAATTGTAAAGGCATTTTTTCTTCTTAGAATGAATCATAGAAATATTTGCGTTGGAATGGACCTTTGAAGATCATCCAGTCCAACCCCCCTGCCATGGGCAGTGACACCTTCCACTAGATCCAGTTCCTCAAAGCCCCATCCAACCTGAGTTCGAACACTTCCAGGGATGAAACATCCATAACTTCTCTGCGTAACCTGTTCCTGTGTCTCACCACCCTCATCCTAAAAAAAATTTCTTCCTTATGTCTAATTTAAACCTATCCTCTTTCAATTTAACACCGTTGCCCCTTGTCCTGTCACTACAGACCCTGTTAAAAAGTCTTTATCTTTCTTACAAGCCTCTTTGAAGTACTGAAAGGCTGCAATAAGGTGTCCACAGAGCCTTCTCTTCTCCATGCTGAACATTCCCAACTCTCTCAGACTTTCTTCATAGGAGAGGTGTTCCAGCTTCTGATCACTTTCATGGCCCTCCTCTAGACCCACTCTAACAGGTCCGTGTCTTTCTTGTACTGGGCTCCTGAAGCTGGATGATTGAGGTGAGGTCTTACCAGAGCAGAGCAGAGGAGGGAGAATCACCTCCCTTAACTCGCTGGCCACACTACTTTTTATGCAACCCAGGATATGGTTGGCTTTCTGGGCTGCAAGCACACATTGCCAGCTCATGTCCAATTTTTCATCCACCAGCATCCTCTAGTCCTTGTCTGCAGGACTGCTCTCAAGCCATTCATCTCCCAGTCTCTATTGATAATGGTGATTGCCCTGACCCAGGACCTTGCACTTGGCCTTGTTGAACTTCATGAGGTTTGCATGGGCCCGCTCCTCAAGTCTGTCAAGCTCCCTCGGGATGGCATCCTTTCCCTTCCAGCAAATCAACTGCACCACTTAGCTTGGTGTCATCTGCAAACTTGCTGAGAGTGCACTCAATCCCGCTGTCTATGTGTTTGATGAAGTATTAAATAGTATTGGTCTGAGTACAGACACCTGAGGGACACCGCTCATTACTGATCTCCCTTTGGACATTGAGCCATTTACCGTAATAGCTTTTTGGATGCAGCCTTTCAGCCAATTTCCTTATCCATCTAACAGTCTATCCATCAAACCCATATCTCTCCGATTCAGCGGTAAGAATTTTCTTTTTAAAGTATTGCAAAAAAGGAGCATTCCTATGTGGGTAGTGGTAGTGAGAGTCTGAGAGTCCCAAGAAGAAACTTTGTAGTGGTGGGCACCTTGTACCTCTGCAGAAAGCATCTGTTTGCTGAGGAGGCACAGGTTTTAACCCCTGAGAGAAATCAGATGAAGTGGAAAGTTTAAGGTAATTGAGAGGGGATGAAAAATATAGTAATGGGAAAATGGTATTTTTGAAGTTGTGAAACTTGATAGTATTGTGATACTTTTTTCAGTACTGGTGGTGTAAAATTATCAAATGAAATAATCCATGTCTCTTCAAAGCCCATAGAGAAGCCTTGGCATACCAGAGGGAAAATATCAAAATTCAGTGGAGAGCCTTTGCACAAATCTCTAAACATATTTCTGCCTGAAATCAACAGGAATTTTACTAGTACTACATCAATTTCCCAGCAAGTAAACAGATGACCATGTGGCTTCTGAAACAGCTGTGTGCAAATGTGATGATGAATGGTTGGAGGAGACTTAGCAATGTACTTAGATCCCCTATCTTTTGGTAAACAAATTCAACAGAAACTGTAGCAGTATTTCACCTTTTATGAGAAAAAAAATGGTTGCTTCATTTACTCAGCCATTTGTTAAAATTGGGAAAAAAGTAAAATTCACCACAATCATCTGACTAAGTCAACTGATTACTCAAAATTTATGTCACTTCTCACTAGCTAAAACAATTTAGAGCTGAAAAATGAAAACCAGAACAGCAAAAAAAAAAACCCCAAAACATAGCTGTGGTGTTCTCTGTCTGCCTAAGCACACTGTAATGGAACTAATCTGAGGTTCACTTCAGAAGATCTGACATTTTTCTGAAGTTAAGTGCAATGAACCACTATAAGTTTGTTTCTTTTTATGCAGTTTGGAAAGAAGCAATGAAGCACTTTGTTCTTGCTTTGAAGAAAAATCTGGGGGCACATAAAGCAACTGACAGAGTCTTGCTTACCAGTTGTTTGGTTAATTTTAGTTGAACTACACAATCACAAGTTAGAAATAAAACAAAAGCACAAGATTGCTCAACTATTTTTAAGTGATGATTCCATTTGCTTATTCTTAAGTTTAATTTCCAGAAAGCAGTAGAAATAATGTGTTAACACAGCATTTTGCTAATAGCTGAAAGTGTCACTTAGATGGCTTTACCCTTGATAAAAGTGTAGAACATTTTCAAAATGGTATGTGGGTGTCTAGTAAGACTAATGGTGAGGTAGTACTAAATATGAATAAGAGTATAGTAATATATAATTCTGTTATAAAATGGAAAATAAGTGAAGAAAAAGTAGCACTCCTACACATTATCCTCAAAAGATGGTACATGGCTTTCATGCAAGTATTTGTAATATATTTGTGTGTATATATATGTGTACATGCATACATATAAACATATATATCTGCATGTGCATGTATATGTGTATATACACTACAAATTAGGGATCAGATAAGTTTGGTGCAAACAAGTATGGTAATGACAAAGGAATCAGTAATGCTATCTTTTAAAAATACAACTGAAGAGGAAAAGCATTTAATTAGTCAGTAGGACAAGTATAAATATCATAACTACAACAGCTGCAGTGTAAGTAACATTAATAATGGAAGTTAGAATAATACCACTTATATAACACTTTTCATGTGCAGACCAGACCGCAAAGCAGTTTACAAAAAGGCTACAATATCATTATCCCCATTTTACAGAAAATGAGATACAGAGATGTGAAGTGCCTTGGGAACAAGAGAGAGAACCAGGAATAACACATAGGTCTCTTGATTTCTAATGCAATGCACAACTACTTTGTGCCTTGATAGCTCTTCATTCCGTTTCTGCCATAACTTTTAAAATTAATAACTACTCATAAGAAAGAATCATGTAAATTTAATCTAATTACTCTAACAGTTCTTGTACATTTTAAAGAGAGAAATCAACTGACAAAATGCAGAGTTGCAAAACATTTTTTGAAATAATCATAATTGTTCACAATCTGACAGTTGTCGGCTTATTTTCCCTTTCACCCTGCTATCAAGATAAGCAGCTCACATGATACAATAAGAATATGAAACCAAACATCTAACTGAACATCAAACAGAAATTTTACAGGAAATTTTATCCTATATTAAGGTTCAAGCACTATTTCTTTGCCATGATTCAGAGGTAACTTTACAAAGCTCACTCACTCTATACATCCCAGTGTATATACTGCAGCTACTAAATCTTTAGTGGGCTTTATTTGGTTAAATCTATTAAACAGTGGCTGAGCTCAATTGATCTTTGTTTTTAGGAAACTAGTATGCTAGACTTTCCATCCATACAGCTCTGTGGTGGTTCAGGAAAAATGTATACCACCTTTTGATGAAGCCATTATATTTTAATCATAGAAAACAGTAGATCAGTTTAGGTGTAATGCTCAAACAGTATTTTATCCCAAAAAGCAAGTAATATGTTTTAGCTTCTTTGCTACAAGAATATCTAGTGTCATTTCCTCTAATAGGTCCTTTTATTCAGATTAGAACACACTTTTTTTTTCCTAATAGATTATAATTATTTGGTGTCTTCTAGTAAGTGTAACAAACATATGCTGGTTCTTGCAATGCTTGTATGTTCCAAGGCAGAGCATGGTGTTTTATCAGATATACCTACCTGAAATACATTTTAGTGGGCTTTACAGACTGAAGATGTTTGGGAATAAACTTTCTCTCTCTGGAGATGTTATTAAGTAAATTGATCCTTCTTGAATTTCTATAAGATTTCTGACCACCTTCAGTTTTTAATATCCAGTGATGTTGGGCATAAGTTCAGCTCTTCCCCTGTAGTATTTTTCTTACTGGTTTCTACATTCCATGTTCACTCCCTGGGTTTCTAGCTCTTCGTAAGTGTAATTTATTACTTCGGATTTAAGTCTGTCATACTTTCTTCATTCTGATTTCTTGATTTGCTAAACATATTCCATTTTCTAAGTGGGCTTTATTTGGTTAAATATTTCCAGGTAGGTTGAAGGGTATTTCTTGGTAAGAACTTATGCTTTGTTTTCTCTTCCCAGAATATAATACTCAGCTTCTTGTTAAGAACAAAATATGCATACCAAAAAATTGAGTCTGCCATTAGACACTTCTAATGCACTTCAATATGCAGTACTATATGCACATATGTGCTGGTTTTGGCTGGGATAGAGTTAATTTTCTTCCTAGAAGCTAGTGTGGGGCTATGTTTCAGATTTGTGCTGAAAACAGTGTGGCTAATACAGGGATGTTTTCATTATTGCTGAGCAGTGCTTACACAGAGTCAAGGCCTTTTCTGCTTCTCACACCACCCCACCAGCGAGTAGGCTGGGGGTGCACAAGATGCTGGGAGGGTACTATGGCAGGTGCACCCACCCTGACAAAGACTGGAGGCGTTAAGACCGCTGCGTCCTTACTTTTCACACCCTTATTTTTGCATCTTTAAGGTGGTGAGTGTTGACTGTCACGTACGCACTTTGGGCCAGTAATTATGGTCACGTGTACACCTCGCGCGAGGAGTAAGAAAGTTAAGGCCCTCAGCCAATCAGAATTGACCACAGATCAGATTCGACAGGTATAAATATGGAGCCCTGCCAGAGGGCAAGTGGAGTCGGTCGTCGTCTGCAGTCGGGGACTCTCCCCTTGGGTCGGGACGCCGCCCAAGGAAACTCCTTGAGGTTGAGAGCCTTCATCTTGTAGGTGAGTGATTGTGCACATTTTGGATCCTCATTTCTAAAGCCGTCTGTGCAGTATTAATAGCACAGACACAATTAATCCTTTTGCGTCCCTGCGAGGGGAACTGAACGAGATGAAGATCTAGAAGCCGCAGTTTGGGGTTCGGGACTCCCACTCTGCATGGTGAATTCTTGCCAATGGTCTGCTGACAAGGATCCTTATATACATATCCCCGTGGGTCTGAAGCGAATAAGTTTAGAGTTCTTAATTGACACAGGGGCCCAAATTAGTGTTCTAAATAAGCAACAAGCTGATGAGTTAGGAATTAAACTATTGAGAAAAACTATAAACATAATAGGGGTGACAGGCGCAGCAAAAAATGTCCCATAGCTCGTACTCAACTTTGGCTACCTGGAGAAAAGCAGATGACGGCCGTGGAGGTGGCTCTAAGCCTTTATAAGGGAAATATGTTGGGATTTGATGTATTAGCGGACAAGCAGTGGTATTTACCTAATGGCAAGGTGTGGAGTTTTGGAGGTAGAGGAGCAGAGGCCATTCATGTGAGGACCCTGCAGCTTGCTCCCGCACTACCTCCATCTAAAGTGACCTGTGTTTCTCAATATCTGCTACCAACCGCAGCTAAATGGGGCATTTCAGAGGTAATTATCAACCTTGAGAAGAGACAGATCATAAGTCACACACAGTCCCCTTATAATTCTCCAGTTTGGCCAGTTCATAAGCCAGATGGGCAGTGGTGCCTAACAATTGACTATTGAAGATTAAACAATAATACCCTACCACTAACGGCTGTCGTCCTGCAGGATACAGGATACAAACACTTCCCCCACTATTGCCCACAATGCCCTCTCCTCGACACAGTGGAGGTGTCGTCAGGCATCCACATATATCAGTACATAGACAACATCCGTTGGCGGAGTCAGGCGTCCACATATGTCAGTACGTAGACAACATCCTAGTTGGCGGAGATAATAAAGAAGAGGTAGGGCAAGTGGCCGAAGCCATCTGGAACCAGTTGACTAAAAAAGGGCTAGACATTCTGCCTTCCAAATGTCAAGGTCCTGGACAAGAAATTAAATTCCTAGGAGCTTGGTGGATAGCTGGAGCAGTTGCAGTGCAACTTGCATAGGACTTGCTCCAAAAAAACAAGGAATGGGATTGGACTCTATGACATACAGAGGCCCTTAATGTCCTAAAGGATGAACTTAAGACCTATCAGAGGCTAGGCCCACTACAGTCACAAGACCCATTGAGGGTAGAATGGGGGTTTGCAGAACATGCCTCCTATCGCGGTATATTCCAAAAGGGACCGAGGGGGCCGGCTAGACATTTATTACTCTTCTACCTCATTCAAGGTGTTAAGAAAGTGGTTTAGTATTTTACGCACCCCTGAGTGCATTCAAAGTGATAATGGGTCACATTTTATAGCCACAGTGGTGCAAGACTGGGCTTGAGGGGAAGGCATCAAATGGATGTTCCATACACCATATTATCCTCAGGCTAATGGTATAGTCGAACGAACCAATGGTTTCATTAAAAGATATGCTGATGTCTCACACCACAGCTGGGACATACGATTACCACAGGCAGTCTTTATTGTTAACAACCACTGGGGAAGTTATGGAAACCCCAAAATTCCACCGTTTTCCCTGCGAGACCATTAATGACCCTAAACTGGGCAAAAAAAAGGACCAGTTCCCACTACGGATGTGCATGGGCGACCTGTAACGGTGAAGCTACCCTCCGTTGGCATTGTACCCATGACCCTGGCAAAACCCAGAGGCTTATATGCCTGGGAAACTCTGGACGGTAGCGGAAAAAAACACCATAGTAGTGCTCAGTGGATATTCCCTGACTTCTTACCCTGAAGCCTGGTTTCACGCCCGAGGCCCAGCTCTGTGTTTTCTTGCAGAGCAATGGAAAAGCGGACTGCTTTGGTGCTCATACTGGCAATGGTGACAGTGACCAATGGAAACAACCAGGACCTGGACAGCAATATGGTAGCAAAAATGATAGTAGGATTTGCCTGAATGATGAATTTAACCTCTGTAACGGTTTGCCTGCCCACACCCAAGTCAGCAGAAGACCCTTTACCAATTTTTGTGCAGGACATGAACATATCGCTAGCCCTCGAGCTCACGTGGGAGCAATAATATATAATTAATAATAATTATAGTAGGAGCTTTAGGGAGATCGAGGGAAGAGGCTGTACTTATATTGTCTACAGTTGGTAGCCGGGCACAGTAAATGCTAGTTTGGTATGAGATGCCAGATGTGATTATATTCTTCAACCTATCCATGAGGCCACGGGGTGGAGCTGGAATGGCACTACACCATGCCCTGAAATTCCATGGGGAGCTACTGAGCAGGAACCACCTGAACCAATGGAGGACGAGCCTTACAAGAAGCAGTGCAAGTGCAGCAGTGACCCGACCTGAGCTGGTTCTGGTGCCCAATAACTCTACGCAACACAACACTTCTCGTGTCTTGAGTGACCACAACAAGAGATGGAGCCCAAAGTCATGGACTAAATTAACTCAGTGGACATTTTGTGGACATTTTACAGACATTTTACAGGGGTGGTCCATAGACTAAGGGAATGATATCTGTGTATTATATCAAAGGATGGGAAGAGGGGGGCGGGTAATGAGAATGTATTGGATAGTGTGGGACCTGAGCATGACATAAATGGTATGGAATAAGGGGTGGAGAATGTGCTGGTTTTGGCTGGGATAGAGTTAATTTTCTTCACAGTAGCTAGTATGGGGCTATGTTTTGGATTTGTGCTGGAAACAGTGTTGATAATACAGGCATGTTTTGGTTATTGCTGAACAGTGCTTACACAGAGTCAAGGCCTTTTCTGCTTCTACCACCACACCACCAGCGAGTAGGTTGAGGTGCACAAGAAACTGGGAAGAGACACAGCTGGGACAGCTGACCCCAGCTGGCCAAAGGGATATTCCATACCATATGATGTCATGCTCAGCATATAAAGCTGGGGGAAGAAGAAGGAAGGGGGGGATGTTCAGAGTGATGGTGTTTTGTCTTCCCAAGTAACTGTTATGTGTGATGGAGCCCTGCTTTCCTGGAGATGGCTGAACACCTGCCTGCCGATGGAAAGGAGTGAATGAATTCCCTGATTTGCTTTGCTTGAGTGCGTGGCTTTTGCTTTACCTATTAAACTGTCTTTATCTCAACCCATGAGTTTTCTCATTTTTACTCTTCCAATTGTCTCCCCCATCCCACTGTAAGGGGAATGAGCGAGTGGCTGTGTGGTGCTTAGTTACCAGCTGGGGTTAAACCACAACAACATAGTACTATATTTTTATATATAGTTTGTAAGTGCTTGAAAAATCTATTTGTTTTTAATTTCTTAGAATTTCTGCATCTTCCAACCATATTGCTTAAATAGATTTGCTTGCTTTTATTTTGGATAACAAGGAACAAACCTTTGGTAGTGTTCAGCCTAGGCTGATCAGCAAAATAGGTTTTCTGGCATGTGAAATGAATTTAAAATATATTCTTACTTTTTATTTTCTCCCACAGAAAATAAAAATTTGCTTTTTTAAAAGAAATGCTGTCCATTGGCAAATCATTCTAAGAGAAAATTCCTAATTATCTTTACTTTGCATCCAAAAATATTCTTTTTCTTTGCAAATGAACTATAGTAAAGCATACCTGAAATTTTGTTTCACGTGGTTGCAAATAATTTTTGTAAAATATGACCCAAAATATCCAATTTGCTGTTTCTTCATTTTGTTAAAAAAGTTACAACTGGTGGAATTTGACTACTGAAAAGTATTGTAGAGACTTCACATATTGTAGACCATATGTTATCTTTCTGAGATTAGGACTCACTGGTTTACATGCTTTGTTTTCAACAGATAACTCCACTTAGAGATAAAATAAAATAAAATATTTTTTCATTTGTGAATTTTACCTGAAAAAGAAATTAAAAACATATACAGTACAAATGTATTGTATGTCCTGCCATTGTTTTGCATTCCTAAATGTTCTGTTATCTGACATTTGCAATCATTTATGACATGGCTTCATGTGCCTCAGTTTATTTTTCTGCCTCACAGATCACTTGTGTTCAGAAAGTTACAGACATGATTTGCCTCCAGACTCCAACAAAATGTGTCAATACACAAATTCACTACATTTTTGTTATTGCTTTCCTAATAACTTCTTTTTTTGAAGTCTGGAGACAGTGCCTTGCAGGCACTGTCATTATTTTCTCTAACTATCAGACATTTAGGGAACACAAAGAGACACAATCATATTGTAAAAAAACACCATCATGTGCTATGGTGCATGCTTCTGTCAATATTTTAAAAAGACCAGGTTACCTAGTAACATGTCAACTTTCCACTATTTTAACCTTCACATTAAAAATATCTAGGTCATTCTGACCTGTCTTGAAACTCTGATTAACATAACCTTTTTAAATTTTTTTCTTTCTCTCATATCTCACTGACAACCAGACCTCAGGGATGAATTCTAAAGGTGCTGAATACCTGCACTTTCCATTGACATCAAAGTATAGATCACTGGGATTTATTTTTAACATATAATTCCTTTAATTTGCAGCCTAATTTTTGCACATCTTATTTAACAGTTTTAACTGTTAAGCCAAAAGATAGCATAAAAGGTGGTGAGCAGTACTTTATACTAACAGAATGCAGAAGTTAAAATGTATATGAAAAACATTGCAAGTTGGAGTCATCAGGAATCTCATAGGACTATCTATAGAACAAAGGTATTTTCCATCATATTATCTCTGCTCCACAAAGCAACAGTGAGGAATTTCAGCTTCTAAGTTTTCTCAATTCATCTCCCTAGGAATTAATATAAAGTCAAAGTAATCAAGAGAACTCATTCCTGGAGTCTGGTCTGATATAAATCAATTTTTTTTTTTTTTTTTCTGCTTTCTTCATCTTTCTTTACCTCAGTATTTGCTCCCTACCAGCCCTCACAATTTCTTACCCTTGTAAGGTCCTGTACTTATGCCTTCTATAACTCTGTCTCCTGAATAACATTTTTAGACACATTCTTTTCCCTTCATTGATTCAGAGAGTTTCCATTAAAATTTTTGTGTCCAGATACCTCCATTATCTTCCTGTTTTTAAAAGATGCCCATGATTTAGTATCAGTTAAAAGCTGATGAGGTTTCTCAGCCAGTGGTAGGCAGCATGAAATAAAAATACACTGTCTTACATGACTGTCAAATTCTTTCGGGTAAAGCTGCCCACTTTTGGAAGCTAAACCTTGGGGAATGTAATAACATATAAAAATGAAAAAAAAAAAAAAAAAAGAAAAAATAGAAAAAC
>NW_008795138.1:6703677-6716501 GCF_000699145.1 Aptenodytes forsteri | reverse complement strand
TAAAATATTTTTATGTTAATTTTTGTCATTTAAAAGCAGCAGAAAGAGGGCGTCCAAAAGTTAGCCTTCATCAGTCACTGAATCTTATTGCTTTTCAGCTTTGTAAGGATCAGCATAGGTCATATCATGAAAATTTGCACAACAGAATAGTGGCAATAAGGGTTTGAAAAATTAAAATGGATAATAAATTCTCCAAACACTACTATTCTGAAATTTGCTTTAGGAGGACACCTTAAGATGTTTCATGCACTTTCAGTAAGTTCGTTTCTCCAAAACAGTATTATAGACTACATAGAATCGTACAACAGCCCAGGTTGGAAGGGACCTTGAAAGATCATCTGGTCCAACCTTTTGTGGGAAAGGGAACATAAATGAGATTATCTAGCAACCTGTCCAGTTGCTCCTTTAAAACCTTCATTGATGGGGATTCCACCATGTCCCCGGAAAGGTTGTTCCAGTGATTGTTCTCACTGTGAAAAATTTCTTTCTTATGTTGAGATGAAACCTCTCTTTATGCAACTTGCACCTGTTGCCTCTTATCCTCGTCATGTGGCTCCTTGGGAAGAGAGAACCTTTGTCCTCTCTGTATCCACCCTTTAAGTACTGGAAAACTGTGATGAGGTCTTCCTGAGCCTTCTCTTTAACAGGGTCAAAAGACCTAACTCCTTCAGTCTTTCCTCATAGGGCAGGTTCTCCAGCCCTTTGATCATCCTTGTGGCCTTCCTTTGGACCCTCTCCAGTCTGTCTGCATCTTGATTGAATTGTGGGGACCAGAACTGGACACAGTACGCCAGGTGTGGCCTGGGAAGCGCTGAGTAGAGTGGGATGGTCATGTCTCTATATCTGCTAGTAATGATTCCCTTGGATGCAGCCCAGGATCTAATTTGCCTTTATTGCTGCAGCAACGCACTGCTGACTCATGTTCATTTTGCTGTCCACCAGGACCCTGAGGTCCCTTTCAGCAAGGCTGTTGCCCAGCCACACAGATCCTAGCCTGTACTGGGCTCTTTGCCTATGTCATCCGCTGTCGAACCTTGTACTTGTCTTTGTTAAACTTCACACTGTTCTTGCTTGCCCACTCTTCCAGCCTGTCCAGGTCTCTCTGCAGGATGGCTCTCCCTTCTGATATGTCCACCGTACCACACAGTTTAATTTCATCAACAAACTTGGTGAAGGTGCTTTCAATCCCATTGTCCAGATTATCCATGATATACATGTCATCAATGAAATTTCCGATGTCTATATATTGATAGTTAAATAAATTCTTCTCATCTTTCCAGTCTCTGTAAGCCTGATGAGTCTCTCTTATCTTGGTTCTGTAATTTAGTTACTAAAACTTTGGAAGTCTTTGTTACAATTTTCTTATTCTAGACTGTGAAAACTGAAAACTATAGGCTGATTATGAGGAAACCATGGCCAAAATTTCTGAAGAATTGTAGGATATTTTCCTTAAGAATTCAAGAAAAATAAACACATGAAATATTGTTTCAGGCTGCTGTAAAACTGGGAGATGTATCCAGCAGCAAGTGTCTGTATTGACCAACAAATGTTTTATATCAAATAATGTTCCAGAGCATTATAGCAAAATAGGGCAAACTCACAGAAATCTTGTTCTTGCTTTTGGATATGCACTTTAATAGCAGTTGCATATTGTCATGACCGTATGTTTGACATCAGGTGCCAAAAAGTAGTAGTTCTACCTACCTTTGTGTGCTATATGATTGATCTAGATTGTTGGGTAACATAATACTCTTGTGACAGTTTTCACTTTGCCACTGATATTACCCTTCCAGATTAATTGAGCCCTTCAAGTGATCCCTCCTTCACATTGATCTTATTGAAAGAGAAAGCTGTAAACTAGCTTTCAATGTCATTTTCTTCAATGTTGTGATTAAAAAAAATCCATAACTGTTATCAGCATCTACCTCTTTTCTCAGTCAGATTGGCAAATTCCATTAACTTTACTGGATGTCACTGACATCAATCTATTTGGATTGAAGTACTGAAGAAAAATGGTTAAAATTTATCACATCTTGATACAGTTGTGCACAGATGCATATCTAGGACTAAGGAGTATTTGTTCATTCAACTCAGCTCTAGTTTCTTCTCAAGAAGTAGGAATAGTATGGCAGAAAAAAATAATTTTGAGATTAGCTTGGAATGAAGTGAATAGGTGTTTAGGTTTTTTGTTGGGTTTTTTGGTTTTGGGTTTTTTTTCCCCACAATGACAAACTGACTTTCACTTTGCCAGGACTCTTTTAAAATTTATAAATAGTGTAGACAAAACTCACTGACTGACTGAATAAATAAATACATAGCTTTCTCATGGATGTTTTGATGTTTTTGGTGTGAGTGGCTGTCTCAACTTTTTTGCATGAATACTAGAGGACTGTAAGTTAAATTTCTTGCAGAATTTTCTACTTCAACAGCTTCTCAAGAGTTGGATGTTCTGTTTTGCTTTTCTCTCTCCTATATACATTGCTGTTTTCTGGAAATACTTAACAAAAACAAACAAACAAACAAATAAATAAACAACCCCCACACACACACCTTTTACCTCAGTTTAATGAAATGTAGTGTTTGGATTCTGCTCACAAAGAATGACTGCCAGAAGACTGCTAGGAACAGAATGTGCAAAGTAGGTGGCTGAAGTTACATCAAATATCATTGATCAACTCCACAGTAATGCTGAAGTCGACTAATATTTATATCAGTCTGTCACACCTGTGATTGATTATGGTTCAGCTATAGCCAAATACAAACATTTATGAAAAGAAACAAAATAAAGCTATAGCTAAAATGAGACAAAATACACACACATACAGACCCCCAAAATCAAAACAACCACCCTAGGACATAGTACCTAAAACCAGGGTGATTGCAGACAACAAATATCAGTATTTTTG
Source organism: Aptenodytes forsteri (assembly GCF_000699145.1). NCBI lineage: Eukaryota > Metazoa > Chordata > Aves > Sphenisciformes > Spheniscidae > Aptenodytes > Aptenodytes forsteri. The sequence continues at coordinate 6,713,595 of NW_008795138.1, read as the reverse complement.
CTCAGAAATTAAAGAGCTGGGATCACTGTCAGCACACAAACCAACATGCTATATAATGCAGTGAAGTGTGAATGTCTTTATCCCAGTTGTACCAGCAAAAAAGCAGCCATAGCTATACCTTCAATTCTCTTTCCCTCCTTCTTCCACTGAATACCATTATACTCAATATATTTTAACAACCTAAACTTCTTCAACCCTGGCTCCAAACCCTAGTCCAGATTAGTTGTTTTTTCATGTCTTCTGGTAGCTGTCTACATGTTCCAGAAAAATGAACATCAGGTAATGAGTTGTGCAGTCAGACAATTCAAAAATAAATAGAGCTATTTTAAAAGTTTTGTTTAGTTGACATGAAATAATTCCTATTCATTTCAGTGTCTCTGAGAAAATCGTAGCCATTTATTATTATAATAAGTGGATATGGAAGTGATTTACAATCTTAGTTTGCCAAGATCATTTCATCTTTTAATATTCTTCTGCCAACTTGTCGTCTTTAAGTTAGTACCATTTCTGGCAGAGTTTTAAGGCTGAGATCTGAATTGGAACAAGCCATAACTTTTTAACTCATAATGCTTTAACATTCATCCCACACTGAAAATATGACACATACAGAAGAGAAGGAGGGGGGACATTTTCCACAAAATAATAATAATAAAAATAGCTGCAGTTCAAATCAAAGAGATGAAAACGTTTGTGCAGGTAAGTAATGTCTGTGAGTTTGGGACCTATTTTTATGAATCACCATATGTAGGAAATATTTACCAGTAAAAATGTTTTGGAGCTATGCTTCAGAAACCATCACTCTGAATGAGTGATGAAACATGTCTTGATCTGGTACATGACCAGGTTCTAGTTCTCCCTCAAGCCAACAGAAAGCCTTTCTCATCTGTAAATTATCATTATAATATCAAAAGGTAGTGTATAAATCTGAAAATTAACTTGAAATTGAGGAAAAACAAACTAGTGGGAATGAACAAAATATGTAAAGTTCATTGATAAGACAGCTGCAAATTTATTTTTCGTATTAAAAATTATGCTGATAGATTGGATTTTGTTCCCTTAAAGGTTTCTCTGCTATTTTAGCTTTCAGGCCGAATCCTAATAATGTTAGTCTAGTAGTTAACCCATTGACTTAATTGACATAAATACAACTCTGCTTCTAACTCCATGCAGAGTTTAATGTGGTATGTATGCACAGAATTTATCAATTCAAAGGTGCTTGCCTTGAAGGAAACGTGCTGCTCTGGCTTGTCTTTTGTTTTCTGTTCTGTTACAGGCAGGTCAATTAACTATTGTTTTCAAGGTTCCCCGAAACTTTGATTTTAGGACCAGATTTCAGATGCTTATGATTTATTCAGACTTTAACCAATTAAATTAAGAGTTACCTCAAGCTGAAATTTTGATGATGATGGGGATATTTTTAACTTCTAGCAAAAAATGTTTCAGCTACTGCATGAACCTAAGGAAAAAGACTTTTTTTTTTTTTTTTTTTTTTTAATGCTAATAGGAATTCTGGCAATCTGTTCTTTGGAATGCTGTTACAGCACCAAGCCGTAGGATAGGGACTTGAAATTTGGCAGAGAACTGACTTTTGCATAATGGATTTCTTTTTTGCCATTCCTGTGAAAATCTGTCCTTGTTTGACCTAGTTATAAGCTTAAGAAACACTGTGGTTTGCATATTCTTTGTAGAGACTTGCTACAGGTTAAGTGTTAAAACCTCCATAAGTTTCACTAAGTACTCTAAAGCCTCCTACAGCTATTAGAAATATCGACACTGCCACTTGACATCTGGCCAAGCATTACAGGCACAGATCCATCACTTTTCCTCTAGTGGCCATTCTGGGTGAATCTGGAACCAAACAAATCTGAAATCAGGAGAGAAATCAAAGGTTCATCTTTTGTGTGCTTTCCGTAATTCCCTGTCAGAGAAGGACAATGATAACTTAGAACATACAAATGGCTAAATAAAAATATGCAATTCTACAAGTCTACCACCAGTTGCTACTCAGCTTTGGAGAATTTTAACTGACGTTTAGTGTTTCTCAGACCTTTGGGGTTTATTCAGTTGCTTTAACTTCAGTTTCCACTGCCATTTGAGACACCTTGTAGAATCTGAGACATCTGCACAAGGGAAGCGGATATGTCAGAAGACAACCAAGAGAACTGTGCCTTTCCGTCCTGCCAGCTGGAAACCAGCTGGATACCTTATGACTTTTAAAAGGCTAGACATCTATATTTAGGGAATAAAATCAACCTGTTACAGTTAAGAATATTCAAGAGACTCCCCAAACAGATAAACCTAAGTTGTTCTTTGCTCATACCTTGCCTAGACCAGGATCCCTCTACCTAAATTTATTGATGGGGCTAATCCAATAAACACCCTCACAGCAAACTGTAGAAAGAGATGAGTAAGCTCGTTATAGATTGTCTTTTTTTGAAGAGACAAATTATGAAAGAAACCATTGCATCTAAAGCATTTGCAAAAATATAGAATCCCTAAAATTTAACCTTTTAAGGTAGGTGGGTGGGATTTGGCCCCTACAATTTCTTGGAATAACTGCTACCTCATGTTGTGGCTTTTGTGTATGTTGGAGAAACTGTATTGTTCATTTACTTATGTAGAAACCATGCAGAAACTGTGGTACTGATATTTCCTGATTAAGGATTTTCCTTGGGAGGAAACACTGCTCTTAAGGCTATTTCTTTAATTCAATCAACTGTTGTTTAACAAAATAACATATCTCACAGAACTGCAAAAAAAAGTGACAGTGCTAACAACCAATATCTACCTTATTGCACTATTTTAGCAGGACAAATTGAAGGATTTAACCCCTTCTAATCTGATTCATCTGACTGAAATCAACTGAGATGTATGCTAACACAAGATTTTAAATCATTAGTAATGAGAATGATATTCATATATAAATATATAATGATAATAACAACAATAATAAAAAGAAACCAAATTAAGAAACAGCTATTGCATTAAATTCCAAAAAAAGAATATTGAATATAAGCACAAAAAAATCCAAACAACAGTAGAACTCACCAGCTTATTTCTATGGGTTTAACAAAACTGTTGCAGAGAAAGCAAAAATTCATAGTAGCACTAACTTTTGCACTGTAGCTATTACTCATCATCAATATTTCAAACAGGCTTTAACACATTTTATCTAAGGCACAACTAGTTTCACAGTGCAATGAAACTTTTTCCATGCATAAAATTTGCCTTCAATATATTATGACCATTGCCTTTATATTTTGCAATGATATACGTTAAAGAGTTCAAAACACACACACACAAAACCCAAAACCCATGACTGCTTATATTTAGGGAATTTAGCACCATTAGAAGTGAGCTGGAAAATCATAGAATCATAGAATGGTTTGGTTTGGAAGGGACCTTCAAAGATCTTCTAATCCGTCCCCCCCGGCCACAGGCAGGGACATCTTCCTCTCTATCAGGTTGCTTAAAGCCCCATCCAACCTGGTCTTGAACACTTCTATTGATGAGGCATCCACAGCTTCTCTGGGAAACCTATTCCAGTACCTTACCACCATCAACATAAAAAATTTATTCGTTATATCCAATCTAAGTCTACCCTCTTTCAGTTTAAAATCATTGCCTCTTTTCTTGTCACGACAGGCTCTGGTAAAAAAGTCTTTCTCCATCTTTCTTATAGCCCCCTTTGAGTATTGAAAGGCTACAGAGCCCCAACTGTCTCAGCCCTTCTTCATAGGAGAGGTTTTCCAGCCCTCTGACCATTTTTGTGGCCGTCCTCTGGACCCACTCTAACAGGTCCATGTCTTTCTTGTACTGGGGGCCCTGAACTGGATGTAATGCTTCAGGTGGAGTCTCATGAGAGCAGAGTAGAGGGGGAGAATTACCTCCTTCAACTTGCTGGCCAGGCTGTTTTTTATGCAGTCTAGGATATGATTGGCTTTCTGGGTTGCAAGCACACATTGCCAGCTCATGTTCAATTTTTCATCTACTGGTATCCCCAAGTCCTTCTCAGCAGCACTGCTCTCAATCCCTTCATCCCCCAGCCTGTATTGATACTGGGGGTTGCCCTGACCCAGGTGCAGGACCTTGTACTTGGCCTTGTTGAACTTCATGAGGTTCTCATGGGCCCACTCCTCAAGACTGTCAAGCTCCCTCAGGATGGCATCCCTTCCCTCTAGTGAATCAACTGCACCACTCCGCTTAGTGTCATCTGCAAACTTGCTGAGAGCGTACTCAATCCCACTATGTCATTAATAAAGATATTGAACAGTACCACTACCAATACGGACCCCTGAGGGACACCACTTGTTACTGATCTGCCTTTGGACATTGACTATAACTCTTCAAATGTAGCCATATAGCCAGTTCCTTATCCATCTAACAGTCCATCCATCAAATCCATCTCTCTCCAATTTAGAGACAAGGATGTTGTGTGGGACTGTGTCAAAGGCCTTACAGAAGTCCAAGTACATGACATCAGTAACTCCTCCCTTACCCACTGATCCAGACACACCATCTCAAAAGGTCACTAGATTAGTGTTGTGGTTTAAACTAGAGCTGTTAGCCTTGCTCAGCTCCTTTGTCCCTGCGGGCAGTTTCCCAGAGGGTCCCATACACCAATTCCTTAAAAACCGAAAGTTTGCTTTCTTAAAATTCAGGGTCCTGACTTTACTCTCCACCTGGCCCATATCCCTCAGGATTGTGAATTCCACCGAGGTATGATCACTGCAGCCCAAGCTGCCACCAGTCTTGACTCTTTAATTAGTTCTTCCATGTTGGTGAGCAACAGGTACAGTAATGCTTCTCCTCTTGTTGGGCTGTCTATCACCTGGATTAAGAATCATAGAATCACAGAATCGTTTAGGTTGGAAAAGACCTTTAAGATCATCAAGTCCAACTGTTAATTTAGCACTGCCAAATCTACCACTAAACATGTCCCCTAAGCACCACATCTACACGTCTTGTAAATACCTCCAGGGATGGTGACTCAATCACTTCCCTGGGAAGCCTATTCCAATGCTTGACAACCCTTTTGGTGAAGATATTTTTCCTAATAGCCAATCTAAACCTCCCCTGCCGCAAATTGAGGCCATTTCCTCTTGTCTTATCGCTTGTTACGTGGGAGAAGAGACTGACACCCACCTTGCTACAACCTCCTTTCACATAGTTGTAGAGGCCAGATATGGTACTAGAAGTGTAAAGATTGTTTTGGCTAAAAAAATCACTGAACCTGACCCACTACTTTCAAGGTAAAAGCTCCAATCAATAGGATAATCCATTTCACACATTTAGGCTTTTTAATGGAAATGGCTGTGATTGTACCACTTCATGCTTGACACAAGGTTACCTCAACATCTGCTGAAAGTCTGTTCCATTAAACCCACTGGCTAAATCACCTGAAAGGAGGATAGATAGGCAGGTCTATGGATCAGAACTGATTTTACACAGGAAATCCCTCCCCAAACTGTGACTTCTGTGTCTATGAACATACTGCTAATGTAGGTACCATAGGCATCACAAGAAAGACGACAGAAATACTGTGTGAATTTATGTGCAGCACCTTCGCGTCTTATTCAAAATAACAAGGTAAACCAAGTAAATTAATCCATGCAGAACTCAACTAATTGGTTCCTTCTATTAGCTCTAGCTCTTTGATACATTGATACTTAACATTAGTGAATTGTAAACATATCTTAAGGATCTGCTGATTTTGGTGTGAGAAGGGTATAGTTCAAGAAACTATATTTATTCCTTCCTACTCCCTTCCCTAACAAGAAAGCAAGTCTTAGAAGCTAAACAGAAACTGAGAAATCATGCACAATCATATTTTGATCTTCAGCATACTCACCCAAAACTGAAATAGGATTCAGCTTCAGTTTGTAAATACCTAAATTTAGTTGTCTACAATCTGGAGCTGTATCCCATCATTAAATATAGATTTGTGCAATCTGGAATCCCATCCCATGTTGCAGAAAAGTAAAATTCAGACTTCAACAAAAATTATTAAGATACTAGAAGGAAAGATTGATAAGCTAAGGTTAAAGCACCCACATTGCATAATTTAACAAGTTAATGATTGAGAGGATGACACAAAAGCAAATTACAACGTATTTAGAGGGTTTAAGTAAATGCCAGAGAAAATTACTTCAGCACATTTATTTATATATATAAATTATGGAACCAACACTGAAGTTATCCATAATAAAAAAATCACATCATGTTAATACAGAGAAGAAAATTAAGGAGAAGACACTTGAGAATGAGGATGAGGAAAAAGTCTTGGAAAAAGGTTAATATGGGGAAAAAATCAACCTAGGGATATACTCACTCCATGCAGCTTTTCTTTTGATCCTGCCATATGCTCCATGACAATAAGATGATTGATATGTTTGTTTAAAATTTATGTATGCTCTGTAATTTCCATGTGTAAAAATAAATATTCCTTTCATATTTTTCAAAATATGGAAAATGGTAGAAAGATGATCTTCTAAAAGGATTTAATGGGGCTAGGTACCCATGTGGATTTAAGCATAAGGTAGATATCTCCCTCCCCTGTCTGGGGATAATGTATCTCTGTGCACACTATTAAACTTAGAACGACTTTATCAAGTGCAATGTAGGAACTGAAGATGCAACATGAAAAAGTAGAAGGGTCTTCAGTATTCACCCTCTTCTACTAGAAATAACCACATCATACCTTCTTATTAATAACATGCCAATGTGATTATGTATTGAAGCAAGGAAAAGAGAAAATGGATAAATAGGAAAGCCCAATCTTCTTGTCTGGAAATACGTTATGCATATTCCATTTTAACAAGGAAATTATATATGGCAAATTGAAATTGAGACATATAACTACTGAGGAATATTTATCTTAGAGAGCCATTTTCACATCCACCTGTATACATAACATTGACAAAGTGCTCTAAAAAGTTTCCCATGCTGATGATATTTCAGATTCACTGTCTGATTAGAAGTTAGAATATTAACTATGAAACTGAACTGTATGATTTTGATAAATAAATTTGAAATTTGCCATGAAAAATGAAATGCCACACACGTTTCTTTAACCTACCAAAAAAAGCATTAATATGGTCTTGTCTTGGCCTGAGACAATTTTAGCTTGTTTTAGCCATAATAGCAATTGCCTAACAGTGAAGTGAATATATCCTGAATTTGTTTTGGTTAAGTCCTAGCTTATGGCAATTCCAAGTGTGGAGTGAACTGTCTGTGGTCTCAGATTGAAATGTGATGTGAAAGGTAGAGACACAGGATGACAACAGAAATCACAGACTGCAAAGACAATTCACAACAGTCCTTTTTTTACACATAATAAGATCCTGAATGTAAAATAATTTCCAAAACTAGGACTTAGATATTGACCTAAATTGTATAAAAAAGAAGTTAATTAGAAACATGATCAATTATAGATATAACTGTTGCAATTGGGTGTGTGTATATGTATGTCAGAGAATTAGAGATTGTTGTGAGGGGAATGTTAAAAAGTAATAAATCAAACCAGTTTCAGACTTCAAAACATAACTTTACTAGACTAACATTCATTAACAACACATATAGCCAACGGTTAGTTTTTATCATTGCATATTTAAAGTCATCAGTCCTTAACAATCATATCCTACATTATCTTTGAATATATAATGTTCACAGCAGCTAGCACTGATCACTATAGTCCTTGATGGTCTTAGTCATTGACATGGTCAGGCTAAAGAGCCCTTCAAAGAGAGAAGCCAGAACAAAAATGTATGTCTTTTTTCCTCATTCCCTAATTTGGGATCTCGTCCTTTTATTAGACAGCTGAGTTCCTAGGCAAATCCCAGCCTTTGGCACCGTGCTTGGCGGGGTGAGATGGAGGTTGCTTTGCCAGTCCCAGCAGGTCCCCTATCCTGTTCCTTCACTTGTTATTTTTTTTTATTTCTTTCTTTTCCTTTTTCCTTAGCTGCTGCTTCTTTCCTTAAAGCAAAAGTTGTCTTTTCCCATCTCTTGATGTTGAACTTCTTCATTGACCAGCACTTGACTGTCACTGAGCTGTTTATGGTTCTGGAGCCTCTGCTTTTGACCTGCGTCATATTTTCAAAGTCTTTGCCATTATCTGACTCTATAGTCAGATATTGCACATTATAGCAAGAAACACCCGGTACCAACCTCACACAGACGGTTCCTGTAATAAATTGATAACAGCTGGGCAGGACTGGGGCCTTGCACAGTCAGCATAAGGGACAGTGAGTACAAGGCCTGTGGCCTTTCATTAGCAATAGCAATCATTTTTTATGGGGCCACTGGGTGCAAAAATGCTTCTCCAGTTATACTAAGTTGGCAGGCTTATCTTGGGGATCACAAGAAGCTACTATTAGATTTTGCTTGGTATGCTTCTAATTTAGGAGTGCAGGAGGTTTCTGCTTTACCTACAAACCATAGAATATCCTGACTAACATTCCCTCAGTTATGAAAAGACGTAAGTTAAACATTGGCATTATGCTTCAGGGATGAAACTCTCTCTTGCACTTCGACATGAAAAGGAGCGGAGAAGAAGATTCTTCTGAAGGTGGATTTGACACCATCTTTTTCTTTTGTTTTTTTCTGTTCCAATGATTTAGCTAAAGATAAGGACATGTCAGGTCATAAAAATGAGATATGGTGACTTAATGAAATACAGCAAGCTTCCATATCTGAATTTGTGTACAGTTCAGTTTTCTTCAACAAGAGAAATTTAAGCAAATGTATTTTTATTTGGAGCAGCAAGGAACATTGATGTTGTCATTAATATGTGTGTCTCATAGGCTATACTTCATTAAGCCACTCTAACCATCTCATATTTAACTGTCTTTTCAAACTTTTAATTCAGATTTCCATGAGATAATAAATTCATTCTTAGAACACGATAAAAAATGCTGTGTCTGTGTTATACACAGAACAAGTACCCATTCACCTTTATCATTCAAATTTGTTACCACATGTTCAAAAGGATCATCACAGGATGGTAGATGCCAGATCTGTTACTATCAATCCACACTGACATAATTGTATGCCAGATCAGGAACAGTGTTTCCACACAACACTGATATTATTTTCTTTGATTTCTTCAGCAAAAATTGAATTCTATGTTTAAATATAATTAATATTAAGTTTATACTGATAGGTGGTCTGATACTATACATATCCAACATAAATTATCATGGAACTCCATCATGAATTTATTTTCTACTTTTATTTTTAAAGGCCATTGTTTTTCCCTAGCAACATATTCATCTGTGAGTCTTAATGACCTTCCTAAAAAACGTGGATAAAAATCTTTTTTTGCAGTGGTTTTATGTGATTTGTTTTTTCAGTAGGTAAATAGGCATACTGTTTGGTTTGTATTTTTTTTTTATATATCCTTAATAGAATATTCACCATCACATTTCAATGACTTGAAAGCAGTAACTGAAAATGCTGAATGTTAATGTGCAGTTTTTTATGATCAATGTTGTGTCTGCCTTGCTCTTATCATCTTGTGTTGTAAAAAATTATGTGACATAAACAAGGAAAGGGGAAAACTAAGACATCATATATCAATGATCCCCAAGTTAAAAACAAAATTCAGATTTGTGTGTGATAATGTATAATTTTTCCCTACTTTTTATTCTTTCAAATACTCTGCTTAGTTAAGGAAACAGCCTTTGTGTTGCTAACACATATTCTGGACTGAAAACTGAGATAAATTATAGTTTCACATTTGTTTTACAAATGAAATTATTTAAAGTGTTTGTGGATACTTACTGAATTTTTAACGTAAATTCAAAACGTTCATTTAATTTTGGTTAAGTCAACAATATACTATACATATTTTATATTTTTCACTTTTGGAATGAAGTAGATAATGATGTTCAGGATATGTTTAAATTTTAATGATTAGGT
>NW_008795138.1:6702545-6703491 GCF_000699145.1 Aptenodytes forsteri | reverse complement strand
TAAGGTTTTGAAATGAAGTTTGTTTTGTGGTGGGGGGGGGGGGGGGGGGGGGGGGGGGGGGGGGGTGTGAGGATCATGTCTTTACAGTGATTCAAAAAACTGATGCATTTAAATGATTTTTGAAGGAAAAAGTATTATTTGCTCACACAACTGCACTTTGCCCTTCTCTTTGCATCACAGGAATCATTTTGATATTTCTGGCTGTCTTCAGCTTTTGAAAGGATCAGAAACAGTCTTTTTTTTTAGACTGTTATCATATAGTTGTCACTATAAAGAAAGGTAAAGATAGAAAGAGTTTGAGGTTATCTTCACAAGTATCCTAAAGGATAGTTTGTATGCCATTTGTTTCCATTCTTTACCTTACGTTATCCACAACTTATACTAGAAAAACAGAAGAATAAATAGAATATAGTCATCCAGCATAATATCCATAGGAAGTTCTCTTCTTAGGTTACAGAGGAGAAATCCAAAGACTGCCATTGATATTGAAAATCCAGAACAGCTCCACAGTTTCTCCAAGAAAGTTATGTCATTCCTATCTTCACTGTGGCATTTCTTATTAATGATGATTATATTGTTTAAGAATTTTTAGGAATGTTTAAGATGTTTAAGAAATTGAATTTTAACCAGAGCTTTTCTTATATCTTTGTTTCTCTTCATTATATTTTGTACATTCTTAATTCTTTTGTACTTCAGAAATAAGCATTAACCGCTGCTTATTTTCCCATTTACTTTACTGCCTTTATAAATTTGTGTTCTGAGTTTTGAGTTTGTGGCAAAAGTAGGACAAATATGAAATCCTTATTCTTTATATTCATGTTCCAGTGTCATGGTTGTCACAGTAATATTTTAATAACTTGTATTACAAACCACAAGCTCAGAGGTGTTCAGATTTAGGGATCTGAGCCCTAGCTCTATAAAATGCCTATGAATATTTTCTCAACAC
>NW_008795138.1:6693766-6702150 GCF_000699145.1 Aptenodytes forsteri | reverse complement strand
AATGAATAATCATTAATTAAAAAATGCCTTTTAGAACTAAAAATCAAAGGTGATAAATCTTTCAACTTTTCCCTATCAAAAATGTAAATAAGGAGTGGTACTTGTGAACAATTGTAACACCAAACTCTCAGTTGTTGGTGTTGCAGAGGCATCTTTTACATTTAGGAATTATATATGCATTCATTTTTAAAAGGAAGCCCTGATATGGATTTTTTAAATCTTTTTATCCTTAGGAATCATCCAATATTTTACAGTGTGGGATCTGATCTTCAAAGCATTACTCATCTGAGAAATCCTTGCTATGTAAATAATTGCATTCACTTGCAAAGTCACTGGCTGCATGAGTAAAATGTACATGATTGACCTTTTCTATAATTCTATTACCTACTTTACAAAGTGGAGCAAGAATCTAAGAGCTCAAGACTGCATCATGTCAATCAGGATTTTTCCATTGATTTCAGTAGGAGCCAAGCAGGGTCTCAAAGACGCCAAAAGAACATTAACCCTAATCTATATTACTGTCTCACAGCAAACTTTGACCCCCCCCTCAGTCTGGAACTTTGCCTCTTGAAAGTATACCAATTTGATCTTTATTGAACACAGTGAACTTTGCTGTCACATCTCACCTGGAAGATATGAGCTTTTACGGTTCAAAGACAAAACACAGCAGGTTAAGCGCAAACCTTATTTCAGTCTGTTGAGCAAAAATTTAATATTTATTGTCTCGTGTTAAATTTTACAATATGAATGAAAAGTACTCTTAGGGCTCTGAAAAAAGGCAGTTAGACATGCTCATATTCAGCCTTCTTGTTCTTTCCAGTAGCTGTTGATCCTTTATATATTTCTACACTTAAGAACATGTAGTTGATGCAGTGTATTTTCATGATAAGTGTGAAAAAGAAAGGAAAAAAAAAATCATACTGGTTTGTCTGACACAAAAGTTTGAGGCACTACACTAGCATCTAACATTCCATAGTATTTTAATGGTATGATTTTTAATAGATAATCTCTGAAAGGAGTTTTCATTCAGTTTTAACCCTTTTAAACTGTATTGCTGAGAATATCATTAAATGATTATGATATCATTCTTATCATTATTCTTATTTCCTTATAAATTTTGGAGTCCTATAATAAGCATTATCAAGGCCTAATCATTTCAAACTTCGTTAAACCACATGCTCCCTTTGAGGTAACCTAGGCAAACTGAATATTGGCTTCTTTATCAGTATTCTGTTTTCCTTCACAGCAAAGAATTCATGAGTTATAGTCTGTCAAGGACAGAATTCCTACTCTGCACAAAATAGTAGTTTTGAATTATGTAATTTAGAAGATCGCCAAAAGTGCTTTGCTTGATACCATCTGGAGAGGAGTCCATACATTATTTACTATAGAAGAGGAAAAAAATTATTTTTCTTTTAAGATTTCTTCTTGATTAATGTTTCTAATATAAGACTGATCAGATTATGCTGAAGATTGTAGAAGTTACACATCACTTTACTTGACCTATCTAAAAAAATCTTAACTTTGCTGGAAACATTAAATAAAGGACAACTTGTATTTTCAGCTTTACACATCCTTTTGTGAAGAAGTTACAAGTATTTGTGTGTGTACACTGTATAAACCCTATGTTTATGCCAAATAAAACATTTACAGTATGTATTCTTTAAATAATGAAAATATAAGTAAGTAAATAAAAGAATACATAAATTCTGTATTTCATGTTAGGTGTTCCCAGGGAAATAGGAGGCCCCATCCTAAATCACACTGAACAGGGACCTTTTTTGTTTGCTTTTTTATTTGCTTTTTTGTTTAAAGCAACAAAAATTCTCAGCAACCTTTCTAGAAATAGATGACTTAAAACACGTGTTTTGGCATTCTTCTGTATCAAAGTTAAAATATAAAAGAATCCAGTTATGCAGTAGAAAACAAAATTCAATGAATGTAGAATTCAGTCTTCCAGTCAAATTTCTGAATCATGTAATCATTTAACTTCCTCTTTACTCTTTGGATTTCTTTAAAAATTTTTTTCATTGTCCTTCTTTTTTGTCTCTGGATGTTAGTAGGGGAAGCAGAAAGAGCACTAAAAAAACCCCCAAACTTTCTGACTTAAATGGTCCAGTCAGAATGAATGATTTAAGGAAAATTTTCCTCACTGCTTGAATTACTGGGATAGCAAGTGCTCAGTCACTCTGAGAGAAAGGTATACACACAGGTCAATCAAAAAGTAACAGGTGTTCAATGCAGTTGCCAATTTATGTATTTACCTGTAGAATTCTAAAAAATGTCTGAATATATATAGAGAGATTTTTCTAGTTCTTATACTTTGATGTTATTAACTGAGCAATAAAAAGCATGTTAAGGATATCAAGGTGACCACCTTGGGAAATTAAAATGGAAGACATTCATGCCTCTCAAGGCATCAAAAAGTGTTGGAGCTTCAAGAGATGTTTTCTTTTTTTTTTTTTTTTTTTTTAATGTTGGCAACCTACTATTTTTCCCTCCCTACAACATTCTGAAAAAGTGTTTGAGGAGTTTAATTGAAACTTTCTCAAGCATTTAGCAGGAGACAGCATACATGGACTATTTCATCCCAAATGTTTGAAACTTGGCAAAATTTTAAGCAGTGGAAAACAGGGTCATAAAAATTGAGATTCCAGGAAAATTAAAAATAGACATTCCTACCTACCTCATCTATGATCAACAACAACAAAAATTAATTTGCCAGGAAATTGTATGCTGGCAGGAAGATTTACTTTAGTCATCATTTGAAACTGCGCCAAAGTAATCTTATAAAACTGATGGAGGAAAAAAGCTCCCTTGAAGCCCTCAGATCTCTTTCCTTTGTCCTTTAAAAAATAAGTACTTCTGATTTGTGAAGCACACATTTCACCCCTGACTTTCTTAATCTAATTAGAAATTATTAACATTTTTATGATCTTGGTGTTTTAGTTATAAATAACAAAATGCTCAACTATTTCTGAAGTTAAGATAAAGCACTGATAAAAAAAGGCAATCAAGAAAATTCTCTAGTTAGTTGTATTGCAAAACACACAAAACCCAGGGGACTGATCCCTCCTTGTTCATATTCCCTTTGATTGGATTGCAGGAGTAGGGAAGTGATCATGCCCCTGTACTCGGCACTGGTGAGGCCGCACCTTGAATCCTGTGTTCAGTTTTGGGCCCCTCACTACAAGAAGGACGTCGAGGTGCTGGAGCGTGTCCAGAGAAGGGCAACGAGGCTGGTGAGGGGTCTGGAGAACAAGTCTTCTGAGGAGCGGCTGAGGGAACTGGGACTGTTTAGCCTGGAGAAAAGGAGGCTGAGGGGAGACCTCATTGCTCTCTACAACTCCCTGAAAGGAGGTTGTAGCGAGGTGGGTCTCGGTCTCTTCTCCCAAGTAACAAGCGATAGGACAAGAGGAAATGGCCTCAAGTTGCGCCAGGGGAGGTTTAGATTGGATGTAAGGAAAAATGTCTTTACTGAAAGAGTGGTGAAACATTGGAACAGGCTGCCCAGGGAAGTGGTGGAGTCCTCATCCCTGGAGGTATTTAAAAGACGTGTAGATGAGGCACTTAGGGACATGGTTTAGTGGGCATGGTGGTGTTGGGTTGACGATTGGACTCGATGATCTTAGAGGTCTTTTTCAACCTTAATGATTCTATGATTCTATGATTCTATAGTTTGCTAGACAACTGCCTGCTCATGAGTGAGCGATCTACTGTTCCCCTGCAGTGGGGACACCTGTTTAGCAGGTGAGTGGGACCACAGTACCCAGCAAGCAAGGTGAGCTGACAGGGACTTTGGCTGTTTGTGGGGCACTTTGCTTGGCAGTGGGTGCAAAGGGGATCCAGAAACACTGCTCCGGACAGGATGGGACTGTGCAGCAATGGCGGTGTCCTCTCCAGAGTCAGTGCCCAGCCTTGGCTGGAGGAAGCACCCTGGCACATTGGAGGCCATGGGTCAGACAGAGTGTCAGAGGGAGGATGTTGCCTCCCAGGGCTCATGTCTGTTGCTTTACCTGAGGCAGGGTGGAGTCAGAGTGATGGTGACCTCACCTATGAGGGGAGGCAAACAGACTGTGTAGCATGAGGGAGGATGAATAGCAGGTTTGTGTGATCTTCATAGAGAGCGCAGAGGCAAGAGGCTGAGCCACAGAATGCAAAGAAGGAGGGACAATGGAAGATTACGCTTGTATGAATGTGGATGGATACTCCAAAGATAGGGATGAATGGGAACTTGTGTTCTCTGGCAGCAAGAGAAAGGCTCCTCGGCCTTCAGATCTGAATTTACAGAATTGGTACATTGCACTAATAGCCAAGGAAAGGGAACAGACTCCATTAAAGTAGACTTCAGAGCCATCTGGGCCTGAACCAACCAGCAGGCCATAGTGTTTTGAGACTCTGTTCTGTATGAGATGAAAGCACCCACCTACCAACTAGAACTGCTGCCACAGAGGGTTTGTTGTTTGCTGGGGCTTGAATCCAGGATGTTGCATAGAGGCTGACAAGTCTCATGTGGCCTTTAGACTTTTTGCTCATCCCTGTGTGCATCAGTAATACTGCCAAAGGAGACCTGGAGCAATCAAAAGTGAGTACAGAGCAGTGAAGGCAAAGGTGGTTTTCTCCTTGGTCCTATGGATGATGGGAAAGGCTCAGGTAGGAGTGGATGCATCCTGAGAGATAACAAGTAGATGTGTGGTTGTTGTCAAAAGCAGTGCTTTGATTTTTATGACGGGGATTTCTGAGGAATAAGGACTGCTAGCGAGACATGAGATCTATTTGACAAAATGTGGTATGACCGTTCTTGCCAACAGACTGAATATGAAGGCTTTAAACTATTCATACCAGCGAATGGTGATAAGAGCTTGTAGTTAAGTGAGGGAAGGTAAGACAAGGGTATATGGGACAGGGTGATGGGTGTAAGTGAGGTCTTCTGAAGGGTAAAGCAGGTTAGAGGGTGGCCCACCTGAAGTGCAGGTGCACAAATGCACACAGACTGGGAAATTAACAGGAGGAGCTGAAGGTCCATGTATGGATGAAGAACTGTGACAACGCTGGCCTTGGAGGTTTCAAGACTCAGCTGGATAAACCCCTAAGCAACCTGGTCTGAATTCAGTGTTGACCTTTCTTTGAGTGGAAGTTGGATTAGAGACCTCCTGACATCCCTTCCAACCTGGATGATTCTGTAGTTCTCTTATTCTGATAATCTACAGTAGTCTAACTACTGAAAGACCTTTGTTTGCTAAACAGAATACACAATACAATACCTTCTGCTTTAGTTCAGTGCAGTGAGAAAATAGCATAATACTGTGCAAAAGCATGCAAGCTATCTGCAGAAAGCCAAATAGTTTTGTCAGTGCATGCTTTGCTTCAACTAATAAACTGATTCTTGTACATAGCTTCTTGGTTTTGAGATTAAACTTTTAGTCCAAGCAATAAAGATCTTGAATGAAGTCAAGACTATAGCACAGATGAATAGAAACACTTCTGCATCAGAACTCCATATTAGACAAGATTATTTAGAACTGTGATATAGGCTTTACACTGGTAACTACCTTTCCTCAAATAAAATAACAGATTGTTTACAATTCCTGTAGAAATTATTCTTGTATGAGCTTTGCAACAACAGCTCACGTGGCTGGCCCCCCAGTGATATTATCACTTGCAAATGCACTGTAAAATATTGCTTTACAGTTTATCTCACTATAAGCTTTCAACATCAGTTGAAACTCCAACGTTCAATTTTATTTCTTTGTGAAGCAGTGTTTAGATCACATTAACCCCCTCTCAGTTCAGTTTAAAGTCTCACATCCAGGATGGACACTCTTGGCTTTCTGCAGATATGTGAATTGCATTAGTGGACATCAGTGATGATGATCTACTATTCTAAGCAATAAAAAGTCCTGCCAATCACTTTGGGTGAGCTAAAATAAACTGAGTCCTGTGAAAGTGGGAAAATAACTGAGAAAACTTTGATCAGGATTAGAAAAGTTTACCATTACCAAAACTAAGACATCTGTTCTAACCTAAGTTGAAATTGACCTTTATAAATTCAGTCATCTTTACTGTAATCAACTTGAATAGACATAGTTTCTGGTTAGATGGTATACTTAAAAATGCCTAATACTATGCATGTGAGTTGTCCCAGATGCTACAGTAAGAATATTCACATCATGACAGCAAAGCAGATATTTAAGTGCTTTCGGAGTATGGCAGCAGGCTGGTATAAATGTTGTGTATCTGCTTCTAAAATAAAAGTTGTTAATTTCCTCAGACAAGTAGACAGAAAAAATGAATATTGAGAGGCCAGTGACAGTAGCAACATTGCTAAATTGCTAAAAAATACCCAGCCCAAACCCAACCTTCCCCTTCCCCACAACTTGCTAATTGTGTAACACTCAGTTTGGAAACAGAAAACTGCATTTGTTGGAAGTACAGAAGTACAGAAATTTGGCTCTACTTTCTACTTAACATGTTACAAAAAATAATTTAATCACTAGAAAAAGTAATCAACATATAGGCTTTACTTTCTTATTAAACTGAAAACAGGAAGCTATATTTCAGTTTTCTAAGCATAGAAGCCATACAATTTGAGATCACCGTAAGCTATCCTGCCTCATTTATTTGAGTCAATACAGTCAGTGGAGTATGGAGAACTATTCTGATGGCCAGATCTGGATGCCAAATTTAAGCAAAGCAGAAATGCTCTTCAGCTTCTACTGACTGTATTGATTTGGGACATGACTCACTTCCTCACAAAAAGGTTAACATATGAGATACCATAGCAGACCTAAGAAAGACTTTAGGAAGCTCCCTTAAGGAAGCGCTTGTCTAGATGGCAGGTAGAGGACATCTTGGGGGTTTGAAATTAAAGAGATGCCCATGTTTAGGCAACCGCATCCCATTCTGGATTTCCATTGTCTATAATAGGAGTTTAAGCATGTGTATCACAGGTTGCCTTCTCCCTTATAAAATGGTAAATTTAGGTGACCATGATCTGCAGCTGAAGAGCACTCAGGCACAGGTATGATATGATAAAGGTAGCTACTTATGTCCTCAAAGATAATTAGGTAAACATCTCTGTAATTTGAATGAAGAAGCATTGGACATGTATTTACACTTACAAGCAACTTGTCAAGGGTAAAGACTACCTGAAAACACTGCTTAAATAAACGAGACCTTGACTATATCTGCCCGGCTCTAACTGACTGGATTAATCTGATATGAGTTGAAAAACAAAGAAGCATAAGATTAACTTTGTTATGTAACTGTTGCCAGGATCAAATTTTGTATAACAAATTTGGGGAAGGACACAGAGGTCGTAGAAATCATGGTGATAACCATTAAAGTGGCCTTAGAGATGAAAAAGGTAAAGGAAAATGAGCCAGTGTTACATGATTAGTGAGGCCATTGGCAGTGTATGCTGCAATCTAATATAGAAAGTAATAGATCGTTAAGGCAATAGCTCCTGGAGGGAACCCATCCACCAACATCTGACTCATATGTCAAAGTCTGAGTCCTTCTGTGTAGGGGCCAGGCCATCAGACAGGACTTGGACAGGTCAAGCAGTTGGGGCAAGTGCTCTGTGGACTGAGGATAGACTGGAGGGGCTGGACCATGATCTGTGGGAGTGTGAAATGTGTGTGCCGTGGAATAGAAAACTTTACCCATCCTGTTTAATGAATAAATTTAAAATTATATGTCACGGAGTGTTATGGTTCTCTTTTTGCATCTTTCCCACCAAAATTCCCCCATGACATTAGGGTGAGTATGTTACCTTGTCAACGGAGTCAGAATTCACAGCCTTTCAAGGATATTATTCTGCTTACAAATATATCAGCTACTTCTACAAAGGCCCTTCTGGAATTAACATGAAGTGAAACCACGCAGCTCCATCTCCTAAATTAAATGTTCAAGGAAGTGTTTAAAGATAGGCTAATGAATGCCACTACAGCCTTGTGAGGTAGGTAGCTATTATTAAACCCATTTTTCAGATGCTGAAATTGAGATATGAAGTAGTAAACTGGCTGAGGGCCACACAAGAAGTCATTGGCAAAGGCAGATAAGAACACAGGTGTTTCTGGCCTCCTGACCCTCACAAAAATCCATAAAACCAAGCTCTCTCTATGAATGGATGATGTTATATCAGCCTGTGAGCATAGAGCTCTTGGAGGTAGCAGAAAATTAGGAAAAAAAAAAAAAAAAAAGAAATGTTTGTCATACTGATGTTGGCCTTCTGTAACATTTTCATTATACATGTTGAAATTCAGTGTTCTACTGCTTCTAATAGAAAACTCTTTATTCATTTTCTCTTTTTTCTTTTTCTTCCCCCCCCCCCCCCCCCTTGCAGTGAGAGACTTTGGCTGGTCTGGGGGGGGGCATTGTGT
>NW_008795138.1:6691991-6693712 GCF_000699145.1 Aptenodytes forsteri | reverse complement strand
CATACTTGTGTATATGTGTTATCCAACCCTGTAGAAAATAAAAACAATTATATGTAAGCAAATACATACAACTGAAGATTTTTTCTTAAAAAAATAAATGTTCATGTATTCTTTAAGAAATGAAACCACATTGCATTATTAGTCACACATAAATGTCATATTTTAGTTCCAGTTAGAACCAAAGCTAAAAAAAGTATATTTTTTAATTTTTCTTGGATGCAGAGAAGTGTATAGATATGCTGGGATACCTTAATCAAAACCTATTTTTATCTAAGTATTTCTATAGTCTTCTTAGAACCAAAGTTAAATGAATACTATAATAAATAAGTAAAAGAGATAAAATTCCATATTATAAAATACAGAAAAGGGTGTAAAGGATATAATCCTTAATACAGTTCTATATGTTTCAAAGTAATTTCATTAAAACTCTGTAATCCACAGTTCCCTAATGATTTTATGCCTAATTCCATAAAAAAATTTCAGTGAAGGAAAATGCATGACAACAACGGATATATACCGTTTCTACCTCTTTAGATCATTTAGAACTAGTACATGTTGTCTGAGACCTGTTATTCCAGCTTAACTATGGCTTAATAAGTCATATCTGAATTTTAACATTAAACATTAGACTAGTGTAATTCTAGGAATGAACATCAATTTTATAACCAAAATCCAGTCCATATCAGAGAAATGATGATTTAAATACAACTCTTCCTCATTCTGATTGGAGGAGTTAGTTCAGGTAGCTACTTTTTGTGAAGCATATGCGTACCTCACAAAGCAATACAGTACCTGCCTGATCAGTGATTTTCTCTACCTCTAAAAAGTCTAACACTAAAATGGTTGGATCTGGAGACCTATAATGCAAAAGTCTTCACTTTTTAAATAGATTCTTTGGTGGCTGTCTGTATATACATGATAGAAATCCTCTTTTTAAATAAATAGGCTTTAACGGAGAGAAGAAAATATGGCTACTCCATGTTAGAGAGCACATAAAAAAAAAATCTCCTTTTAACAATGAAACAAAATGAGGATTGACTTAAAAGGCAAGGTATAAGTATGAGACCTAAAATAAGTGTATTTTTTCTAAGGAAAAAGGAAAAATTAGACCATAAGTTTTCTTTACCTTCTCTTATTCTTTACTAAACCCTTAAGTGTTCTTTTCTGGTGGTAAACTTCCATTATTATCAAAGAGTTTGTTGCTAGTTTCTTAGCAACCCCTGTTGTGTGGTTAATGTATCGCTGAGGTTTTTTTGCAAAATAACAAGGAGCATAGTGACAGTTATATACACATTCAGACTGCTACACTGATACTTTTATCCAGGCTAAAAATCTGTCCCTTTTTTCATATCACTTTTATCCTATAGATGAAGGCATAAGTTAGTTATTGGATTTCTTTTACTATAAAACTGAATTTTCAGTGAATGTCTACTGTCTTATGGGAGCTTTACTGAAATTTAGGATGAGATCCTGCCCTCTTTACTGATCTTGAAGTATTCAGTCAAACTCTTCAGACAGCAATACAATTATGGTGAATGGCAGTGGAGAGAATAGAATTTTTATATTTAACTTCATAAAAATATAATAATATTTTTCCTTATAAAAGGGTTCTTCTTTCACAGCTTATGTGAATTAAACTGTTTTTATGCAGGGGGCATTTCAGAAAGATTTTAAGTCCATTTTATTTGCTTAAAATAAAGTTATCCTTGGGGGATACTCAG
>NW_008795138.1:6679831-6689518 GCF_000699145.1 Aptenodytes forsteri | reverse complement strand
GCCGGGGTTGGAGTGGCCGCAGTGCAAGTGCATGTCACCGGAGTCTGAGTGGCCACAGGGCCTGTTGCCAGAGTCTGAGTAGCCGCAGGGCGTGTTGCCTGGGTCTGAGTGGCCGCGGGGCCTGTCGCTAGTGTTGGAGTGGTCGCAGAGCATGTCGCCGGGGTCCGAGTGGCCACAGGGCCTGTTGCCAGAGTCTGAGTAGCCGCAGGGCGTGTTGCCTGGGTCTGAGTGGCCGCGGGGCCTGTCGCTAGTGTTGGAGTGGTCGCAGAGCATGTCGCCGGGGTCTGAGTGGCCGTACGGCGTATCGCTGGGGACGGAGTGGCCACAGGGCGTGTTGCCCGGGTCTGAGTGACCACAGGGCGTGTCGTTTTACTGTCAGATCCAGAGACCTTCTCTTCCCTTTGAGGGTACTGAATGGTGTTGAACAGGGCTCGTTTTTCTTACTAAAAGCCAGAAAGAAACCTGCAACGTCTCTGTCTCTCTGTCTCTCTCTCTCTCTCAGCCCCCCACCCCCTTCCCTGGTGTACAACAGTCACTAAACATTTCTTACATAATTTCTTTTTATTTTTGGGAAAACTGCATTTTAATCCAGTGAAATTTCTATGGACAAGAGAGAAAGGGCTCAAACTGATTTCAAAAAGAGGTCCACCAGTAACAAACTTGAAGCATGACTGCAGATTGTTGCTGCAAAATAGAGTGTCTTTGGTTCTGTGGTTTGTTTTTTTAAAAATTTTAATAAAATACAGTCTTTATTAATGAAGAATTCTAAAATTTATTTTTATACCTTTTCTACATAAAAGAACATTTTTCCCTTCCTTTTTAAGGTAATCTGTTATAAAAACTGGCAGAATTCTAGAAAAAATCTTTGGGATGTTAGACTATAAATTTACAATCCAAAATAATTCTTCCAACTTTATAAAAGATTAGATGCAATGATGCTTTTCAAACAGCCCTCTGACCACTTACATCGTTTATGTGGTGCCTGATCCTTAATTTCTTTGCTGAATTTGTAAGTAACCAATTTGCACCATTTATGAGGGTATTGTTTTGAAATGTCCACAAAACTCCATTTGCCTTTCTTCTCAGGAGCTGGAAATCAAATCATTCTAGTCTGAAACAGTAACATAAAATAAAAAAAAAAATTAAGCATACTTCTAACTTCAAACATTCAACTACGCGAGACCCCAGTCTGCATCGTCCCCTATGTTTTAGCATACACAGCATGAAATAAACAGAAATCCTAAAATAGGTTTTGAAATAGTGAGTAGCATTCTTCCCTTAGGTTCACTGGGTAGAATTTCGGTAACTTCTTCTAAATTTCTGTGAACCTAACTGTAGTCAGGACTCTGCAAAAGCATACTGTGGTGAAAATCCAAGGCTTTATTTTCATTTGCATCATTTCACAGTGTGAAGCAGCCCTAAAAAAGTTTCATTTCATTTTAAGTGAATCTGACATGAGTACAATGACATTCTGTATCAGCTGAGTGTAAGGGAGAATCAGGTCACTGGCTTGTTAACCCACTGTATCTTCTTACTCCAGGAATATCAGTTAAGAATATTGCTTGCATTTGTAATGCATAAAGTTTGTGGAAAAAAGAAATCTATTGACTGTGCTAAAGCTTGTTATCTTTGTTGTGGCTTAATAGACAGCAGCAATGACAACAAAATAAATGCTGTAAAGGTTGCAACACCTAACACATGCAAGGAAGCCTTTTTGGGTTGGTATGTTCCATATAATTAACACTATTTTTGTGTAGTGAAGCCATCATCAAGACCATTAAGTGTTTTTCCATAGTTAAACATTAAGGGTTCAATTTCCTTGCCTAAATAAGCGTCCATTGCCATTTGAGATGTTATAAGGTACCTGAAATGTCCACACAGCGTGGCAGGATTACACAGGAACGTTTGCCTTTTGTAGGAGTATCTAGAGGCTCAGCAGTTTACCCACAAACATCTTCATGCTGTAATCAGTTAGGTGTAGGCATCCAAATCAAGCCCTAACTAAAACTAGCATGAAACAAGATGGACTGTAATGTACATTAAGGAAATTTAAGGGGAAAGAAACATAAATGGAAAATTTGTATAATGGAGGATGTAAACTATTTGCTACACTGCTACTGACTGTTTGCTTTAGCCACAATAGTTGGGATTCAGTTTGGCAAAAAATCACACACACATACATTTCTCTATGTAGGTATGTATGCAAGCCACTTACATTTAATAGAATCATAGAATATCTCAAGTTGAAAGGGACCCATAAAGATCACTGCATTCAGTGCTAACTTGCTCATAGATAGAAACCCAATACATTTTGAAACCTCCTTGGGTCCTATGTGCAAGATATGGATTCTCTGCAGGTCTCATCTGCCAGCCCTAAGCATCTATCTCGGATTCTCTGTATCTCACATGGTACCAAAATGCCTATATGTGTGCACCTAAATCAAGCCTTTAGTCAGTATGATCAATGTTACCTTGAAAGCTGCTCATGTCACCCTAAATTAGGCACCTTCTTTTGGTCAGCTGAATAGCTCTTAAGCTCCATTACCTATACTGATTAGGTGCTTTATTAACTTGTCCACATATGTATGTTTAGTGACATATGAGAGCTGCACAAGTCTGGCAGATATGACACAAGACTGCAGGAGACCTGCCCTCTCTGGAAACGCAGATGTAATATACGTGGGACAGTCTCAGGTAAAGAAGATGGCACTGGATGCCTATGTTTAGGCAACTGATCTGAATGCACATGTACAGATTTATATTACAGTTAAACGGCCTAATCTTGAATCCCATCTAACATATGCTTCTAAGTTATTCACAGACGTATAAACAAACCATTCATCGGTCATCATAAGGTTACTAAGAACCTTATTTAAAATTAAAGGTAGAAATGTTTCTCTTCTTATCTTCACTAGAGAACATGACTTCCACAGGTCACTTTTTGCACAATTTATTTCTTTCTTTGTTTATTTTCCTTTCCTGCCTTTAAAATTGTGGATGTTTTCAGCCTCTTTTCAATTAACTTCATCATAAAAAAAGTTTATGTAACTATCCTCAGTTGTTTTACTTTTTAATCTCTTCTGGCTGCATATTATTGTATTACTGGGCACAGAGATGCTTACGGGTTCTAGGGTCCAGATGTGTCTCATCATGTTCCCAAACCACATCACTCTTCCTACCCTGTAGTTAGGCTTCTACATAAAGCAAACCTGTCAAAGCAAACTGAATGAGAGGTGTCACACCTACACATAGATTCCTGACCTTGATGAATAGGGACTGCCCTGAGATTTTACTACAGCACTTGCCAGCATGTGAGTTTATTTTTAGCTTCATTTTATAATGAATGGATTGAGATCTGCCTATGGCAACCATATCTGATCCCAGTATTGTTACACTACAAATACTTTGAATTTCTGTAGCATCATTTTTGTGAAATGTATAGAGCTGCTCCAGTCATACTTTGGAAAAAAAATAATTAACAGAATATTTTTCTGTGTATGCAAAACTTAAACTGTGTGCAGAAATAAAAAGTAGTATTAGTATGTTAATAATACAGTAATATTAATCAGTAAAGGAGTCTACCATCAAGGAAAAGATCAGGCACAGTTTGCTTTCACATGTCAAGAGAGAACACCTAGAAAAATAAATGGAATTTTACTTCAAGAGTTCAAGAAAATGTCAAGAGTTTTTGTTTGCTTTCAGAAAAACACAAAAAAGCTGAAGAAAATATTTTTTCTTTTTTTTCAGCAAAATCTGTTTGCATCAATTTGGAGGGAGGGAGAAAGAGATTTTTAAAAAGTATATTTCAGCCTGAGATATGAGGAGAGAAAGAAAGCTGTAATATTCAGAGAGATTTTCTAACCTTAACCTCAAGCTAAAGCCATCAGGACTTGTTCAATAATGGTGACAGCACATGATTCATTCACTTATTTCATCTTGCCAAGGACAATTGTACAAAGACAGGGAAAAAAAAGCAGTCTGTGCCTTTTCTTGTCTATTTCATAGGTGGCTTCAAAGTTAAAACTTTTTAGCCATATCCCGCAGCTGAAAATGCTCAGGAAACAAAATAAAACTTAATAATAGTTAATTTTTTTTTTGCTATAGAAATAGTAGGAATTGGAAAAGTGCAAGAAATCTCATTAAAAGCTTTTGTTTTTATTTAATAACATTAGAATCATAGAATCATTAAGGTCAGAAGAGACCTCTAAGATCATCGAGTCCAACCGTCGACCCAACACCACCATGCCCACTAAACCATGTCCCTAAGTGCCTCATCTACTTGTCTTTTAAATACCTCCAGGGATGGGGACTCCACCACTTCCCTGGGCAGCCTGTTCCAATGTTTCACCACTCTTTCAGTAAAGAAATTTTTCCTTACATCCAATCTAAACCTCCTCTGGTGCAACTTGAGGCCATTTCCTCTCGTCCTATCGCTTGTTACTTGGGAGAAGAGACCGACACCCACCTCGCTACAACCTCCTTTCAGGTAGTTGTAGAGAGCGATGAGGAATCCCCTCCGCCTCCTTTTCTCCAGGCTAAACAGTCCCAGTTCCCTCAGCTGCTCCTCATCAGACTTGTTCTCCAGACCCCTCACCAGCCTCGTTGCCCTTCTCTGGACACGCTCCAGCACCTCAACGTCCTTCTTGTAGTGAGGGGCCCAAAACTGAACACAGTATTTGAGGTGCAGCCTCACCAGTGCCGAGTACATTAGTCACAGTGTACAGTAATTCAAGTGGATGTTAAATGGTTGCATGTTATTTTATAGGTTTTTGAATCATAGTATAAATAAGTGAATCTTCATGAGGGTATTTTTTCAGGCATCATTATACAGACATTTTGTGATACTTGGTACATAACTTTGAATCCTTTAGCTTACCTCCAGTAAAATTATTCATGGCTCGGACTCACCTGTGCCAGCGCTATATTCTTCTCATTACTGAAGCATGAGAATAACTTTCCTTTCTTATGTATTTGTTCTCATAATGCTGCTGTAGTGAAAGAAGTAAAAAAAATATCCCAAGTTTACAACTAGGAAATTGCATTAGAGAAATATCAAAGCCTTAAGCCTACAATGACTTAGACATTGTAGACAGAATATTGGAAGGTGTCTTAATGCCTAAGAGCCTCCTTGACCCAAGATTAAGTCTTTTTTAATGTGATACTTACAGAGAATGAGTGAAATTGGATTACTCACCTTTTGGAAAATTAGACCCTTTGAATACTCAGTTTTTCATTTGAAAGGGGGGTAGGAGAAAAAGAAAAGGAAAAAAAAAAACACCACAAAAACCAAACCAAGATTTTTTTAATGTTATTTTACAGCTCCATTAACTTCCAAAAATCTTTCAGGGATTCAGTAAAATTCTAGTCATCTTTGATGTTAACAAAAACAATTTCATCATTAGCAGGCATTCTTCAAACCCACAATGTACATTGCTATCATAGAATGTGAGACAAAGGATATAAGTAATAGGACTCTTTCAGGTTTCTGAAATACCTACAGCTACTGATCATATCTTCAGCTTAATCTTCTTGGTTCTTTGCAGAATCCACATGGAAATATAAAAAACAATATGTTGTACTAGAAAAAAAAGAAAAAACAGACACTGTTAAAATAGCTTTGCCTGATGCACACCTGTGCTTTCTGAAATAGAAGTTCTTCCAACAAACATGACATTGGCAACACATAATTGCACAGTATGACCTTGTATCAAAACACGGTTTACCCTCAAACATTGAGGTGATTTCTCTAATGATTTCTGTTTCTTCTAAACTTATGTTTAATTATTTGTCTGTAGTAGCTATTTAAGAAGTCGATCATTGGCATGTAAGCAGTGTTATAGGCGAGTCAGAGGTTTAACAGTCCCCTGCTGTGCATTCTAAATGGATAGGGGATTACAGAGGTTCAAGAGCAGCCCTTTTTTGCATATATTTTGAAATGTTTCTTGAAAATTGATCATTCCAGAGCAAGCACAACTATGTGAAGATAAGAAACAAGCTTTCCCACATTATGCAAATTCCCACCCAAGTCAGAGAATGTCACTTCACTTCTGGAGTTGAGAGGGTTTGCACATTTGAACTTCACAGAGTTCAGCTCAGCTGTCTGTCCTTTTCTTTCCTCCTCAGTAATTATTCTTAGCAGTGGCATTGTAACTCTAAGATACATGTGAGCAAGTGCATACAAAATCAATCTTCACTTAGGCTTTCTTTGGATTTTTTTTCTCTTTCTATTCCTCCTACTAATGAGTAGTTATGACATTTAAATGTGCTTATGTGTGGGGTTCAACTCAGTCATTTTTAGAGGTTAAGGAACCATTTAAAATACAGGCCATGGCAAACGAGTCCTGTGACTGAAACAAGCTCTTCTCAGTACAGTTTCTGTTCAGTGTTGTTCTAATTGTGGAAAAAAGAAACACATCTGTAAAGTAAGAAAACTTTCTTTTACTGACAGCAGGACTAGTATTTACAATGCCTGATGCATAGGCATTGTACAAACATAAAATGACACTGTTTTATTTTAAAATATTTTAAAATCCAAAGAAATAAATGGGAGGAGAGCTGAAGTCTAATTTTGATAACAAACTGCAAATACACTTCAGCAAGACATTACGCTCCATAAAACGTACATGGAAAAGCCTGATAGTGATAGAACAGCTTGCCTTCACCCACCTTGGTGAAAAAAAAAAAATCAGATTGAACTCCACCAAAGTTCTGCAATGAAACAGGTTTTTTTTTTTTTGTTTTTTTGTCTGGCTGGTTTGTTTTGATTACTCTCCAGAAAGTTCTGTGCCCCTGAATGTTCATTTAGGCCAAATATAGGGGCTTTTCACTGGAAAGATGAGAGACTGCAGCAGAGGTCAGTTTCTTCTGCTACAGAAAAGAAACATGTAGGAAGTAAAAGGGGTGAGCTCCAAAGAGACAGCTGTGCTGTTCCTGTTGTACTACTACTGAAAAGACTATACACACCTTTCTTGCTCCACCTGTGGCGGACAGACTGATTTTCTAGGGTACTAACACAAGCAAAGGAGGTGTTTAGTGATATAGTCTGTATAGGTCTTCTGGTAAGCGCTAGCCTGAATCCTTCAGTGAAATTGTAACTTCATTAAAGTCAGTGGGACCTTTCTCACTGACTTGCAGGGCAACAGAATTTCATGCATATTCTGAAGAGCTTGGCTTTGAGATGAAAAGCAAACACTAACAAAACCAGGCAGGTATAAAGTCATTCTTTGTCTGACAATAACTCCTTTGTGTGGAACTGCCTCTACAGTAGAATGGGATGGAATAAAATAAAACAGAAGAAAACTGAATTATTTTGCTTTTCTCCTGCACCAGTTAACCAGGCTGAACACGTAGAGCTGGAAAAAACTGCACTATCATAAAAACTACACAGTACTTCACTGAGCTGCTTTTGGAACATTTGCCTTCTATCAGGACAAATTTTTAACATGATCAATCATGGTAATTCAAGAGGGACTGGCTGAGCCAACAGTGGGCTTGGAGGCTATGTCAAAATATGTAATAATCTACTCAGTCTTGAAAGGCTCCTATTAAAAATGGTGAAAGTAAAATGCAACATGAATATGGCAGATCTGAAGAACTGCCTACATTTGTTTATAATTTAGTAAAATGCCTAATTTTATTAAGGTAAATACTGTTTACATTTTTTCTTTCCTGAGTAAGACACATTTTCTCCTTTCAGATTTTTAACAACTAAAATTTCTCCCATATTTTCCTAATTCAGGGAGAATCTACTGAAATGAAGATTTATATGTATGAAATTAGTACATATAAATACCGTGGAAAATTCCAGGGTTACTCAGTGAGATAAAGTAAAGGACTATTGGTACCTGATAATTTATTTAAAGGAAGTAGAAGTTGTCAATTTCTTCTGTAGGTGACCTTCATGGTGAGGCAGTTAAATGAATAAAATTACAGAAAAATAAAATAATTTGAACTCACAAGTAAGACATTAAAGCAAAAGTATTTGCAATGAGCAATCAAAAAAAAAAAAAATCCATTATTTTTAATCTTCACTCCTATTATCGTGTTATGCCATGAAATTACAAGCAATGAGTTTAGCACATTAGCTTCTATGGAATATTAACGAAAGTGTGTTTTTTTGTTTTTTTTTTCTTAGTTTTAACATTGAATGTTAGAATATAATTACAGTATTTTAATGTAATAGCTCAAAATGCTTCAGTGTGCCATTCAAAAGGTTAGCTTTATGGAAATAAAACCAGAGTTTACTTCAGATTTCAAGACCAAGATTTTATAGGTCATTTATCCTGTGACATGTAAAGCCATCTTGGAGTAGTTTGGACAGTACCTTTGGTTACGATGACCAGTGGGTTTCCAAAATAATAGTTCTGGACCCTTGAATATATTAAGAAAAATGTCCTGATGGACGGCTGGGTGGCTTTTCTGCATTGTTATTTTATAGCAGGCAAGAAGAAACTTCAGACCTGCCACTGTCAATTAAATGCGTAAGATAGATGTGCCATCGTTAGTTTTTTGGTGGAAAGGATAGGTATGAATTTAAAAGAAAGCAGTGTTCACATCTCTTCAAACAAAATCAAAGCCTTTAAAATTTCAGATGTAGCCAGAGTTTGAATAGAAGCATGGATGAAACTAATCCCATGAAGGCACAGGAAAATTCACAGAATCCACAACAGTCTTTCAGATTGCTACTCTTGTAAAATGGCTGCAATGGAGATAATAGCTGTATACTGAATGCAGGAAAAGGTGGTAAAAATGTGGAAGGGGAAGACAGAGTTTGGAGTATTTGAAATGCTCACACAATATTGCTGTAATTTGTGGAATGGTCTATTGCATTTGCATGGGGTTAATAAGAAAACTAGTTCAAAAGTGAAAATCATTGACATCCTTATCATAGCACTCAAGGCTGTATATGCTAGGAAGAAATATATGGTCAAATGCTGTCTCTTTCAATTTCAGTGTATAAGGTTTGGGTCCACTTTAGCAAATTCAGAATAATGTTTATAAACTGCTACTAAAATCACCATTGCATCATTTCCCAAAGTATGCACAATGGCAAGAGAAATGTAGTTCCAGACGGTTACTTTTCTGGACTGTATAAATGCACTAAATGAATACTACAGACACAGATGTCAAGCAGGTGAGGGTTTCACATATTGCACAAGAACTGTTGAAATAATACTTCAAAGAAATAATTGAAGAACAAAATACCAGAAACAAAGGAAAACAAGTCAAAACAGAAATTGTGAGAACAGTAGCAGCAATATTGTTATGCAAACCATCTGTACTGATGATAACATTGAGATATCACTCAAAAGTAAATACTGAAATTACAGAACTGAGTAGTTCAGGTTTGAAGGACTGCACAATAATGATGAATGAAACATTAGCCATTTCAGTCCTGCCTAAAGTGGATATACTACAACCAGGAGTTATTTCAAGACAGCTGGGATTTCCTTAAAGTTTTCAACATCACAATAAACAAATACAGGTGATGAGAAGAATATCTTTTTCATATCCAAATAAAACCAAATTCTGTCTTCCTTCTTCACTCCCTTCATTGTCTCAGCAGTACGTATTAATAATTTAAGAAATAGGCTGTCCCAACAGAATTCCATTATGTTGTTGTGGTTTAACCTCAGCTGGCAACTGAGCACCACACAGCCACTCTCTCACTCCGCACCCCCCCCGTCG
>NW_008795138.1:6638002-6678680 GCF_000699145.1 Aptenodytes forsteri | reverse complement strand
CTTAGCAACAACTAAAACATTGGTGTGTTAACATTATTCTCATGCTAAATCCAAAACACAGCACTGTACTAGCTACTAGGAAGGAAATTAACTCTATCCCTGCTGAAACCAGGACATATATCAAGCCCCATTCATGCTGTGCACTGCACAAGTAATGAGGACAAATTTGACCAGCACGATAAAATTTGTTGTTGATACAGTACAAACAAAAAAATGAGACTGAATAGAGTGTTATGTAATTGTGGTTAGTCCTCATCCAGAGAGTTATCTCAGATATTTTTGTAACTCACTTATTATAACAAGTAGATATGCCTTAAAAAGATATCTGTTCCAATTGCTCTTACAATTTTTAAACAAGTAAAAAGATCATATAAGGAAAAAATAACCACAAAACCTATACAACTTGCCTTTATGACAGCAACAGTCTTAATCAAGACATGCCAGTCTTCTTTAAAATCCCCAACACTTTCCTTGAATTTTCATTACTTGCTCCTCAAAGTATCCAAGCAATACCGGGAAATCTGTTTGTTCTTTCAACCTTACTGAAAAATATTTTAACTTCTTTCTTTCTCTCTTTGATATGGTGATTTCATAAAACCAGAAGACTGGAGTGAAAAAACATTCTTAGTTAAATACCATCATTACAGAAATGGTGGACTATGGAAACAAAAAAAAGCGAGAGCCCTTGTAGAAAATCACAAAAATCAATACAATAAGGCACGAGGTTGGTTAAAATTCTTGACTAAATAAAGCAAAAAGAAGTTGCACTGAAAAATTTTAAGACACTGAAATTTATATTTCAATGAGAAATGTCTCTGTCACACACAAAATCTTCAGATCTTGGAATATCAGAGGAGTGTTTTGATTTCTGTTTTGATTTCTAATTCCTGGTTCCTACACATTTTTTTAAAAAGAACAGAGTCATAAAATGAGGTTGGGATTTTAGTTTTTGAAATCCTCAACATTTTCTCCTGTCTACAAGAAGAGAGAAAAGGGGGAAAAGCCAATTTTTAAAGGGAAAATCATTAGTGTCTGTAGTTGCTCTCCTTATATTAGTTCTCCAAGGGTATGTGATCTTGAGAATATCCAATACAGTTATGCAATTTTTGTGGATCAGAAAGGGGAAAATTCTTCACTTGTAAAAATCCTGAAAATAAAAAGACAAATGATAAATGACCTGTAAGTTAAGGAGAGGTTCAGCCACCTTTTTCATGAGGAGTATGAGCTCATTTCATTTGTCCAGATGATTTAATTGCACATTACTTGCTGAGGTATGAAACTGTGCTGGACCGGAAATTTGCTGTTTATTTTTCCAGCAGAAACACAGGTGTATCAGAAGAAAATAAGGTACCAAAAATGAACACATGTCCTAGAAATCTTTAATAAACCATATATTAATATAAAAGGAAATGGAAAATATATTAGAATACAGAATTTAAATAAAGTCATACACACATGCTTATAAAACAAAGGTGGAATCTGAATATATAAGAGCTGAGACACTGAGTAAGGTAAGCTTTTTTTAGTACTAGCCCCCATGTTATTTTATGAAAGAAAATCATCGACAGCTAAGAGAAGTGTTAATCTACTGGTGTTGATGTCTGCCCTGAGGTACTTTTCATGTCTCAGTGATTGATTCTATGATGTTATGAATTAATCAGCAGTGTCAGTTGTCTATTCCTATTTTTCTCTGTTATGATGACATTCCTCTTAGCACAGCGTCCACTTACTTCCTGATGAATTTCTGCTTGTTCTTTTTCCAATAGAGACTCAGCATTTTGCAATGTGTACTAGTGCTAAGAAACATTTTCTGAGACTGGGTGCTCAGGACTACAGCTCAAAAAAAGATAAACAATGTGTCACTGCCGCAAATACAGAATTTAGAAATCCGCATACAACGTTACTCTGAAATCTGGGCTCTCTAGCAAAAAGAAAATATAGGGAAAGAATAAAAAAATGGTCTGTTAGAGAACTACCTAGCATATATTACACAAATTAATAGCAGTGTAGATGTTATATATATGTGGCAGGGTTCTGAGGCCTGGTTATCCCTATCCAGCCCCTCCAAGGGTCCCTCCACCCTACCCGCAGCCCAGAACCCCCTTTCAGCCCCCTGGGGCCACCAGTCCCTGCCCCCGCGACGCCGCAGCAGGGCCAGTCTACAGCTCTCCATAGCCTTGCCCTGCCCAGCCATGGGCCCCACTGAGCCAGGACCATGTCCCAGCGCAGCCTCAACCTGTCCCTGTCCTCAGGGAGATGCCTGATGCCTGGGGCTGCCCCTGTGCCCCTGGCTGCTCTGCTGCTGTCTGGGTTGATGGGATAGGCCCTGGCTGCCAGGCTCTGCCCTGCCTGTTCCACCAGAACCCCTGTTGCTCCTCACTCACCCCAGCCCCAGGACACCTCCAGACCACAATGCACCCTGACAGTCAGCTCCTGCCATGCCATGTCCAGCCCTAAGCATGGAACACCATGGAGCCTGACCCACAGCTGTTTAGAGTCTTGCCCTTCTAACACCTCCTGAGGGACTAGCCTGGTACTGGCCTCTGAACGCCTCCCCCCCCACTGCTGACTCCTTGCCTAACCCCAGTGAGCCCACCTGGCCTCCTGAACTCATCATGGGCAATCCGATACCACCACCTCCAACTCCAGCACCAAGTGCCCCCTGCCATGTCCCTTTCCCAGTTCGTTATCCCTGCCCTGGTTCCATGTCCCCTGGGAGAGCCCTGTGACAACCCACAGAAATTAAATCTCCCTTCTGAACCAAACCTGTGTGGCTTGACAACATGCCCAGACCCTCACATGTCCTAACTTTCAAATAGTGTAGGATGAAAATCATCAGACCTCTTTAGGACTCCCTGAATATATGTGAAGTAATAAATTTAACACTGCTGGTGACTGGCCTCATCCATATTATTACATTCCTTAGACTCTGTTGTGGTTTAACTTCAGTCAGCAACTGAGTACTACACAGCTGCTCGCTCACTCCTTCCCCCCCCGGTGGGATAGGGGAGAGAATTGCAAGAGTAGAAGTGAGAAAAACTCATGGGTTGAGATAAAAACAGTTTAATAATTGGAATAAAATAATAACAACAACAACAATAATAATGTAATAATAATAATAATAGTAATAATAATACACAAAGCAAATGATGCACAGTACAATTGCTCACCACCCGCCGACCGATGCCCAGCCAGTCCCCGAGCAGCGGCCCCCCCGGCCAGCTTTCCCCAGTTTATGTACTGAGCATGACGTCACATGGTATGGAATGTCCCTTTGGCCAGTTTGGCTGTGCCCCCTCCCAGCCTCTTGTGCACCTCCAGCCTTCTCAGTCAGTAGAGCATGGGAAGCTGAAAAGTCCTTGGCCAGTGTAAGCATTACCTGGCAACAACTAAACCATTGGTGTGTTATCAACATTGTTCTCCCCCTAAATCCAAAACACAGCACTGTACCAGCTACTAGGAAGGAAATTAACTCTATCCCTGCCAAAACCAGGACAGACTCCAGATTAAGGTTGTCTAACACACATGCCATGTTTTTAGTGGTATCAGACTCCTGTTAACTCCCAAACCCTGTGTCAGGAACTAGTGAGGCTGGGCAGGGCAGAGAGCCAAAAGCCAAGGTTGAGGGAGGCTGACAGGGCAACAAGTCACTGAGGGGCGCAGTCCCCATGGTACCCAACCAGGAGAGCAGGTCCAGGATGGGGATGGTAACAGGTGCCAGCCAGGAGCCTAGCAATGGCCGGGCAAGTCCACAGTGACCAGGCAGGCCCGAGTTCAAGCTGGGAAGTCAACTCCGGTGCCAACAAGGCGAGTGACCTTGCATAGCATGCTGGTGTGCAGCTCAGGCAGAGACTGGCTAGGAATGTTTATGTTCCTGAGCAGAAAGCAAAGACCCTTCTTACCCCGCTCTTTCTCATCAGCCTGATCCCAGATGACTCAGCTGCACCACATCAGTGCTGGGCTGGGGCACCAGCAGCCAAACCTCTGGAGTGGGGAGAGGGTGTGCTCACGGCCATGACACACTGCTTGGAAATTGCATTATAACAACTGAACAACAGAGAGTGCTATGTTCCAAAGTCAGGGCCATGCTTTGGCATCATTCAATATGTTAGTACAGACAGATACCTTAATTCTATGGATCCCCTCATCTCAAGTTGTGTCACAGAAGAAAAATATTTAGTACTGTTACACTAGTGAAGACAGATAAAATTCTCATATTTTCTTCCTATTTGCAGTAAAATCCATGTAGTCTCAGTAGGTCTCTCACAATGTGGGTATAGAGGTAACTTCCTGGAAGAAACCACTTATTCAGCCAATAAAGACAGGTAATCAGCTTCATCCTTCTCTATATTTGCAGCTCTATTTGTAGCTTTTCCTATACTTACAGCAGCTTGGTTACATGATAATTCTATTCTTGCTCCACAGAGGTTCCTGCTTTTATGTGAAATCTGAATTATAAAATAGGACCATAACTGAGCTGGGTGATCCTATTCATGGGTGAGTATCGCAATTAATGGAAGTCAGTTAAGATATCAGCTCAGACATAAATTGTCAATTTGTTGCCCCAAATTTTCCCCATAAAGAATTTCTTCTAGTTTTCTCTTCCATGTTCTCATTGTTCTTGCCCATACAAGTGTTCCTCACTCTCACCCACGAGGCTCTGAAAAAGAAAGATCTCTAAGGTTTTTATTGTGGAGATTATCTTTCAATACAGTCCATAACATGTATTGTTCAGGAATCTTGTCCTTAAATCCCGGAGTTTTGTAATTAATTTCTTTACATCTAAAAGTAAAAATAAAAGTGTTGTGGTGACTGATCTGTCTTAGTAGGGATTCACAAAGAACAAATGTTCACTATTGTTTTAATGCAGAAACCAAGATATGTTTCGGAGTCATTCAAGCCAGAAAAATGAATGAAGAGGCAGAATATGTAGTTGCACATAAATGGACAAGATGAATAATTGATCTGTGTTTGTATTGAACTCTCCTTAGATTTTATTAATACTTACCTCCAGGAACAAGTAATTTTTCTGTCTATGGTAAAGTCAGCTTTATGGAAAAAAAAAAGTGCTTATAGTGCTATTTTGTAAGTTCTCATATAACTGAGCAACATGGGTCAGACTCTACATCACATAACATTTTGACTTAATAAAGATGAAAAGATTATTATTATGCAATAAGTTTTGCTAGGCAACATTTGTACAGTGAAGAGGAAATTATCCTTACCCCTTTTATGCAGTGAGTGTGAAGGCAAGATGTGCCAATGGGTCAGCATTCAGTGAAAGACAGGGACTGTTCTCTCTGAAATAGCTTCCACTACAGCTAAAGGCTAGGGAGTTCAGTGTGACACTGTGAGGCTCATGCTTTATTATACTTGTCTGTATTTGAAAGAAGAAAAGCTTAGAATATGTGGGTTTGTCCAGAAAAAAAGAAAACTGAGGCATGGACAGGACAAAAAACCTTTATGAGAAAAAAGATTTCCACAAAAGGGTAAGCTTTCCCCTTCACACAGAACAGAATCATAAGTAATTGAACTGAGGCACAGAACTGTTAGTGTAGATAGTAGTTGAGAAAAAACCCAAAATTTTTAATGAGACACATGATTTAATCACTAAAAACAATTTTTTTTGTAATTTTCAATGTTATAAAGGTAGCACTAGAAATATTTTAAGAAATGTATAGAAAAATATCTGCAAGAAAAAAATTACTTCCTTAAACCTACTCGATTCTGCCTTCAGCAAGAGATGGACTAGATTATATCTTAAGGTCCCTTCCAATTCTGTATTTAACAACAATTCTATCAAAAATGGGGGGGATGTTTTTTGGAGGGTTTTTTGGGGGTTTTTTTCAGAGCATGTTCAAGAAGTACATTTGGGTTTCATTTTGGTGGGGTTTTTTTGTTTGTTTTTTTTTTTAAAGCTGTCTTTACTCCTTGTTCTAGTTTAGTTAAGATACTTTCTCCCCATCTCAATATCAGAACTTTGACTCAGTTGATCTAAGCATAATCTCTTCCAACTATTTCTGTAGGATTGTTTGAATAGCAGTTTGAGTCATAAAATGTTTGATGGGCCTGTGCATTTGGTTTCTTGGAGGAGTTGTGTGTGGGACCAGCATGTTCAAGATCTTAAGTCAGTGTTCATAATTTTCATTGCGTAGAACAGTTTTATCTCTACAAAGTGCCTCTAAGCTAACATCTGCATCAATCTCCTGTCACAGTCCTTGCATGTTTAAGTAGAAAAATAAATGGGAAAATAAATTCTACTGTGTATGACTTAATAAGGACTCAGCTAAGGACAAAGTGCTTCTTGTTCTTCTAGTCAGTGAGTGGGAAGGAAAACAAAGTCTCTACTCCTTATATTGTTTATGCATTTTTGCATTTGACAATGCCTGGAAAAAAATAAAACTAATTCTGCAGTTGGGCACGGAAACATTGTACTTTTTTGCCTATGTAAATAAAATAACTTTTCTCCCCGTAACTAGTTTCCTTCCTTCCAAGGAAAGACTGCTCACAGAGTTGCTGTTCAGTACTGTCAAATAACACCGTATTCATCAAAAGCAGTAATTTGCTGTATGCTTGGAGTTCATTCCTGACAGAGAGTGAACTGAGTATTGCCATTCCCATGGACAATGCGCAAATGTAGTATTCTATGCATCATCATTAATCTTTGCCCACTAACAAAGTTCTGTAGTTATATTAACTTGAATGTAAATTTCCATCCAAGGTTTTAACCTCACAAAAAGCTAATGTCAGAAACACACATTTCTCTATGACTTCTTTACTACAGACATTTTCATTTTCCTTAATAGATAGAGCATAAGCCACAACCAGAGGCATTGTATCAGCTAAGAGTAGCTATAGCTCTATTCCAGCATGGCAACTCTTCTATTGCTGTGTCATCTGTGTGAAAAATTATGACCTCAACTGAAAATAAAATTCCCTGTTCCATGCAGAGGGCACCATTATAAAATTAAATTAGTAGGAAAAGACAGTGCTAAAGGTAGAATGTTAGTTTTTCCTTCCTTTTTGATTCCAAAAGTGATATATCAGAATGTGACAGTATGATTTTGCTGAAGAAATAGATGATAAAGAGTTCTAATTTAAGTGTCTATGAGAGTGTCACCAGTGCAATCACAAAAAATACAACCACGGCATTGGCAAAAGCTTATAATTTACTTTAAAAAACATAAAATGGAACAGTTATTGCATTAAGTTTAACCTCAAATCTCTCTGTGCACTAATTTAAAATCCTACAGGAAAGCACATAGTCTGCAGAAATAAAAAACGTGTATTGTAGCTGGAATCTGCATTTAAAAGTAGATTTTTTTTTGGTAACACAATCAGAGCTGTTCCACTTCACTGAAATAATTCAATATGCACTCAACAATAGAAATACTATTTCCTAATACAAATAACCTTCCCAATGCAAATCTACACAATCTCATAAAATATTAAATTGTATTCTTCAAAGCTGTGCGAGATAAGTGATGTTTAAATCTGAGTCTTGTTCTACACCATATTTCTTTATTAAAGTAAATTTGTCTAACTTTCTGAATCTGAAAGAGTTTCCTGCATGATGCACTTGTTGCTTTTTTGCTGGAGGCCATCCACTTCATAACTTGCCTATATCTCCTAAAAAATCCAGTATTAACTATACCAAAAAAAGCATGATACCAAATGTCTGCTTTTTTTTCCCCTGTTATAATACTGTTATTGGTCTATAAGGAACTGAATGAGACAGTAGCAATATTAGCAGGCTCTTATAAAAAAAAGTCTCTAGGATGATGTAGTGAGGAGTATGTATATGATCAGGCAGACATATTTCAATCTGTTAAAAGTTTTTAAAGAAATTACTAGAGGGCACTTAGCAGGAGCTACAAACATCCTTAGTATTGTACAGATAAGGCTATCCAAACCCTTTAATGCCACCTCTGGAGACAAGCCTGAGAAAGCTTGATTGAGTTCAGAATATTTTAGCTTTTATGTTGACAAACTGATGCTACCAGAACTGTAAAAATGAAGCTTAGCTGACAAAGTTGGCAACAACAGTATTTTTCACAGCAAAGGAAGCATTACCTGCTTGCTATAACTAAAAGAATAAGGAACAAATGGGATATAAAGTAAATCTTGAGCTGCCAAAATTTAAAAGAACATTTAAATCACACAGTCTGTTCATTCTCACTTGTTTTCGGCAAGACTTTTTATATTAGTTGCACCTGACTTTCTGAGGTTTTTGTTTTGTTTGCATCAACCTCTGATGAAAACATGACAATACCAATACTGGAACAGAAAACAACATATGGAAATTGGCTTAAGACTCTCAAGCATTAGTTTTTATTTTATATTACCATAAGCTCTGCTAGGATGTCTAAGATTGACTGCCTGAGTCAATAACTGACTGTTCTCCCAAAGATCACCCACCAGTGGCATAAAACCAAAACATTATTTTTGGTATACTATACAGCTCTCTCCCCTCCATAGCTGACATTTCAGTATCTAAATCATTGCATCAATGAGCTGAAGGGAATTTTTTTTAACACACAAACTCACTCTAAGTCAGATATGTGATACATTTTATCTCATATATAGTTTTTCTTGGGTAGAAAAACAATTTATTTTTTCCAGTAGTCCCCTGCATCATGACAGAAAAACTTGATAACTGTTTTACAAAACTGGAGAAAATATGTCCTTCATCATTTTTTCTATCAGTATATTTCTATATATGTATGCACAATATGCCTCAGGAATTGATTCTATGACTAGGCCGTGAAGACATTTGGGAATGCAGTAAACACGCAAAAGAACATCTGCCTTCATATCTGCCTTTTATCTTAAGGTTAGAATTTCAAAAATTTATCCATTTGTGATGAATTTCAAGAACAATTATAATGAAGTGACAGAGATTTTCTAGTTTCTTCCCAAGAGAGAAAAATTACAATAGCACCTTGTAGCTGTGTAGCTATTTATAGAAATTATATGTCAAGTACCATTATTTTAAATACATCTCTGCCATCTGCTCCAGTCACAGAATTCAAAATTGAAAGATTCTGCATTTATGATACACAAGTCTAAGACAAAATGAGTCTATAGTCAAAACATTCCAGTCCAGCCTAGTCTAAAAAAATTATGTTCTTTTTAGTCATATGCCTTACATTTACATCACAGATAGGAAGATTGTTGTACCTTTCAAATGTCAACAGTAGCTTTATTAAAATGAAAATTTAATGCACAACTCTAATAGAAAGTGGGCAAATAACATTTATGTAAGGTTACTGCAAGGTTTCTAGTAAGAATGAATCTCCAGTGTTACGGAGTCTGGAAAATACACAGGCTGATTATTTCCTGCAAGAGGTTACATTCTAATTTGAGAAGGCTTTTATCAATTGCAGCTCATATTAAAAAGAAAAGTAGCCAGTTTATGCAAGAAATTAATCAACTTGATATTTTATCTCAGAACTAGTCACCTCATACAGCTAATTACATGTGTGTGTTCTGAGCTAGAGATGCAATGTCCGCTCCTACAATGGCATCATGAGCCACAGGAAATTTGCAGCTTTCAGTGAAGCCTCAACGCGTACATCCACACTGAATACGTAAGACCCATTTTTCATTACAAAAGAAACATGTTTCTTGTTCCCTCACTTGCAGAGAAAAGCTTCAGTAAGTGACTCGTCTAGATCTGTAAGCTCCCTCCCAAAAGAGGAACAGTGTGTGAAAAGCACTCAGAATTTGTACTACAAGTGCCTTATTGTTGAACTGCGAATAGGTTCATGTTTATGACATAGAAATACTAGCATAACACTTTAAATAAGATACAGTCAAAACAAGGTAACTGCTAAAAACAAACTAGAAAAACAATAGAAACTTCATTCTCCAGAATCTGAAAAAAATAAGGTAGGTTGATCCTTTTGATAAAATCTGAGGTTTATTTGGTGAAGTTACATAATTTGACATTTACAGTGATATCTGTAAGAAGAAAAATACTGGAGGAAAAGTAGAAATAAATTGTGATACATAGTTTACATATATCTAGTTTTAACTTTTGTTTTAACTTACATTATTAGACTACAAACTCTCTTCCTAAAACTTAATATTACTTATTCTCATGAGACTAATGCTTTTTATTGACATTATAATTTCCATAGTTTGTACTAGGTTTTTTTTTGTTTGTTGTGTTTGGGGTTTTTTTTTTTTAATTATTCCCATACTGCTTTAACATGAGAAAGACTGATCTCCATGGATCTGAACAGAAAAACAACTATGAAATATTTCCCTCAGATAAATATACCTGTATATGTATATGTGTACGTGATTAAAACACTTCACTGTAATTCCCTAGGAACAAAGTTGTGATTCTGAAAACATTTGCTAGTAAGTCACGTATTCTGCTAACTCCTAAATTCTGTTGCACTTTCGACATACACATATATCACAGACAAGCATCACCAGATCTTATAATTGCATGACTTTTTTAACCCAAAATTTCCTTATTCTTAGTGTTGAAGCATCTAATTCATATCTCAGTCTGTGTATTACATCTGAAAGCTGTAATTCTTAGAGTATGCCTCACAGTATAGTGGCATGATGGGGGTTCTTGGTAGTGGGCTTATTCTTTTCATAGAGTAATAGCTTATGAACAGTGGCTTACTTCTCTGTGTCAAAATGAAGAAGGGTTTATGCAAGAACGGTATTTATTACCGTATGTACTATACCTACTGTGTTCCCTTCCCCCTTCTTTATCCATTGTGTGAGATCTCAAACACCTATTTCAATGCTCCTCTCAGTGTGGAGAACTGACTTCCATTATCCCCACAAAAGCGCTCCAGCTGTCTTTTCAAAGAAAAGGGCTGCAACTGCATTTCACTGTGAAGTCAATCTTTCTGTGTTTTAAATATTTCAGCTGTGAGAACACCTACAGGTCCTCCAGTTATATTGTCAGAAAAACACCAGTCATTGATTACTGAGAAGGTAATCCCTATAGACACTCAGATTTGGGCAGTTCTTAATATGCAAGTACTCAGAAACTTTGAAGCTGAACATGAAAGCAACTGCCAAGTTACTGACAGGGTTAAGCAACAGTACAGCAGGATTTTCCCCTCCTTGTGATTTTGGATCTGCACACTGAAATACCCAGGAGGTTAATTTTAAGTGCTTAAATCCGTTGGTGAATCTAGTACATAAAAATCACAGAATAGAGCAAACCTAATGTTGCAGCAGCACCTTTACTGTTGTTATTACTGTGGTCCTTCACTTGACTTTCATATTCAGTTAGGAAAGAGTCTGGTGTTTTCCATATTACATTCTCTTCCTATGTAAGGATTCTGTAGCAAATAGAAAAAATCTCTTTTGTTCATCAGCTGGGTTATTTTAGAAAGCTTTGCAGGGGCATGTAATAAACTGCATATGAACATGGCTCCCTCTAGTGACTGCCTTTAGAGACTCCAAGAGCTTAT
Source organism: Aptenodytes forsteri (assembly GCF_000699145.1). Classification (NCBI taxonomy): domain Eukaryota; kingdom Metazoa; phylum Chordata; class Aves; order Sphenisciformes; family Spheniscidae; genus Aptenodytes; species Aptenodytes forsteri. The sequence continues at coordinate 6,667,230 of NW_008795138.1, read as the reverse complement.
TTTTCACAGGCTTATTGGGAAAAAAGCAGGTGTGTTTTGTGCCTCCGAGTTTCATCACATTTGTATACAGGAAACCTTTATATTTTATAATAAGTATAAAATACACAGAGCAAGTAGGCTTTCTGAAGTTTCATCTATTCTGCAAAACAAGGATTTTCTTCAAATTTTGTTTTTTTTTTTTTTTTTTTTTTTTTTTTAATATTACATACTGCTTGGCGCAACCCTTTATTTCTTTAAGTCCAAAATTTCAATTTGCTGTTAGGGCACTCCTGCCAGTTCATAACGAGCTTTCAAGAGCCTCAAAAGGGTATCTAAAAAGCTCATTGGCAGGAGTCTTACATTTGCTACACAATGTCTGCAGTCCCATTTATTTAAAAATGTAGAAATACAAAAAATGTCAAAGGTTGAAAACTAACAAACAAAGAGATGTCTGAGAAAAGTCAGTAACTAATAGAGTTCTCCTGGAATAGGTCATTAGCTAATACAAGCTCACAAAAAAAAAAAAACCACAAAAAAAACCCCCAAAAACCAAAACAAAAAAAAACATTCAGCAAGCTAGAGAGAGTGTCACCTTTCATTTCATGCTTAAAACATCATATGTAGTTAACAACAGTCACTTGAGAGATTGGTCTCATTCATAGGTATCTTTACTGTAGACACACACATTTGAGGGATAGCCTACATTTCCTTTATAGTCATTCCAGGGAAATGGTCAGCATAGCAAGAATGGGCCTCTGACATATTTTAGATGTCTTTTTTACAATAGGAGGAATCACTCAAGGTTTCCTATAGCTTTTCGTTGACTAACTGACTGACCAGGTTATCTACCTCATATGTAAACATTTATATTATAGAAATCTAAAATTAGCTAAGATTAAGTTCACCTTAAATCTGTGATTTAAAAAAAATAATTCTGCACCCAAACAGTTAAACATGTCCTGTGGGTATATTATACTGTTATCTGATGCAACATAGAAAGTGCCTAGGCAACTTGCATTAGAAAACCCCAATGTCTTTTAATCTTAACTGTTTGTCAACCCCATATTAGAAGATGTAGTGCAGCGCAGCTTTTCATGCAAACATATCACCTATACACTACTTTGCAAATAGAATACTGTCTGCTTAGCTAAGTATTGTTTTGGTTTTAAATGAAGATGGAAGTGGAAGAATACTGAAAACAACACTTTCAGAATGATATATTTTCCAGAAAGCAAAGAAAAACAATATGAATTTTTAATTTGTAGTAGAAGAGAAGGCCTCTTAGGTCATTAACTCCATTTAATTTAAACTTTTGTATAAAGATACAAGCTCTGTTTTTAATGTTTCAAGAGATGAGCTGTTCTCATGGCTCCTAGTAGAAGAGTGTTTCAAAACCTCACTCATCTGAGGAACAGAAAATTTAAGAAATTAGAAATAATTTATGTTTTATATTAGTTATTGTTTATTTTCATAAAATTTAAAAAAAAAAAAAAAAAAAACAAAAAAAAAAAAACAGAAAAAGAGATCAGTCACCCAGTTCTTTCCAAACTCCTGTTACACATCAGCTTTCTCTTCCTGTTTTTATTGCAGATCTGGGAAATTTTGTGCATATATATATGTGTGTGTGTGTGTGTGTGTGTGTGTATATGAGAATGTAATTTTAGAGCACGGATGTAATAATTTGAAAATTAGAATCCCTTCACAATGCAAACTACTTAGAATCATTAAGGTTGGAAAAGACCTCTAAGATTATCGAGTCCAAAATCATCGAGTACTTGTAATTAAAGTTATGAATTTAGATGTAAATATGATTCTTTTGGCTTAACTTTGTTGGGATGTTGAAGAGGGAAGGAAAGGAAAGAAGGAAATATGAAAAAGAATTAAGTGTGGGGTTTTTGATATTTTGATATTACATTAATAAAATTATTGTATTGTCATTATAAGTTTCATCAACTTCACAACAGTCTGACGCTATACATAATGTCCTTTTAAATTTCATAGAATATCTTGTGTGACCCACAAAATTATGAAATAACACCATGGGCCCAAAATGCCACAGATATTTTCCAATCTTTGTATTCAGTTATGTAAACCCAAAAATATCTAAATTTTCACCTTTTTTTTTTTACATTGTCGATCAAATTGTCCATGAACTTGTATAAATTTTGACTAAATTTTATAAGTATTTTATCTTTTTTTGCAAGCACATTTCAGGTAGCTGTTATGCAACCCAATACTACAATAACGGGTCTGAATTTTTTAATCAGTATTATCACTTAATTTTTGAATTTTCCAAATTGTTCCAAATCTTTCCAGAATCTTTGGTGCAGAAGTAGTAATTCAGCAGCTGCAAATCTTAAATTACATGATGAAGCTACATGCTCTCTCCAGGCAGAATAGAGAATTTGTTGTGGCCACTGTATACAATAGTATTACTCGTATACTGTTCATTGTATTTTGCTCTTGTATTCTTCAATGCCTCTAACTCTACTGCTGTTATACTGTTTTTAGTGTGTCTGTTACTATAGTGATATACAATATGTGCCAAGCTGTCTCTTTTTCTATCAGTTAGTACTCATTTAGTAATACGGATATTGAAAAATTCTATGCTTAAAGTGCTTCCACATTTTCTTTGCATTACATAAAAGCCCTGGTTCAGGTGATAGCTTAAAATTGCTGATCTTTGGCTTCCTAATTCCTTGGGAAATTTGTCTGAGTTTTCTCTATGCAGTTGGGTTACTTGAAGCACTAACCTCTATACCAAAGATGCTGCCAAGTCCTCCTTGCAGTGCTGGCAATTCCAGACGTTCTTTACACCTGCAGCCCTTTGTGCAGATGGGAAATCTTAATATCCATCAGATTCTTTTGCATCCATGACAGACACCGAAAATACAGGAAGACTCAGCTGTTACAATGTTAATACATAGCACTATTCAATGGGCCAAATTCAGCTCTACCAAAAGTAACACAAACTCTATCCAAGATTATAGATTTTTATGAAGGCTTCATTCTTCTTTATAGCTAGATAAATCCTTACATGAAGATGCAATTACACCTCCAAGAGAATGAGATTTTCTGTAAGTTTGAGTAATGAAGAACATAGTTCATTTTACACTAATAGAAAACACTTTTAAAAGTAAAAGTAACATGTGTTAAGGTTAAGAAATATCTAGGAGGAAAAACTCTAATATATGGGATTTTTTCAAACCAAAAATTTGCAAAATAATAAAAATGAAAACCTCATTCACCTGCTGTGTATCCTAGTATTATCATAGAACCCGATTTCCTTAAGTATAATATACTTTTTTTTGTGACATGCAAGTATTTTATAGATTCAGAGATTATTAATCACTATTAGACTAATTCAGAATTAATAACTTGGAAAATAGAATGGAAACTACAGAATCATGCTTATCTGAGATTCATAACTAAACCCAAGCAAAAGAAGAATGCAATGTGAACTCAGTCCACAACTGATACAGGATAATCACATTTTCTTTGTAGAAATGTAGCTCTCAACAATACTAAAATATTCTTGCAAATTGTGAAAGCTTGGGTCTGACAAAGGTGTTAGTATCTGAAGTGATATGGCATATGCAGAGGAGTCATAGCACTTCATTTGGCAAGCTGGGTCTAGATTTTTTACCAGATGTTAGTAAATTATTTTCTACTTTTAATCTTAGAGAAAAGAAAGGAAAGTTAAATTTATCTTACAACTGAAATTGTAACTATACATGCAGGCTTACCCAAAATAACACAAATGTAGATGCCTTGATTAGAAACAACAGTAAAAATACAGGAACATGTTCATCAGGGAGAAGACTGGGAGAATAAGCTGAGAAAATGTAATTATAAAAACAATATAAAATGTACCTAAATAAACTTCTCAGTCTCAGGAATGACAATTGAACTAAGGTTACTTGTTTCTTGCTTCTTGTCAAGTGGTGAAGAACACACTACAAGACCAACTATACTTAAATATAGGATAGCATATAAGCACACTTTTAAAATAACATACTACTCTTAAATTATCTTTTAAAGAAAGCGATCATTTTTACAGAGCTAAGTTAGGTAACTGCATAACTGAAAACAAAAATAAAGTCATTCAGGTAATATATTATAAAAGAGTAATGGAAGAGAAGAGATTTTCATAGGGGATCTTCAAATGGATGGAAGAGTCAGGATGCAGAAATGATACAACATTCATTAAAAATTACATATGGTCTGGACATCAAACCTATTTTCTTTGCACAGATTTGCAAGGTAAATCAGAACTTAAGCATCTGAACTGAAACTAAAAGTTGACAGTGCTAAAATCCAAAAGTGTATTTCAAAATTCTTGTTTTACCTTGTACCCACATAAACTCATAGTCTGATTAATTAAATTTTTTTAAGCTGTTATATCAAGTAAGGTTTTTAGCACTGTCTGTCATAACATTCTCATAGACAAACTGATGAAGTTCAGACTAAATACCTGGACAGTGAGTTGTACTGAAAACTGGCTGAGCTGTTGGGCTCAAAGGACTATGAAGCCTGGTAAAAAGTCCAGCTGGACATCAGTCACCAACAGTGTGTGTGAGAGGTTGATCCTAGGGACAATACTGTTAAACATCTTCATTAATGACCTGAATGACTGCACAGGGTGCAGACCCTCAGCAAGTTTGCAGATTATATAAAAGTAGGAGGAGTGGCTAATAAGCCACATGGATTTAGGGGCATGCAGAGGAACCTGTACAAGCTGGAGAACTGGTCCAACAGGAATCTCATGAAGGAATAACTCCATGCATCATTACACATTGTGGGACAATTGGCTGGAAAGTAGCTTGGCAGAAGAGGACCTGAGGGTTCTGGTGGATGCCAAGTTGACCATGAGTCAGCAACGTACACTTGCAGCAAAGGTGTCCAGCAGCTACCTGGGCTGTATTAGGAAGAATATAGCCAGCCAGTCAAGGGATGTAATCCTTCCTCTCTACTGAGCGCTGGTGAGGTCACTTTTGGAGTACTGTGTCCAGGTCTGGGCTCCCAGTACAAGAGAGATATGGAAATACTGGAGTGAGTCCAGTGAAGGGCCATGTGAAGGGCTATGAAGATGTTTAAGGACTCGAAGCATGTCGTATGAGGAGAGGCTGAGAGAGATGGAACTGTTCAGCCTAGAGAAGAGAAAGCTCAAGGGCAACCTATCAATGTGTATAAATACCTGATGGGAGGGAATAAGGAAGGCAGTTAGACTCTTCTCGATGGCATCCAGTAACAGGACAAGAGGAAATGAATATAAATTAAAATACAGACATTTCTATTTAAACACACAAAACCCCCTACATTTTACTGTGAGGGTGGTCAAGTATTTGGACAGGTTGGTCAGAGAATTTTTGTGGTCTCCATCCCTGGAGAAATTCAAAACTTGACTGGACATGACCCTGAGCAACCTGCTCTAGTTGACCCTGCTGTGAGCAGGGAGGCTGGACTAGATGATCTCCAGAGCTCACTTCCTACATCAATGAATTTGCTATTCTGTGACATGTATTCACAGCATCAGAGACTTGTTTAGACTGGAAGGGACCTCTTGAGAGAGAGAGTTGGCCTCTCTGGCCAACCTGTCCAAATACTTGAGCACCCTCACAGTAAAAAGTTTTATCTTTTATTCAGTTATAATTTCACGGTCAGTCAGTATCCACTAGTTATTTCTTCATAAGTGCACACAAAAGACTGCTAGTAGTCTGCTTTGTTATGTACTGTTTTCAAGATGGATTATGTGGTTTTTAAACTATTTTCAAGCTGAGTGTATCACATCCTGATCAAGTGCTCTAATTGCTAGGCTTATAATTGCACACACATGGAAGTATTAGTTGCTTTGCATTGTGTTTTAAAAGAAAGGGATGATATGGTCCATTTTCCAAAGAGAAAAGGAGACAGACTGTAGAGGCTTGCTCTTGTCTATGAATTGTGATTGTGCATAGGTGTCTCTTTGATGCTGAAAGATAATTCCTCCATCCCAGAAAAACTATATTAGGCCCACATTCATAAGGGAATTGTCTGAAGTGGAACTTGGAAAAAATGTCAATGTCTAATTACAAGGGGGCTATTCACATAGCATTGGGCTATGTGAATCCAGCTAAGAGCAACGAAAACTCAAAGTTACTTTTACTTCAGCAGGTTGCTTTCTGTTCAGGGACTTGACTGTTTTGGACCAGGTCTGAGATATTTTTTACCATACTTTGTAGGAGATGGCTAAGATTCTATGATTCTATGATTCTATGTAGATTCTGCTCTGGGAACCAGGAATGAGATTAACTAGGTCTAACTTTATGTAATTATAGCATTAAACATCCACATCTGCGGGCTCGTTCCCTTTAGTTTTCTTTTGCAGTGATTGAAAGACAAATATTTCTTCAGAAATCACACATTGTAGGTGTGTATTTTGATCCATGGATAAAGGGAAACTTGTCTGACTATCTCAGATGATATCTGCATTGTAGATAACTAGAAAGAGGTGAGAAGAATGTTTAAAAATTAATGGGTTTGGTGCTTATAATGACAAAATGTGTACAAATATGTAGACATGCTCTTTGTTTTTATTCCGTGTAAGGGAAAATTGTAAATGTTTCTCACTTCAAAATTTTTAGATGAACGTTCAGTATAGAGATAAACACAGCTGACAGAAAGGCACATTACTATTTACAGTGGTGATTTTTCATGCCAGGTGTACTACATTTAAAACAGTGGAAAACCAAAATTCATTTCTCAGTATTTCAGAAATTAGCATCATGTCCCAGTTTACATTCAACATTTACAAAGAGCAACAGAGATAGGATGTTTGTAATTAACTTGTCACTAAGTCAGAATAATATTTTGTCAGACTTTCATCCAGTTCTCTTTTCAATATCCCTGCATTGTCCTACAAAACTTATAAAAAAAAGAAGGAAAAAAAAGAGTCACCTTGCTTCATGAAGTGTCATCTCTGATGCTATCAGTCACTGTATTGTGTTAAGCAAGTTGATTTTATGAGCTGGAGAAAACCCATGGCTCATAAACTCAGCAGAGGTGAGTGAGTTATGACAGTCTTTCAAACACATTAATGAAAATCCTAAAACATCAGTATGGTACATAAGTCTTCCTAACATTTAGCTTTATTAAGCACACAGATCGATGAGAAGCTGTCTTGTATGCCAATTGTTTAGCTTCTTTAAAATGACATCAATTTTTAAACTGCTTTTTCCCTGTAGCTGAGAAGAAACTTTAATGGTCAAATTTCAATTTGTGGATGAATCTGAGAATTTTGTAGTTGTACATTGGAGCTAAGCCCAATCTGTCAATTTTAAGAAGTTGTGAATGTGAAGACATTTGTTCACTAATGATAGTCCTAACATTATCTCCACATATTGTATATCTACAGCTCTTAACTTCCATTAAATCTGGAAGTGCTCATGTGTTCCAGAATCAGTTTTGGAACTGTCTACACATACTTTTCATTTCTACCCTTGTGAAAGTGAAATGTGATGTCATGATACATATTGCCAAGGTACTGTCACTTCTGTGATCAAAAAGTAACAAAACATTTTCAGAGATAGAAGAATGATGATTTTTTTGAGTGAGTTTTGAAGTGAATCAAAGTACTCAAGGAATTCACCACATTGTAAATAAAATAAACCGCATTTCTATTCTGAAAGTATCAAATGACAATTTGAAATATGAATAATCTTTGTTATGGAAATATATTTATGTGGAATACTTATTGACCGCATCAATAAAGAATGATTAGGAAACAGTATAACACTTTGCATTGGAATTTGGAGAAATTGGTTTAAAAAAAAGTCATTTTGCCCATCAGGTAACAAATCAGTGACTCAATAATGAAGAAAATGCTCTCTCTTTATACTAGTTCTAAACAATAGACCATACTGTTCTGCACTTTGCAAAACAAAAAATACTTCTCAGTTTGATTTTTATGTGCCTTTCTTTTCTTCCTTGCTTTGTTCTTTTTGGTTATTTATTCTGAGTAGAATAAAACCAGCATCAACAGCAACAACAACAAGAACCCATAGAAGAAAGAGAGAAAACTGTTGTTTCTTATGGGTATAAATGAAGAGAATGTAAAAATACTCAGCTTCAGATACCTACATCCTCTGATTTAAATAGTGTCAGGGTTTTTTTTTTTTAAATGATGAATACGAAATACTTCAGAAAAATTCTGGAATGATACAAGATCAGTAGATTAAAAAATGGCCAAGTGACAAATTTGGAACAGTAGTCAGTGGTGGGAAATCATTGTTTGATGATGCTTTTTCAAAAAAAGTTGTAAAACAACCAGTGATGGATATTTCATAGCAATTAATAGAGTCAACTAATTCTAACAATGGATAAAACAAGACTGATGAATCATAAATAGTGATAAGAATAGTAATAATAGTAATAATAAATAATAGAAAGAAACAGTTGAGTCAGAAAAAATAGTCTGGATCACTTAGTAATTTCAAAATAAGGGATCACACTCAAGTAAAGTGTTCAAATTCAAAGAAATATATTCAATAGGAATAAATAGACAAATTTGGAAAGCAATGATTCTGAAAAAGATTTAAAGATTACTGCAATTTGCCATGAATACCTATTGCAATGTTGGCAGAAAAGAATACTGAAAGGCATAAACAGGAGAGTAGTAAGAGAAAAAGGGGTGATATTGCCTCTGCTCAACACAGTGAGACCAATATACAATGTTAATGTCCACATTTTTAAAAGATGAAAAATTGTAGAAGGTACAGAAAAGAGACAAATCCCAGAGCTGAACAAAATGGCTCATGGTGGAAGATTTAGAGCACAGTCTGTTTGGTTGATCAAAAAGATTAAGCGATTTGATTACAGTCATAAGTACTTATACAGGGGCAAAACACCCATTGCTAAAGGGTTTCAGTCTGGCAGAAAAAGGCCTATCAAGGACCTATGCCTGGAAGCTGAAGTCAGATAAATTCCAATTAGAATTCAGGCACACCTTTTTAACAGCAAGGACAATTAATCACTGAAACAAGATACCAAGGGATGAAGTAGATTTCTCTGTCTGTAGAAACCTTTAAATAAGGAATGGTTGCCTTTCTGGTAGATATGCTTCAGCCAAACAGAAGTTATGGTCTATTCAAATAAAAGTTATTGAGCTCAGAAGAGGTATAACTGGGCAAAGTTTAGAGTTTTGTAATTGAAAAAAGGCCAGGATTGGTGATTTAATGGTGGTGTTTGACCTTAATCTGGAAGATTTTGTGGTGGATATCCTTAGCCGTTTCTGTGCCTCTTGTAATTTGTTTACACATAAAAATACTGAACCAGCAAACTCAACCTAGTACCTGAAAAATTAGTATTTATTTTTCTTCTTTTGCTTTTGCAGAATAGATGTACCATTTACTGCTATGCAGCTTTTTTGGTTTTAGTGGAGTTATGAAGAAGCAACAGAGTAGTATTTTGCAATTGTTTTCAAATATATATGTATTTCAAATATATAAATAACCTAAATCTGTATTCATTTTAGTAGATTCAAACATGATTCAAGTATTAAAAAAAATAAAATAAGACTGTAGAATTCAAGGCATCACAGAGATACATGTTTATCTTTAAAAGTGGCTAGCCCTACTTTGAAGTCAGCCAGTGAAGTCAATGGAACAAATCACAGTTAAGTATATGTATAAATCTTTAAATCAAAGTTTTTTTAGTTTTATCACTGTAATGATTCGACATGACTTTGAATACACAATGGAAATGGGCATATAGAATAAAACAACGTCATGTTTAAACCACCACTAACAAATGAGAGTTACCTTTAAAAGAGGTGGAGGTTAGGTAGTATATAGGTCCGGGCATCAGGCACCTCCCTGGGGACAGGGACAGCTGAGGCCAGGCTGGGATATGGGGGACAAGCAGGGCAGGGTTGTGGGGGAGCTGGAGACTGGCCCTGCTGCAGTGTTGCTGGGGCAGGGACCGATGGCCCAAGGGGGGCTGAAATGGGTTCCTGGGCCACGGGCAGGGTGGGGGGAGACTCAGGAGGGCTGGGCAGGGACAGTCAAGGCTGGTGGTGCCTGCAGGGCCCTAACACTCATTATTTTCATTCTTCTAGCCCCATGGACCCCATTGAAACCAGGGCAAAAAAAGCTCTAAGTATGCCATCCTTTTCCACGTCCTTTGTTATTGGGTCCCCCAGCCCACTGAGCAGCAGGTTCAGGTTTTTCTTAATCTTTTTTCATTGGCAATGTACTTAGAGAGACCGTAGTTATTGCCCTTTGCATTCCTTGCTAATTTCATCTCCATCTGAGTTTTGGCTTTCCTAACTCCATACCTGCCCACTCGGGCAATGCCTTTTTATTCCTACCATCCCTGCTTCCACCTTCTGTGTGCTTCATTTTTGCATTTGAGCTCAGTCAGGCAATCACTGTCCAGACCTTGCTGGCCTTCTGCCATACTTGCCTGACCTTCTGCAAGGAATGGATTGCTTTTGCGCTCTGAGGATGTTATTCCTGAATATCAACTAGCTCTCCTGGGCCCCTTTGCCCTTCAGGGCAGTTTCCCATGGAATCTTGTCAAGCAGACCCCTTAACAAGCCAAAATCTGCTCTCTTGAAGCATGTTGCTCTAATTCTGCTACTCTGCTGTTGCTCACTTCTCTCAGGATCTTGAATTCCACCATCTCCAATTCTCTAGCATCCACCACAGCCAAGTCTGCCATTAACCTACACAACTATGGGAGCAGTAAATCTAGCAGTACACATCGTACCATTGGTTTGTTGATCATGTAAGTCAATAAATTGTCTTTTACATTCTTTAGAAATTGCCTGAGTTTCTTGCACCCAGATATGTTACCTTTGCAGGATGTATTGAAGTGGTTACTTTTCCCCATGAATACCAGGGCCTGCAGCTGTGAGACTTCCTTTGCTGTCTAAACAAGGCTTTATAAACAGACAGTATCTTACTGTTAAATAAGAAATCCTGAAATTTAATTCATGTCAACAAAAATGTTCAGTTCAATGTTGGGTAAACACTAGCTTTTTCTAGAGGTGATATATCAGACCAAATAGTAAAAGTTGCTGAAAATTGTAGACTTATGAGATGTTATATGCATTGGAGAATTGGTTTTCAAAAATTTGTTGCAGTCTAATTGACAATTATTATTTATCTAAAAGAATATGAGGTTTTGTTTGAAATGCAAATGATAACACACACTCTTTAAAACAGTCAATTGAAAAATGCTCTTTAAGGAACATACAAATTAGGAAGATAATACCAAGAGGAAAATAATGAGGAACTGTTTGAAGACTTGTTATAACATTAAAATATATTTGACACTCCTGTTTTGAGACATATATTTTTTGGGAAAAGTAAACAAGCAGTAAGGCCCTTTACACACACCACCCAATAATAAAAAAAAAATCCTTGAAACAACTTTATTTACTACTGTGTTCTGAAAATTATGACATAGATTTTTATTCTTATTGTGAATGTTGCACAGTGATGATAGTGCTTACAACATTTACCTCATTTCTGTTCATTTCTTCTGGACTTGCTTTGTGACATTTATTCATTTTATTCATTCACTAAACTAATATATATGGCAATGTGAGAGCTATATTTTAAAAAGAAACTGGGATTTGGAATTCTTTCACATATAACAACCAATCTTGCAGTAAAAATACCTTATGAAATCCATAGAGATTTCACTTGTGATCCACAAGGCAGGGATGCTCTTTCCAGCACTATACAAAGGTACAAGGGAAGGCAGAGGTAATATGACAGACAAAATTACCCTTGAAGGGGAGGGAAAGAATAGAGGTAGCATCCTCCTTCACAGCAGTCTCAGGGCTGGTTTAAAGATAGAGAACTTACCCTGTATCCTTCAAATGTCATTTGGTAGATGTCACTGAAGTGGTTTAAGAAATAAAATATTTCATCATTATATTGGCAAAGAAATATGTCAAACTTCTTTGATATTCAAATTGTTATAAGACATTTCTAAAAACAGAAGTATGACACAAAGTATGTCAAAAGCATTTTAAGGTCATTCCTATTAATTAAATATATTTTTAAATACTGAAAAATGCGTAGTGAAGTCTTCAGGGATTTGTAAACCAGTCCATCCAGTTTCTAATTTAAAGACATGAACACTTAATACACATCAATAATCCTTTAAATAAAATTGTAGCTTAAATGCTGAACATGATGATAATTCTCTCCATTGAAATATGGATTCCAAATAGCTAATCTGTTTAAATAGATGCTTTGTAGAAACATCTTTGTAAAAACATCTTTGCAAAACTGATAAGACTGTTTTGAATAATGCATTCCACCTCTAGTTCTAAAAGGAATATATCATCAGAATGTGCACATATTGTCAATCCTCACATATGGTTTCAAACCACCTCCCTATTCATTTTGCAGAAAAGTAGTTTATGTATTAGAAGATGATACATGTGTGTGCATGCGTACACACAGACACAGGTATTTTCTCAGCTGGAGTGAAGGCTGCTTTGTAATTATTTTTTACATAGCTTACAAAACACAATGCATTGCTTTATTTCTAGAAGAATTCTGCATATACCTTTTAAAATTAAGATTAATTCAAATTTTTTGTTCAATATTCTATTGGTTTGCATAGCAAATGATGACAGTTATGTTGATGCTGACAATTGCTTCCACAGCTATTAATAAATTCAGTTGAGTATTGGAGTTATTAGAGGTAAAATGTTCAAACACAGAAATAACTCAACTTAAAAACTATGGAGGCTGGATGAAAAGGTAATTGGTATTATTTGTACTACAGGATTGCTACAGTTTTAATACTATTCCACCATTACAGTAGTTTAAGTATAGTACAACATTATTTCTATATCAAATATCTTAAAGTGTATGAGAGAAGACTTATACAGCTGTCAGAAGGAGACATGGAAAAATATAAGACTTAAATGAAATGTATTCACAGGATATTTGGAGAATATACATTTTATGTGTCTGGTTCATCTATGAATATTTTTGCTGGTTTTGACTAATATATGAATGATGAATAGATTGATTCTTACACTTTCCTTGTTAACTCAGAAGGTAAGTATGTGGTGATACTATCCAAAACAGTAAAATAAATAAATAAAAACTCAAAATAAGATATTTTATAAAGATTAAATAAAAGAATTATTCAGGTTTTTTGAAATACAAAATTAAAAAAAAAAATAGCTAGAAGTGTCTTACTGAAACAATGAAATTTCTGAACCAACTTTTCAAAACATTCTGTTTAATTTTTTTTTTTTCTTTTTTTTTTCCTGGTCTTGAGAGCATAGCTATTCTGATCCTTAACAGATCTATTTCTGAGTGAGTATTTTTTCTTGAATAATTTACTTTAGGACAATATAGGTTATTCCCAAAGAAATCTCTTTGCAAATGTTAATAGTTATATCCTTGGAGATGTCTGTAAAAACGAGTAGGTCAGAAGCCAGTTGGTTAATTGTGAATTCTTAAGGAAAGCAATCTCAGATATGTTTGTAATGGATTATATGTTTATCCAGATTCTCTGAACATCAGTCATTATTTCTTAATTAGAGTTTTTGGTTTTACAATTATTTTATTCAGGGAAAACTGAGAACAAATTTATTGTATTTCTGAAGTAATCAAGCTCTTAGCCAATATAGCACCATGACTGAAATAAAGTACAAAGTAGCTGGTAATTGCTGACTCTTGTCAATTACTCTCAGAAACAGTAGCTCTAAATGACTCAAAAACATTTGAGAAATACTCATATGTGTATTGCCAGGAGCTGCCTGGGATATCTGGTCATAGAAAGTTCAGTTCTTCCGAAAGTGACTGCAAAAGAATTAAGCTTTTCATACAGAAAGTCAGTTTAAAAGGAAAAAATAAACTGAACATCCATGGTCAATTAAATGTTTGTGTGTTCCATGTGGGAAAGGTTGGTTTGTAATGCTATGGCCAGAGGTATAAAAAGTACTTATATCCAGGTCTAACCAGAAAATTAAGTAACCTGTACACAGTTATTTGTAAATTTTAGTTTCAGAAAACTGGGAATTAGGGTAAGGAGATAAATCATTCAATGATTCAATGATAATCAGATTTTGCTAAAGAAAATATTTTATATGGTGTCAAAATGAAATGTCTTGGGTATCAAAATGGTTCAAAACCAAAATGAATCTAATATTTCCATTAGAATTTCATTAAATCTGCATACATCTTCAAAACTCGTAACCCCTTTTTTTCAGTAAATTTTCTTCTGACAAAACAGAAAAGCAAAGTCTCCCAAATAGTTTTATATCCATTCTGTTTGTCCAATGAATCATATATTACTTCAGACAGTCTAAAATGTCTTCTTTTGCAGTTGATAAACTGTTTTCGTGTTTTGTCTGACTGATGATTAACTGAAAAGAAATTATTCATTTTGACATGCTTTGGGTCCATAGTTCTAAAGATTCTAAGTGACAAATGTTGCCCTGTTACTTGAGCATGTCTGCACATGTAGTATTTGAATAACTATTATTTTTATGTAATATATCCTATTTATTTTAAAATACTACAAAAGCATTTACAGTTACATGTAATTGCGTTGTGCCACCCCAAAGGCTGGTAACTTTTTTAGCTGTAGAACAAAGGTCAATGAGGCCAAGTTTTCTGGTTGCCCTGGAATCCAATTTCACACACAGATCAGTACACAGCACAGCAGGATTGCTGAAGGGCAGCCTTTCTGTAGCCCAGGAAATACGATGTTTTGTCATTACTTGTAAAAAGCCTCAGGCTTTGAAATGACCTGGTAGTGCTGTCTCTCAGGACTCGCTTGCACTTGCCTTGTCCTGAGCTGATATTAGCTTGCTTTCCCTGTGATAGCAATTATCTAACAACCAGGTAGATATTGCCTAAATTTTTTTCAAATTTATGTAGAAGTAACAGACAGCCGTTCTGCATGAGGGGAACTGCTGGTGACACCAGATTTAAATGTGCTGTGGAAGAGTGTGGATACAGGATGACACCAGAGGTGCCAGTTTGTGTAAACAAATCACAGTAGCCAAAAGCTGATCAATGCAGGAGTGCACCTGTGTGAGCCAGGTAAAACCAACTTCAGAGAAAAAGCAGAGAACAGAAAAATCAAAGACCAAGGCAGAAGAACCCCCCACCATTAACGTCGTACTTCTTCTGGCAAAAACCTCAGGACACTGATGGGTTGTCGTAACCCCCCACTTCTTACTAAGGAAGACTGATGACCTTAGTACCCAGTGGGAAAGTGGAAGGATAAGCATAACATCAGAAGAAAGGGAAGTATAGTAGGAAGTTAATATATGTTAACTGTTTTTATTGAGTCAGTGTTCTCTCTCTTAATTTTGACTTTTACTGAGTGAGTTTTACTGTCATTGGAATTGTAACTGTAACTCTCGTTGTTTTGATTAGATTGCTGAAACATTAATTAGACATAAATTCTTAACCCCATGTATACTGTGTATTACCTTTTGTCCTGAATAAGATTTTCATGTGTGTTTCTCACATTTCATCCTCTGAACATCTTTCGGACATCTCTTTCCTAGGATTCTGCTGTGATTCTTATGGCTCTCAGACACCGATTTTTGGATACTCCTGAAGCTTGGTTGTCTTAATCTTGTTGATTTAAATTGTTATGTAACAGAGGGTATTAAAAAAACTGTATTAAGTCAGGCAATAGCCGAATAAGCATAAGGAAGTTATTACTACTTTGCACAGGAGGCCAGCTTTAATTTTGTAAAAAAGACGGTCCATTTGGAAAGGAAGTGGAACCCAAATTAAAAGTTAATTAAAGAGTTGTAGTTGAATGATTAAATAAAAGAAGAGCAATGCAGTTTTGTTTTTTCTTCAGGAAATGCACTCTAGTGATAACCAAGATACACTTTGCTATCAAATTGGTTTAGTAAAGTATCTCTTGCTTTTTATCTGGTATGATTACAGTCCAGTAGTGACTCTTTCTGTATGGAAGAGATTAATGTGTCCTTTTTATTGACTGATAAAAAAAAGATAAACAAATCTTAATATTAATGTCACAGGGTGAGAAGGTTTCTACTTGGTCATATCCTTAGCTGCTGTAAATCAAGTTAGTTACAGAGTCAATGAGATATATCACCAGCCTGTAATCTATCTCTCAAATCATTTTGTAAAGCTGACTATCTGTAAAGTAACAGAAACTTTTTCAAACTATGTCTGAGGAATTGTGAAATCTAATAAACAACTACAGAATTATGTGGTTTAAACATAAGTTAAACAGACAGTCCAGTTCATCAAACAGTTGTTAGTCACTTCTTTCTGTGATTGTGTAAACCAAAACAAATTTTTAAATAAAGATTTTATTTATTTACTGTTTTCCAAATAAAGGTTTTAAAGGCTCTTTATTTTAGTTATAATGTCATAATGTTTAAATAAGAACAGATTCATTTCAATAGTCTCAGTTATTTAGTTCTGTGGTTTTAAGAGTAATATTAGCTTGCTTATATTGTCAAGTAATGTATCAGTTTGTGTGCCATAAAAGTACATATCCTTACTGGGTACACATGTTAATGAAGATATTCTGCTCCTAGTTCCCTGCCTGTTGTGCTGTGGATTCAACATTGCTCTAGTCTCCTTCTGGAAAAAGTAGAATTTTTCATTCAAAGGACAATAAAAACTCAAGATACATAAATCCTTGTCCCAGCTAACTTCAGCATTCAGAATTATACAAAGGTGATGGAGTATGAAAACTCCTCACCAGCCACATTATATTCTTCAATTCAACTATTAAAATCGCAAGATCTTTCAATTCTTTAAGGCTCTATTTACTTGCTTTTTGGTTTTACAGTCCCAACTTGATTTATGAGAAGTCTTCACACAGTCAGGATAGAGAAAAACTCTTTACATTTTTAAAGAAATGAAATGCAGAAATCTGTATGTAATCATTAGCATATAGAATTGAGTTGGCATTCATCTCACCTAACTGTAACTAACTGAAAGTTCAATGCATAGTCTAAATTATTTTAATGTCCCTTATTAATCAGTAAGAATAAACAATATTCCAAAGGTTACTGTACATGAGCTATCTGAGGATACCGTGGAGATGCCTATCCCTTTCTATGGTCCACAGGGGGAAGGTAAGGACGGAACTTTTAGCTTTTTGATTAGTAGAACTAGATGAGAGAAACCCCATGCCTTTTACTTTAACACACACTATCAAATCATGAGATTTGGAGACATTGTAGGCTGAGTAGAAAACACTCTTCTCAAAAATGTCATTTTCTCCAAGACAAAGTAAAACAAAGATCACCCAGAATTTCTTTCATTAGATGGAGATAAACATTGTGTCCAAGGGAGAGGTTGCAGTGATCCTCACTGGAAGACCATTGTACATCAAAGAATTAGTGATCCACATAACAATTAGCTGGCTCAGGCCTGTTCTGTCCTCTGCTGTGCTGTGCTGGATGTACAGCTTGGCCTTCAGGACTTTGTTGTGCTGAGCATATCCCTTGTCTGCAGAATAAAATTAGCCAGCTCATTGTAACAGAGGAGCTGCAGGCAGCTCCCACTTGGTACTGGCAATTACGCCACCTGTGTGGCCTTGCCTTTATCTAAAAATGCAGCAAGAAGTTCTCATGAAAGCATCCTTTCTGTTTGATAGTAGAAATGATGAATAGAGTTGTTTTCTTGGAAGAAAACCCTGTAATAGCTTGAATAATCAAAATGGGGTAACCCTTTCCACAAATGGGGCCTTCATGGTATGCTGCCTGTGGATTTGAAACCTATTTAAAACTGCACATCTCAGGGTTCCCACCATCTAAAGAGCTGTATGATTGTCTGTATTATTCTCTTTTTCTTTATAGTGTTAGCTCTAATAAATAGAATTTTAAATGATACTTTACAAAGTCTGAGTGTCTTTCTTCCTGGTATCATAAAGCCCCAGCACCTCCTGATGCAAAACAGATGGTCAAAAGTTTACTGTATAAGCACAGAGAATAAGATATCGTCTAATAATTTAGAATTGTTCAAGAAACTATTCAAGACATTTTCTTTTCCTAGAAAGTTCTTATAATCTGTCTCACCATTGTGTTGTCTGAACACTTTCCAAGTTGTGCGTTAAGTAGCATATATATAAAAACTATGACATGTAGTTCTTTCTTCTGTGAAATAAATTGTGCGGGTCTGCAGTTTAATTTTTTCAATATGTACAATTTTCTATCTGTGTAAAATGGTTATGTTTATGAAAGACTGCCAAAAGAGTCTTCTTTATATCTGCTGAGGTTTCTGGCAGCTTTTTCACTCCCTATAGGGGCTCTTCTTGCATCGTCATCTGCATAGGGAAGAATTACCCTTCTGGATAAAAGTTCTGTTAATTCAAGGAGCAATGCTGATTGCTGTGATTGTCTCTTGAGAGGCTCAGGTTGCTATTTTAGGGAGTGTTTGATCTGTTAATTGAACATAGAGTACTATATCTGATGTATTTGCAGGACCCTCCACTGCAGAGAAGTGCATTGCAAGGGTTTTCAAACATCTGATGACTTCATTCTCAAATGCAGTTAATGGGTTTTATTCATACTGCAGGAAACAAATACACATGCAACCAAACAAATAGACATACAACCAAAACAAGGACATTGGCCTCTTGAATCTTCTCAGTGAACTGGTGACAGTGGAGAATATCTATGGGGGTACTCTGTGAGAGAGAGGAGGTGTTATTTTCTGATATACATACCTGGTCTTTTCTGTGCCTCAGCTATAGAACTTTTTAGGGTAAATGAGTAAAGAAAATAGTAGGAGGTATAGTAATAAGTGAAATGAAGTACAGAATTGCTCAATACATTGGCTATAAAGGCCTTAATGCTAATCCTATTATTTCTCTCCTCCAGTTGTTAAAAATTTGAGACTTATTTAGAGTTTAGAGTTGCTTTTGCTAAAATTGAAGACATTAGAGTTTTACTAGCACAAATACTGAGTTTTCTCAGGGCTTTCTGTCTATTCAGTGGGCAGAGAATTTCAGTTGATAATTAGATAACCTATGTTGAATTTTCAGTCTTAATTGCTGAACTAGTCTTGTTTTAGCCTGCTTTATAAGTAGATATTTAGGCACTGATTGTCGCTCAATCTAAAAGCATAAATTTCTGACCATTTGCATCTTTATTTTCAGGAGGTGCTGTCGCTATTGCTGGAAAGAAGGAAAATGTAAAGGAATTTATGTCATCTCTTCTTGAACTGCACAATATTCCCAGCCTTCTGTGAAAGTCCACTTTTTCGCCTCAGATTTAGAATGAAACAGCAGCTGATATAAGAGTATGTACAGTTGCCATCTGTAAAAAATCTGTTGTTTTACCCAAAATAAGAGTATGTACAGTTGCCATCTGTAAAGGTTTTACCCAAGGGTGTATGAATTTGCATATTTCTAAATTGGTCTGGGCTAATGCATGGAAGGAACTCAAAGAGGCTTTAGCATCTAGAGAAACCAGATAAACCAGATCTTAGAAACTTGCTGAGACCACATGGCAAAGATGTCTGATAAGAATGGTAACAAGCTAGAGTAGCACAGAGAATCTTAGTGGTAACTTCAAAAAAGGAAAATTATTGAAGCCAAGCCAGAGTGCTCATCTTCAATACACCTTAGCTCATTCCACCTGAAAACAAGAGATGCTTGAGACTTTTCAGTTACAGCATGCTTGAACATCCTCCTACAGTAAAAAGCTTACTCTAATTTAATTGTAAATCAACAAAACCTTCCCCCTTAGAGCTGCAATGATAGTTAAACATATGACCCATCAAAAACTAAAATGAAATGAAACTGAAGTTATTTTAATGTTTAATTGTATAAAAAAATAAATTTTAATGTTAAATTTTTCAATTGTAATTATAGTATTAAATTCACAATTTTAACTGTAAATTAAAATTTTTAGCTGTTAAATTCTGCTACATCATGATGATGACGATGATGATGATGATGATGATGGTGATGATTTCTATTTTATGTTTCCTGATCACATTCAGTTTTCTCTTTCTAAAGAGGCAAAGACTTCATAGTTTTAATTCACTCCCCTCCACAACATTCTGAGTTTAAAGACTTTCAGAATATCATAATATTACTGTGTATCACATGCTATCACATTTTAGCCAACAAATATGTAGGACAGCTTCTTGTAATGTATATTTAACATAATTATTAAAAGAAGGAGATACTGCCTTGAAACAGTGAAGTAATGAGATTCACTTTGAGGAGCCAGTTGTATTTTTTCTAGTACAACTTTTGAAGAGTTGATAGCAACCAGTAAAAGGGCAGAATACTATTTTCTTATTGCTATTATCTCTAAATTGGTTAAATTGCTGCTGAATAGAGTGAAAGATAGAAGCTCTGAAGCTGCATGTTTTGAAATAGACTTTCATGCAGTGCTGAAACTAGGACACTAAAATTAACAAGGCAACTGTTCCTATCCATAAACTTTATGTGAAGATTTGGTATTTGTTTATTTGCAGTTGATAAAAGTTGATAAACTTTTGAATAGCTTTCTTCAGGACAATTATTAGCAGTGGAAAACAGTGTGTGTTATATAGGGAGAGAGAGAGATGCAATTTTCTTTCAGTCAGTATTTAAGTTTTCTGATGTTTTTTTTTTAATATCTAGAAATGCTGTGGTGGGTTGACCCTAGCCAGTAATTAAGCACTCACCAGCTGCTTGTTCAGTCACCACCCCCTCCACCCCCAGGAGGATGCTGGAGAGAATTGGAAGAACAAAAGTGAGAAAAAACTCATAGGTCAAGATAAATTCAGTTTAATGGGAAGGGAAGGAGAAAAGGGAAAACTAAAAAACAAGTAATGCAAAATAGTCACTCACCACCTCCCATGAGCAAACCAATGCCTGGTCAGTCTCTGAACAAGAGCTAACTTGGAAAGGCTCCTGCTCCCTCCACCCCTCCCAAGTTTTTTATTGCTGAGCATTATGTTGTATGGTATGGAATATCTCTTTGGTCAGTTGGAGTCAGCTGTCCTGGCTGTGTCCCCTCCCAGCAACTTGCCCATGCCCAGCCTACTTGCTGGGGGGTGGGGTGAGAAACAGAGGAGGCCTTGATGTTGTGAAGTGTTCAGCAATAGCTAAAACACTGGTCTGTTATCAACACTGTTTTAGCCACAAACTCAAAACACAGACCCATATGGGCTGCTTATGAAGAAAATTGACTCTCTTTCAGCTGGACCCAGTGCAAATGCTCATATTAAATAGTTCTATGGGAGCAGCTTGACATCACATAGGAGTGGAATAAAATGGAGGAATACTGGTGAGATTGATTGATAAAGGGCAGTTATTAAAGGTGTGTTACAGAATTTTCAAAAAAATGAGGTAAAACATTGAAGGAAATATTATTGTACAGAGGATTTTTTTAAAGTTGTAAATATCATAGAATTGAATTGATTAATAAGATTGATAGAATTATGTTTATTCAGAACACAAGAAAGATAGTAAAGCCTGTTAGTCTCATCAGACAGTGCCCATATAAAACCAGAAAAAACATAAGTCACAATGCTTAGCTGGTGTGTATCAAGAAGTAAAGGCTGTAGCTGACTTTCTGCAGTTTAGTTCAGACTGGATCTTATGAGGGGTTTCTACTTAATTACATTTTTCAAGCCATCTGCTTTCTTAAATATGTATCTGTGTATTACATTGTTGACAAAACTACATTTAGAAGGACCGGCAAGAAGTTATTGTCCTTGCACCACTGCTTTCTTACACAAGTAACTATAGAATCAGTAGGTGATAGTGATTTAACATAGCTTTAAAGTTAGATATCAAAATCCAACCTAATTACCTTATAGTTCTTTTACAGAGAGAAATGGACGCTTCTTGAGGGCAACTCATCTCATCTTAGTCACATACTTCAGGACACATCAAATGAACCGCTCCCTGGAGGCACAGACATTACCTGTTCTTCGCTCTTTGCTAGGTGGAGTGACTCAGGCTAAGACTCCAAACTGTTATGTGTTTGGTATTTATACAAGTTATAACCCATCCTACTTCATATGCAAATTCACATGTCAATCCTATAGTTACCTTGAATACCCAAATTGATCAAAGATAATTAGATCATGGAAACCAGCATAGCTCTGTTGCCTCTAAAGGGAGCTATGTTGACTAAACTAAATATAGACATCTAAATCTTGCAGATACAAAGTTATGTGAAATGATTTGCATCCCATGCTTTTAAAATCAGAAGGATTAATGTGGTGTTTGTCATTTGGGGGCTTCACTGAACAGCTATTACAGCTGCTACACAACCTATTTTCAGGAAACTGTGACTCACATAAAAGAATAACTGCAAAAAATTGAATTCAAGTGTATTTTCACTTGTTGCATATTCTGTGTATTTTTTAGCTTATTCATGTAGCAGTTAATTTACCATTGAAGACTGACAGTCATGCCAAGCTGAGCAAAATTATCATTTACTTCCCCACTATGAAGTTCTCTGCAAGGCCAAACAAGTGCGTTTTTTAAGGTTTGTGTGGGGAATAAAGTTAATAGATAGGATTTGCCTATTTCCTCAAGAACAGTTACAGGGAAAAATTTTCCACAGTCTAGTCATCAGTTTTTATTTATAACTACAAGAATCTTTTTTGTTTCTTTATTTTTAAAGTTTCAGCTTAAACATGAAAAACGATGAAGCCAAAACACCAAAAAATTGTTATCCCTAATAAAATGCAAAGTACTGTTGTAAAAAAGAGTAGTTTTTCCTTCAGCTCAATATCCTGGCACTGTGTGCGCTATTTGTACCAACACATTCGCAAGTATTTAGGGCCTTTTCAAATATTTTTTTAAAGTTCAGGACCAGGAAATGAATTTGTGTGCCATATGAATTTCTCAAATGGTTCCATGTACTTTACTTCAACAAAATGTCACAGAAAAACCCCAATAATTCTAAAAGTGAAGATCACACTGCATTTGAGTATTCTGACTCCACAAGAAATAGGGGAACTTACAAAGGGTTGCTAGTTTTACAAGTTCTTAACTGACTTACCATTTAAGTTGGAAACTGAGTTATGTACACATGAATTAAAACATTGTGCAATTTAATTTTCTGTCTTTTGCAGGCTTAAAAATTAAATCTGAACAAGGAAGGGCTTAATTAAAATTATAAAAGACCCCATAAAGTAGAAGGTAATTTCAGTATGCAGTATCTTGGTTTTGTGTATTTTATTTCATTGTAGTATAATATTATTATGTTATATTCATATACAGAATCTTTATTTTGTTATGCAGTGAAATTAATATGTAAATATAGATACTTTCTGTGAGTAACACAAATATTTGTAAATACAAAGCTTGTATTTGTATTGTAATACAATATAAAGTTTGTAAATATAGGTTAGTTAATATAAAACCATTGAATGTTTTTAATGGGAAAAAATTATTTCAGAAATAATGAAGTTATATGTCAATTTTGCCAATAGTATTCATTAGGTATTGAAGTCTACAAAAATATTTATCTATAAATGAAAATAATTTTAAATATTTGATTACAGATATTAAAATGCAAAGAAGAACATTTTAAAGTCACTTCTGAAGGTGAAAGTTTGATTTTTCATCTTTCTTTCCCCTTCTTTCTCCCCCTTTTTTGTCTCACTCCCAGTAGAATTGAGGCGAGAAATGATTTCTTTTTTCATGGTGACTTCCTTGGAAAGCGTTATTACTCACTGGTGTACACCTACAGTACATGACTGTCTAAGTGAAGGGCTTTCCATCACAGTGTTCTCCCCCTGAACAGTGACTACCATAGAGTATTATTGATTTCCTTGGTGTATGATGATTCAGAGGTTAGATAGCTCAGAGTACAGCTGTTTTAGAACCTTTATGTCAAATAAACTCAAACGTGATTCTGTAGATGACAAACCTCAGGCGTTTTCTGCCCTCTAGTGAAATTATACTTTTTAGATTTTGTATTTTGTTTGTACATAAATTATTTTTTTACTCCAAAGAAATACAAATCAAGAAAAAAGAAGTAATTTTACAAGTGTTACATGTAATGTAAAAGCCTCTTTCCAAAAGATATTTGTCAAAAATAATGTTAGCACAGGTACAGTCTTCTTGTTTTCCAGACTTTAAGAAATTTCAAAAATATACCATCAAAAAAATACAGCCTCAAGCCTTAGTTTTTTTCATATAGCTCAGGATTCACTAACAGAAGCCAAATGTTTACAGGATTTCAGCATGAACTGTCATTTCTCTTCTGCATTTTTGTAGAAGTGTCCCACACAGAACTAGTCCTTGAAATGGAGAGTGGTTTATTCATCAATATACTCACCTAGGATAGGAGGGACTCCAAAAGTCAACGTAAATCTTTCTGATTCAGAGACGAGGCTTGTTTCACAACAGTTGGGTAAATTTTGTGTAGGCTGTCACCCAGACTTTGCAGCAGTGGCGCTGAATCAGGCACAGCTGCCATCCGTATGGTTATGCTCCCCTGCTTTGAGTTATATCACACAAGAACAAGGCCAACACAAGAGTTTGGACCTGTAGCCAGGTACAGGCACTGCAGTTGCTGTGTGCTGTCTCAGCGTGTTTCTTGCTCTAGGAGGCCATCTACCAGATTTACTTTCTTGGCAGGCTGGCCAGAAGTATCTGGGATAGAAGCACCTTAAGAAAGTAGAGAAGCTGGAAAACTGGGATTAAAGGAGCTGCATGCATTCAGTCGATAAATGTTGGGGTTAAGGTTAAAGAAGTCGAAAGGCTTTTTTAACGCCTGCTAAGCCCTCATCTGGTCTCAAATCCCTCTTCCAAATCATGCAAAACAGAGACATAGGTCATGTCTTCCATAAGCCGGCTGAGTGCTCTAACCCTTGTGCTATTAACTGTTCATTATATTGTTTTTCAAACTGCCTTTTTCATTTTGATGTAGTGCAAAACCAAAATTTTTAATGTAATAATTTTATTTTTGAAAATGGAATTCTTGTTTTCAAGCCAATCCATGCTAAAATGGTGATGCAGACATTAAAATGAAGTGAAAGCAAAACATTCAAGATTTTAGGTTTGGAATGCTTGTTCCTGTCTTTCAAAAACTGCTTAACACCAAGATTATTAAAGCCTTTGTTTTTGCAATAGCATTTGCTGTGACTGGGTCACACAATTAAAATTATCCCAAAAGAGAGAGGAAAATACATAAAGCTGATAAGTTCTATAAGACCTCAAATCCCTCTTCCAAATCATGCAAAACAGAGACATAGGTCATGTCTTCCATAAGCCGGCTGAGTGCTCTAACCCTTGTGCTATTAACTGTTCATTATATTGTTTTTCAAAGTGCCTTTTTCATTTTGATGTAGTGCAAAACCAAAATTTTTAATGTAATAATTTTATTTTTGAAAATGGAATTCTTGTTTTCAAGCCAATCCATGCTAAAATGGTGATGCAGACGTTAAAATGAAGTGAAAGCAAAACATTCAAGATTTTAGGTTTGGAATGCTTGTTCCTGTCTTTCAAAAACTGCTTAACACCAAGATTATTAAAGCCTTTGTTTTTGCAATAGCATTTGCTGTGACTGGGTCACACAATTAAAATTATCCCAAAAGAGAGAGGAAAATACATAAAGCTGATAAGTCTCTATAAGACTTTACAGGGCAAACAGCTGAGGTCCATAAAACTTCAATTCAAAAAGGTCAGAGAGACAGACAGAGCAATTCAGAGCCACACAAATCACCAGTCCTTCCCATCGTGCTCCATGTCCTAGGAGCAAGTGATTAATATAAATCTGAGCCTTTCTCTTACTGTGATAAACAATAATAAACTATTCACCTCCTTTCATTAATATTGTAGCAGTGCCAATTTTGATCCCAGGGGAAGCTATAAAAGTGTAGTGAGGACAGATGAGAGTACCCTCCTCATGCCATTGCAGGAGCACTCATAACAGATAAGACAGATGTCTGATGACTGCAAAAGGGAGAAGGAGGGAAAGCAGCTGTAACAGGAGATCACAGGCAGGAGATCCAGCCTTCAGAAGAAAGACAAACTCTAGCTGACTGCAGAGGGAAAGTCTATTGCACAATTCAGAAAGTTCAAGGGTGGCATATTTTCTCTACCTCATCAGTAATCCTGAGATGAGCTTTCTCTTCTGTGTCATATACTACAGAATCTGTCTCACAATATTTCTGATGTTCAGTCATCACATATATATCAAAGACAAATAAAAGTAAACAAAAAGATCAGTAACACATAAAACCCAACAGACCTTCCCAAATCTAATAAATACTCTCTCAGAAATGTAATTCTTATTGCTATTCATTATGGTGTCAGTAAAGGGCCATTGGATCATACCAGTCCCTTGTATGGGGAATCAGAAATCTCTGTCAGGTTACAATAAAATGCCTGGACCTTCATGCCATCCTCATTGAACAATATGAATGCAGTAAGTAAAATACTTTTTCTGTCAGTATTTTTAAAACACTATCTTAGTATTAAACTGCTAAAAGTATTTAGTAAAATTCCCATGAGCATACATCTCAGTGAAAAACAGTAAAGGCTTCATAATGGTAGTGTAATGTGTTTATGAATGGTGGAGCTGACTTCAGGTTATTAGAAACCAGTAACAGCTAATGTATTTTTACCAGCTATGTTCTTAAATTTCTTTGCAAAATGTACTGTTGTTTTTTTTTTTCCTTTTGCTTCTTCGTGAAGAAGGATTTATTTTTTTAAGAGAAAAACAAAAGAAAACCAACTGTAAAGCAGCAGGTAATTCTTGTCAATTCTGTTAAGATTATATCAGCATGTTTGGTTTATAGTACATAGTTTTCTTTTGCAGTTGCATTTGCCCCTAGCGTATACATTCTCAGAAGAGTAAGCTCCCTCAATTATTAACTCTCTGACTGTGAGCCTTCTGAATAAAATGCATCTTTCCCTAAGCAGTGCCTCAACAATTTATTTGTGCCACAGAGGCCTTGGTGACTCCTAAGTACTTAGGTCAACAAATGCTTTGAAATTGTACATTTTTATTCACTCTAGACTTTCTCTTTATTCAGAAGTCCAAACAGAATAAAAAGCTTAAGGGGAGGAGGAGGAGGGGAGAGATAAGGAGATGGAATAATGAGGAAGCCAAGTCTTTATTTTTTTATCTTTACTTTGGAGTGGACTTTTCTGATTCCCCTTTGCATTTTCTCTTGCCAGACATTACAGCATTTTTTTTTTTTTTTTTTTTTTTTTTTTTTAAAAGAAAACCAACTGTAAAGCAGCAGGTAATTCTTGTCAATTCTGTTAAGATTATATCAGCATGTTTGGTTTATAGTACATAGTTTTCTTTTGCAGTTGCATTTGCCCCTAGCGTATACATTCTCAGAAGAGTAAGCTCCCTCAATTATTAACTCTCTGACTGTGAGCCTTCTGAATAAAATGCATCTTTCCCTAAGCAGTGCCTCAACAATTTATTTGTGCCACAGAGGCCTTGGTGACTCCTAAGTACTTAGGTCAACAAATGCTTTGAAATTGTACATTTTTATTCACTCTAGACTTTCTCTTTATTCAGAAGTCCAAACAGAATAAAAAGCTTAAGGGGAGGAGGAGGAGGGGAGAGATAAGGAGATGGAATAATGAGGAAGCCAAGTCTTTATTTTTTTATCTTTACTTTGGAGTGGACTTTTCTGATTCCCCTTTGCATTTTCTCTTGCCAGACATTACAGCAGGGATTCGCTTCCTCACTGTGTACTACCAATGAAATACGGTTATCTGTTAGCTTTGGACAATATAAAGAATAATATCTAAATAAAAATAAAATTATACTGGAAGAAAGAAGAGATCACAATGTGGACCTAAGATGCAAGACCCATTGATTATTCAAAGAGCATATTACTCCTGATATTACTGCTGGGTTCAAACGTATTATGTTACTTCACGGTTCCTGTTCTATTTCTGCAGCATATGTGTCAGCCTTCAGTCCTTTGATGGAATATTTTCATTTCTTTCTCAGCAAGACTAACTCCCTCTTGTGTGCAACATCATCTTAAACGCAGAGTGACTACTGCTAACCAGTTGGGATGTATCAATTTTGTATTTAATCTGTAACTGAAGATTAATCAAACAGTGTCCATTCATTTCAAATAACAAACTAAAAATACTACATTCAGATAAAGAACCAGTGTAGATGGGAACATCTCTCGATCCACTGTGGAAATGACTCTTAACTTCACTGCATAGCTAAGTGCATAAATTTGAGGTAGGAACAGGAGGGAGTGAAATTGAGCTTTAGTGTCTCCTCTCCAGAGACTCTGCTTTCATCTACTTCCCAGGCCTTTGCTTCCTAACCTAAAGACTTAATCTTTACCTCCCCACCTCAGTCTTTCCCTTCATAGTCAGTAATAGAGTATGTTTCCTGACACCTGATCACTGAAGAAATACTTCAAAGAAATTAAAATCTCCATTGTCGTTTTGAGTACAGTCCACTGCCCTGATTGAAACCTTCAGGCCAAAGCAAATTGAGATTGGATTAACCCTTACTTACTCTCTCAGCAAGACAGTAATAACCAAACCATGAGAAAGGTGGTTTTTTTTTTTCAAGGGAATTAAGATCCTTAATTCTGAAAATTATATTGATAAGCCTTCATTTTATGCTGAGGGGCTTTTCCATGTTTAATATGTAGACATTAACTGTCTGCTATTTATAAGTTTGAAAAATGTAAGGCACCAGTGTAGCCATATGTTTGGGTTAATACCTAGGCTGTAGTCTTCATTGTACAGCCTGATTAACCTTGTTTAAACAATGCATGCCTTACAATGACTATGCCCTTGAAGAACTAAAAGACTGATAAGAGGGGAACATGCTGCCCTAGAAGGTGTTGGAGGCTAGATGATCACCAAAGAAAAAAGAAGTCAGAAAAAAACTGCAGTAACTAAGGGAAAGTTAAAGGCGACAGGGGGAGATCATGACCACCAACTCAATTCAAGACTGGAAAGACTTACCCCCCACACACCTGCAAGGAGCATGTGTGCTAATTTACATGGCAAGTGAGGCTAATTTGAACACAACTGACCAATGAGCATGAATTTAGGCGGGCTTTTACTAATCATGTAACAATATAAATAGGCTGTAGTTCTTTTGTGTGTTGTGCTAGCTTTGTGGAATTACCACCTAGCACCCATCTTTGTGCAAACATGAGAGAAATAAATATCTTGGCTCTGTGTGTGAGATTGGCTTATTGCACACTGGGTACCGGACCCCGCTTGTGGGACAACACCAGGATTTAGAGCTATGTCGTGGTTTAACCTCAGTCGGCAACTAAGCACCACGCAGCCGCTCGCTCACT
>NW_008795138.1:6621382-6637889 GCF_000699145.1 Aptenodytes forsteri | reverse complement strand
CAAAATATGTATATACAGATATTTGAGTTTTGAAGTATTCACCTGAGTTGGCTGTGCTTGTAAATGGTCCTAGATTATCCTATTGCATCATCAAAACCTGCCAGTCTATAACTGCAAAAACAGACAATATTTCCTTTTTTCTTTAATAAAGGATACATAGAAATAAGCAAAGATAGGATTTTTTCCTGTGTACAAATCGGGATATTTGATTTCAGGTTACCTTTTCTTTCAGTACCTGTCGAAGTTTTGTAAGCTATTATTACAGATTCATATTCAAAATTAAAATTCACTTATTCTATCTGGTTGCAGTGTCCATGTGACACTCCTTGCAGGATATTTTCTGATGGGGTAGATTTCTATTAATGAAAAATGTCCATACAAAGACAAAGCAAGATGACTATAGCCATTCCATCTCTGCTTGAACAAAATAGAAATACAGTAATAGCCCTGCAGATGCCCAGAGGATGGCTCCTTGTGGCACTGTAGTCTTTTCCAAAGGAAAAGAAACTGCTTTAGCAGGGCAGGGTACTGGGATGTGCTGCTTGCATACGGGGCAGTGACCAAGGTGAGAAGCAAGGGTCACAAAATGTGCTTTCAGCCCCTGCAGCAGTTCCAGCTGAATTACCAGCTTAGATGATAAATTCAAAATGGCAGACTTCATATAGCAAAGTTTTATGTCACTTATGATACAGATTACTCAGATTTAAAGTGACAATACAAGATTCAAGAGATAAGACGACTGACAAAACACATTACTGAAACACACCGAAAGCACATTCTTTAGTGACTTATTTCTCTTCTATGAAATCAATGGACAAACTCCCACTGAATTAAAGAGCAGAAAGAGCCATTAATGCTTTAAGTTAAATGTTACTTAGGATGGGGAAATAGAGTGATAAAGTGCCTTTCACACTTCTCTTTCCCCCACAACCAAATTCTGTATCACTCTATTCATCATGCCAGAAAAACAGCTTAGAGAAATAACTATTTTGATCAAAGCTGAAAAAAAAGCACAGTGTTTTAAGTAGTCTGCTAAATTTCTGCTTTTTTGGGAGGAAAAAAAAGGAAAAAAAAAGATTTATTTGTTATGCACAACTCAAATGATTCTCAAAATTGGAGAAGTAATTCAAAATATTTCTGGACCATTACTGTTAAAAGACTGCCTGGCTTTTTTAAATGAGCTTTTGTTCTTATGTTTATTCTTATGGAGCAAGTCAAATAATTAAACTCATAATTATATTCATATTTCCATCAAAGAATAGCCATTCTCAGCATTGACATTTCTTCTGGCTGTTTCAGAGAAAATTTCAAAATTGGAGAAGTAATTCAAAATATTTCTGGACCATTACTGTTAAAAGACTGCCTGGCTTTTTTAAATGAGCTTTTGTTCTTATGTTTATTCTTATGGAGCAAGTCAAATAATTAAACTCATAATTATATTCATATTTCCATCAAAGAATAGCCATTCTCAGCATTGACATTTCTTCTGGCTGTTTCAGAGAAAATTAAAAAAAAAAATAAAAAAAAAAAAAAATCCCTCCCCCTTTCTGTTCTATATTTAACCTTCCTATTTCACAACTGAGGTATTATGCTGATATAACATAGGGAAAACAAGTTCAGTGTAAGTGGTTGCAAGATTATATGATATTTTTCCCAATGCTGATCATACAGAAACTTCAGCAATCTATCATCAATTTCTACTTCAATTAAAAAGAAATTAAAACAAAAAAAAAATGACAGTTCATTTCAATTCTATTTGCTTTTTTTTTTCCCTGAAGGAAGATTTAAAAAGGGCAAAATTAGTCAATATAATCATTTAAATTTTGAAGATTAGCTTAAATGCATTCGATGTTCAAGACCAGTAACTAACATTTGTTACGAAGTTCAGAGAAAGGACATGAACCTCTACAGACTTAATCTAAATCTTTACACATCACTGACATTTGCAGATGCTTTTTCTTAAACTTCAGTGACACTTTTGTCACATTTTCACATACCAAACTCCTCATGGATTATCCTACAGAGATTTATTTCTTTTGCAGTTGAATAGCAAAAGATATAAATACAGCTGGAAAAATGAAAATGGGAAATGTTATTACATAAGGGATTGAGTAAGTATGTAGTTATCTGCCTGGACATGTTTGTCAGTTTTAAACTAACAAAATATTTAAGAACAGTAACTCACTTGGCCTTCCTGTGCCTTTAAACAAAGAAAAAAAGCAATCGGAATGGCAGGAAAAAAAGAAGATTGCTGGTTGCTTCTTCTAAAGAAGTTTTGGGTACTAAATGTTTTCTCACTGCAGCCCTGAGAAAGCAAAAATGGTAAGCATTTGAATGTGATGTGAAAGCTGGGCTTAAAGAAGTGTCAGGAAAATAACAGTTTCTAAGTGGGAAGAATACAATGTTAAGGAAGCCACAGACAAACTAGATAAATTAACACTGGGTATGTGCACTAGAATGTTTTTAATTTTAACTGAAACCATGCAAAAACACCTTTATCTGATTGTTTAGATATTAAAAAAAAAAAAAAAAAAAGGGGGATAGATTTTCCATTGGATCATTGTAATAGTTTTCCCTGGTTTCTACATTCATCAGTTTAATCAATATGAGAGAACACTTCACTAAATACCACATTTGTCAGAAATAGGCTGATGAATTAGCCAGAGCCTTAATCCCCATTTGTAAATTTATGTAATTTATGAGACTATACCATATTAACTCTTAAAAAACAGAATTTCAGGCCTGCAGGATGACACAGGCTTGATATTAAAAGGTGTCTGACTGCTGCATCCTTGTCCGGGCTCATCTTTTCTGTTCAGCAATTTTAATGGCTTTGCGTATTGTAATAAATTCCAGATGGGCTCCTTTTTCTCCCTGTGAAAGTCTTCTCTTCATTACTTCTGAAGGTGACTCAGAAGCCTTCAAGTCTCTAACAAATTCCCTGTTCTACCATTTAATACAGAACTTCTCCCACTTGAGCGTGTTGTTTTGATCTTAGGGAAGTGTAATTTCTCCCAACCATGACTCAGTAAAAGGCAGTGAAGGCAAGGCAACCAGGCAGATTTCTTCCCTAACCATATTCTTCCTTCTAACGGAGTTCTCAAGGCACAGTTAAACCTCAGAGGCAGCGCAAGAAAAGACTGACACGTGAAAGGTCTGAATCCGAGTCCAGTCAATGACCTCGCGTTTCAACTTTCCCCATGCTGCCAATGTAGACAGGGCATGCCAGTGAAAAATGCCATGTTTCAAGGCAGGCTCTACATCTTATAAAATGATGAAACAGGATTGCAAAATGCCTACAGTAAATGCTGGGTGAGCATGAGGCAGGAAATGCAGGAATCTGCTGCCAGAAGGAAATATCTCTGCAAATATTTTTATCTGTCGTATCTGAGTTTGATTTCCTATGAACAGTAACATAACTTGGACAAAAAAAATCTTAAGGCATTTTTCCTCCTATTACCAACAAGCTTTTTACAAACTAAGCCAAAATTCACTAATTATTGCCACACAGAAGCATGTAAATTCAGGTTCCGCAAAGGTATATTCTGTCTCCCTAAAATGTGACAAGTACCATGGAAACAGTAGAAGTTATTACAAGATGCATGAGCATTGCTATTATGAACTTAAGCTTTGTTTCTACTTAAATACAGAGCTTTTATTTATACCATAACATTTTCTTCATCTTATCCTTAGCTTTTTCTCTCTCTCAAATTCTGTCACTGCTCTATTTTGTTGCCTCTCAAGGGGACATTTACTTTCATCAGAGCATTATTAATTAGAGTTTTTTTGTGGCATTAGCTGTCACTCATTATGAGGTTCTGATAAAAGCATTTTTTCTTACTGCTTTCACAGTCTTTCTTTTAAATCTTTAACGTGCCACCCATCCCTTGTTTTTTCCTAAGGAAATAAGGCAGTTTTAAAAATAAGGTTATTCTTTTTCCCTTAATATGTGGCTTTTTAAGAATATATTGTCAGTCCCCCCTTACTTAATGAAGCCTATTTTTGCCAAGGTACTGTTTCTTATGGAAGGAGATGCAGATAATTCTGCTGAAGAAGAAATATGTTATTTTATAGTCATGAAGTAGGAGAGAGTATCAAGGGCGCTTATGACACAAGAGTCAATGTAAAGCGACAGTAAAAGCAGCAGCATGATTTTTTCCCTAGATAATACAGGGTGAGACAGACCATGGGTAAGCTGAAAGTCCGTTTCTTACAAATAAAATATAGACATTCTTTTGTATTTATATTTTTTATTAGTGCTTTTCTATGTGCCTAAAATAAATTTAAATCCCTTTGGAAATAAAAAATAAATAAATTTGAACAACAGTCCTATTTAAATCACAACTTGTCATTTATGAACTGCAAGAGAAATCATTGCAAACAATGTAAATCTTACCATATTTGGTAAAATTATACATTTTATGGCCTGAATTACAATGATCCTAGTCTGAGTACTCCTCATCCTCTAACAAATTTTCAGTAGGCTAGGTGTCACGTAAGAAATAACTGGTGGGAGCATAAGTTTATACTAAGAACATTAATTTTTTTTTTTTTTTTAACCCAGATTTTTTTGTGACAATTGTTAGATATAATGAACTCAAGCTCTGATCCTTGGCATTAACTGTGAGCCTAAATTGAAGACAAAATTTGAAAAACAGCTTTTGCAAAATATGTAATGGATATGCAACATGTTGCCAGAGGACATGGGAGTTTGAAACAGAAGGGCAGGGCACAGCTGCCAGCCTGGAGTATTTCCTAATGAGCTGAGACTGGCATGTAATTTAGCACCTGATCTTTTGGCCACAGTGACATGCCTTTTTTTGAAAGTGTGTTTTAGATCATAGATCACTCCTCTTTCACAGTTTTGCTATGCTGTAGAATTGCATTTCAAGAGAATAATGTACCAAAGAGGATCAGCTGCTGCACAAAATGTTATGATTACTTTGGAGGAAAATACATTTAATGGTGACATCTGTTCTCATATCAGATCTGAAATGCTATATTGATTATTCCTAACCAAAGCGAATAGATTTTTCATGATTATCCCAAGCATACCATACAGTGTAGGGTTTTTTGTAGTTGTTGGTTGGTTGGTTGGGTTTTAATCTGGATTACCTGTTAACTTACTACATCTCTTGACCCTTTTGAGTCAACAGTGTATGAAAATGTTTCATGGAATTTATGGGGAAAATTT
Organism: Aptenodytes forsteri; assembly: GCF_000699145.1. Classification (NCBI taxonomy): domain Eukaryota; kingdom Metazoa; phylum Chordata; class Aves; order Sphenisciformes; family Spheniscidae; genus Aptenodytes; species Aptenodytes forsteri. The sequence continues at coordinate 6,632,695 of NW_008795138.1, read as the reverse complement.
AGTAAAAGTTTGAAAGTTTTTAGACTTTTCAAACATCCTGTTTCAGGATTTCATAATTGCTAAAAGGGAAAGCCAGAAGAATTTTTATAAGGTTATATAAGGCAACAAAAACCATTTATGACAAATACTATTTAAGAGACAAGGGAAAAGAAAAATGTATTTTTAACTTGCAGAATGATCAGGAACTTGTATCTTTTTTGATGTTTCATTGGACTGTTAGTTCAGGAAATACAGTGGCTAGACTGGTGGATTTGATTTTTGTTTTGAATACTGGAATAAGTTTCAGAAACTGATAATTAATATGATCATATAAAATAAAATGCAGAAATTCCCAGACTCAAAGAGGCATGATATAATATAGCACCAAAAAGTAATTTCTCATAAGGGGCTTTGTTTATTTGTTTGTTTGTTTCTGAATACTTTTCATCCTGAATTGCCTCCTTACAATATTCTACTTTGGATAATGTCTCATCAGAAATAAAAGTTAAATCTTCCCAGTAGAAGAGTATAAGAAGAAAAGCAAACCTAGTCAATGGCTTTACACCTCAGTCCTGTTCTGCCTTATAGTTGACATCTGCTGTATTTCCTCCTCTTTATTATATACCATTGGTGGAGTGATGAAAATATTTTTCTCACAAAAATATTTGTGTAAACAGGTAAATAAACTATTATAAAACTGTATGTTAGATGTTTCACAACAATCAGTTTACATTGGGGCTAAGAAGCTGAATATGATGGAAGACTGAACTTCTGTAGACTGCATTTTTGGAACAAGCTTTAAGGCCTATCGTTTGACTTGTTTCTTGTCAGGAAGTTTTAATATAAATTTCTTCCTTCTAAGTGTACATTTTTTTCTTTTTCCTGCTAATTTTCATTCCTAACTATTCACTAGAAATTGCTGTTTTTCTAGATATAGTCTGATAATACTCATTGAAGCAGTATGGCAAATAGTGACTTAACCCTTTCTTCCCTCACACACAGACACACACAGACACATACACACTGATACATCCCATCTTCAGTCAGTGATTCAGGCTGCAGAAACAGCAGGTTTCATTACAGTCATTAGAAGCAGCCAATACTCAGGATTTTTGAAAGTCAACACCGAAAGCCTTCTACACTCTAAATGCTTTGCTGGCCTCAGACCTGTTTCTGCCTCTGACAAGGGAAAGTCAACAGCCCTGAAAGAGTGGCAGTTACACTTTCTCTGTGACATTTTCTGTTGGCTATATAGTGTGGCATCTTTGAACATGCTGGATTTTCTGAATACCATTCATATGTGCTCTTCTTCCTCAAAATATAATTGTCTCAGGCATCAGAAACTCTGCATTATGAATACTACTCTTGAAGCTCAGTCCCTAACTTGAAATACTGCAGCTCTGCGTGTCACAATACCTAAATCCTTTTTTTGAAGTCTAGCCACAGAAGATGAGTTTTACAGGCAAGGTCATAAAGTGAATCATGAAAACGGTCTTAATTCCAGTCTTAATTTCACTCTTAACAACAGGAAAGATACCAAGTACATATATACTGATAAATAAAAAGGGTAAAGAAGAAAATTTGAGCAACTGGATTCCTGATCCTCAACACTACCAGCTAGCTTGGTCCCTGGATTTATTTGGAACCACTCCAGCTAGCTTTCTCCAAGAAAAATCTGTCTGTAAAGTATTAATCAGATGATGCTTTTTGGCCTCATTGCCAGAACTCATTTCCATAATCATTTGTGATTAAGCAGCACAGAGGGATGGGATGGGGTGGGGTGGGATCTCTGCTCTTGAATGACCAGTGTAAAACTAGCCTCAGTGGCTACTCATGGGAGTGCTGGGCAGATATTCCTGCTGTCTCCAGTAGCCCAGGGAAAAGAGAGGGTGAAGTACCCAGCCCCATTCACTTAGCCCAGTTGATTGACAAGCCACCTTCAACAAAGAGGACAAGGTCTCACTTCATATTTCATTCAATAGTGTAACTCCTGGATACCTGCTATGTAAAAGTTAAAAAAAGCAAATCTAGCTGCTGATATCTTTTTAGATCTTTTTTTATCTTTTATCTTTTAGATAAACAAAGGTAGTCTTTGATAATTTAGTCCATTGCTTTTGACATCAGGATTAACAGATGAGTGTTGTTTGCAGTATTTTTAAAAATTTCAAGGGGATAAAAAAGGAAAAATAAAGGCTGTCTGAAAAATGGATGAGATTGTGATAGTGATGCAGATGTTTGTTGATGAAATATTTAAGAGAAACCTAATTTAATAAAATACATATGTAATTACTGCACACAAGCTGATTTTATTAACAATCTTTACACTAAGGCTGTACATCACTGCCTATATATTAACATTGTAGTAAAAAATAAAATACAGCATAATTGTAGACTGAGTGTCAGATTGTTTAAAATTCACAACACAGCTTTTAGTCTTCACAGTCTGATATGTGGGCCAGCACCTCAACACCACTCCCATCCAGCCAGATTTCTCCTCAGGCAGATGCCTCAAAAAAATCCAGAGAGATCACTTTAAGCATTTTTTGTGGTTTAACCCTGGTAGGCAGCTAAACACCACAGAGCTGATCATTCACTCCCCCACAGTGGGATGGGGAAGAGTTGGAAGGGTAAAAGTAAGAAGATTCATGGCTTGAGATAAAAACAGTTTAATAGGTAAAGCAAAAGCTGTGTGCGCAAGCAAAGCAAAACAAGAAATTCATTCACTACTGCCCAGCAGCAGGCAGGTGTTCAGCCATCTCCAGGAAAGCAGGGCTCCATCATGCATAACGGTTACTTGGGAAGACAAACACTATAACTCTGAACATCCCCCCTTGCTCCTTCTTCCCCCAGCTTTTATTGCTGAGCACTACATCATATGGTATGGGATATCCCTTTGGTCAGCTGGGGTCAGCTGTCCCAGCAGTGTCCCCTCCTAACTTCTTGTGCACCCCCAGCCTACTCACTGGTGGGGCAGTGTGGGGATCAGAAAGGTCTTGACACTATATAAGCACTGCTCAGCAATAGCTAAAACATGGGTGTGTTATCAACACTGTTTTTAGCACAGATCCAAAACATAGCACCATACAAGGTGCTATGAAGAAAATTAACTCTAACCCAGCCAAAACCAGTACAGCAGTTAAACCAGTTGTGCTTGTATCATCACTTTTGCAGCTGAATTGGATCCTACCCTCTTTGCAGTGTATTTAAGCCACATTACTATCAATTTATTCCTATTGGTCTTACATGACGACCTCTCAAGGCATCCAGACCTATTTCCCATCCTCAGTCCGACAGGATGCTTTTCTTTATACGTACTGTTACTGGTGTCCCTCTCTCTCCCCAGCACAGCAATGTCACGCTGCACTGCTCTAGCCTGTGTATGTTGGGAAAGTGCTATATAACACTGCCACCCAGAGGAAAGGAGGCAGGAGAACACCGGTCAGTGTGCGCTTGTGTTCAACGATAGGCAAATCCTGGCGGGAGAAAGCACATTCCTCTCACCAGAGGTGGCAGGGGAATGACTGAGCGACAACCCCTTTGAAGGATTTAGGAGCTGCCTAAAGATAGAACTGTACCTGTTGAGAAAGACAGGTGTAAACTTCAGATAAAAAGTATTACTTGGGTAAACGGTGTTGAAATGATGTTTGCCTGTCACAATGTTTTTCTAAATTGTAGCAGGATTAATTTTTTTTGGAGAATGATTATATTTCATGGGTTGGTTTTTTGTTCTGTTTTGGGGTTTTTTTTAAGAATGAAAATTCTTACTTAGAATCCTATCCTTAATTGTTTCTCAGAAACATTTGAAAACCTTAAGGTGCACTTACCTTGCTACCTCTTCTCATTTCATGTAAATGTCTCTGACATAACTGCCTCTCTTTTCAGCCCTCAAAGCCTCTGTTCAAAATAGCCAAAATACAATTATGTGTACAGATAAAAAACTTTGTTAGGAATAGCTGGGGAAAAAAAACAAAAAACAAATCAAAACCAAAAAAAAATTGCAAGCATACCAGCCTCCTTCAGCATTTTTTCTTTCCCTCAGAATTAATCAGCCAAACTTTTAAGTGCTGTTGGTTCATGATCAGGTTTGGTACACTTCCACAGTCTTTCTCCAGAAATGTATGATGGCAGCCTACTTCTTGCTTATAAACTTGCGGCTTATTCATGCTACTAAGGACCTGAATTTGCACAGGCATATTGTGAAGGGAAATACTTTGTTGTCTGTATTGGAAAGCAAGTGGGCTAGCTTCTGTTCTTGGGCTCACTCACGGCGTGGCCTGGCTCCTATTCCGTGTAGCTTGCCTCTGCTCTACTTTCCTTTTGCCCCTTTTTCTAATCTATTCAACGGAAATAGTTCCTGGACTGGACTTTTCATACCTCAGTGGTGTCTAGGAGATTGCCAGTGTACACCCTGTTAACAAGAAGTTCAAGTTTCAACAGCTGCATCTGGGCATGCGCCCAGTGACTCCCTGTTACGGAGAAATGTCTCATATGGCAACATCTGACAGCCTGATCAACCTGACCACCTTCTACAACAAAATAGCATTTTCTGTGGACATGGGGCAAGCAGTGGATATTGTTTACCTGGACTTAAGCAAAGCGTTGGACACTGTTTTCCATAGCCTCTTCCTAGGCAACTGGCAAAAGTGGATGCATGGTCTGTGAGATGGGTAGGATATTGGCTAACAGGTCGCAATCAGAGGGTGGTGATCAATGGTTTTTACTCAGGCTGGCAGCCTGTCACAGGTGAGGTCCCCCAGGGATTGGTACTGGGCCCAACACTGTTCAACATCTTCATAATCTGGAGGATGGGATTGAAAGCACCCTCACCAAGTTTGCTGATGAAAATAAACTGGGTAGTGAGGTGGACACATCAGAAGGGAGAGCCATCTTACAGAGAGACCTGGACAGGCTAGAAAAGTGGGCCACAAAGATGATCAATGGGATGGAGAATCTGCCTTATGAGGAAAGACTGAAGGAGTTAGGTCTTTTGATCCTGTAGAAGAGAAGGCTCAGGAAGACCTCATCACAGTTTTCCAGTACTTAAAGGGTGGCTACAAAGAGGATAGAGGCTTTAACTTCACAAGGATCTGCATGGAAAGGAAAAGGGGCAATGGGTGCAAGTTTCACTGGGAGAGGTTTCACCTTGATATAAGAAAAAAAAATCACAGTGAGAACAATCAGTAACTGGAACAACCTCCCCAGGGACGTGGTTGAATCTCTGTCACTGGAGGTTTTCAAGATGCGATTGGACAGGGTGCAAGATAATCTCATCTAGGCTCCTTTTCCCACAAAATGTTGGACCAGATGATCTTTCAAGGTCCCTTCCAACCTGGGCTGTTCTATGATTCTATGATCTGGAGAAGGATTATGCCTTGTTGTGAGAGACTGAAAGAGTTAATGTCTCAAACATTGTGGCAAAGCAGGTTGCGGTCTGCGTGGCAACGGTGGACCATAGGGAGAGGCACAGGACGAGGAGGGTGTAGGCCCGTCATGACAACGCACCATATATGGCCCAAGGCCATACAGAGTTCTTTTGAGGAAGGGGCTCACAACCACCCCCATGGTGGTGCCTGCACAAAGGATCAGGAGTTACATAACTCCCCGAGGGGCATGTCTGGTGTGGTCGAGAGGCGGGGACTAGACTATAAAAGGCACCACTCCAAGGAGCCATGTGCGCGCCCAACGCCGGAGGATCGACACATCTGCAACCGTCATTGCGAGATCCAAGGGTGATGAAATTTCTCTCTCTCTCTCTCCTTCTTTCTTTCTTTTCTTCTCCTTCCTTGTCTTCTTATAAACACCTCAACAGATTCCACGCTGTCCACTATTATGCTTTCCAAGTTTAAGTTGTGTGTGCCATAAATAAAGCGTTTAATTGATCACCTGGTGTCGTTTCACCTTAATTTAGCCAATGGAATCACAAAACTGCTATGACCCCTTGAGCTACCCAGCCTGGGTCATAACACTTGCTTTGGACAGCAAGTGAGGATGCTCCAGAGGAGAAGATGATAAGACTTCAGGGTATAAAAAGGGGAAAACTAGAGGAGTTACTGTGAGGGGATAGAGTCTGCATGTCAAGAAGAAGCTGTGGGATCACTGGGTGACAGAGAAGAGATAGCAAATTGCCTGGCCACAAGGACTGTAAGGAAGAACATGCAACATACTGAAAGCAACCAAGCTCAGATTGCTGCAACTATAAGAGAAACAAAACCAAAACCACACAAAACAAAACAAAACCAAAAAGCAAAACCCAAAAGACCATGTTGACAGAAACCCAGACTGGATACAAAGAGGTCATAGAGGACAGAGGGAGAGTTGATTGTTAGTTCCTTAACTTAATCGTAAGTAATCCCATTAAGCTTTCTCTACACACAATCAAAGGAAAGAAAAAAAAAAAAAAAGGTTTATTGTCAGTTTTTAGTAAAAGTTATTATCTGGTACTTCAGAACTCTTTGTGTCTGGTGGCTCTTTCTGAGGCATGTACATGCACACACTCACAGACTGAACTAGATGACGGCTGCTGAGCTTTCCAGATTGCTGGTTATGTCCGTTCTGCTTCAGATCTGTCCCAAGGCAATGGCACAGTGGGAAAGACTGTGAGGCGAAGAGCAGGGTCCTGTGGGTGGATTTGGTTTGTAATGTTCCATTTGGCCCTGTTCAGAGGAAAAATGTACCATTTTGCAATTTGATAGATACTACGTTCTTTGTAAATAAAATACCAAACGGATTAGAACAGGTGTGTCTAACAACATGTGAGATGTGCACTAATCCAATCTCCAGGAAGAAAAAAAAGAAAATAATAAGTAAGTCAAAAGTTCTATGGGGAAGTAGTAGAAGCTCAACATGTGCCATCAAAGGCATTATCTCCTTGTAACCATTAAAAATTTGTTAAAAATCTCTCATGTGACATCTGAGATAAAATATGTGTCCAGATGTTTTGTTTGCCTCTGGAAAATGAGAGGTTACCTTGGTTTGGTTCAGAAATAAAAATTGTAAGGCAGGTTGCATTATCATGACTTAGAAACAGAAAAACAGTAAATAAACAGCTATGAAATATCAGCTATTCCATATTAACCTCTATAGTTAATAATTTATATTTCTGATTTCTATGTTCTAGTACCTGTGTATGTGAATAATACTCCTTTTACCAGTACTGAATTAATTTCCATTGTAATTTCAGTGAGTATTGTTTTCTAATTTTTCTATGCCATGTAATAAAACAGTTTTCTATATTCTATATATAATTTATAATTTTGTACATATCTTTCCTTTCTTTTTTTCACATAAAATAAAATATAATATAATTTAAATCTCTGTTGAAATTTATTTAAATTCTAATTATTAGCATTCTCTTTGAACTCCCTGTAATTCTGTTTTTTTGCTTATTCTGACATGGACTAACTGGTATTAACCAGAAACTAAGAGATGATGGTGAACAAGCAATATGAAAATACTAATGAAACAGTATAATGGCTATTCTTCAAACATCCATATGCTTGATTTCCTATTTAAACCACACGGCAGAAATAGTTATGAAAATGGCTACAGTGATAACTTTTTTTTTTTTTTGTTAATAAATGTAAGAAAAATCGTAAGAATAATCACAGTATTCTTCAGTGAAAACAGTGACATTGTGGATTAGCATTTTGCTCTGCAGAAAATTAATCATTTTTCCTCTTTCCCATATTTCAGCTATTTTCTAATCTCTATTATTTGCCTTTCACTATATGATTTAGCTTTAAGGGATCGTTTCCCTGAGTTACTCTATCAATAGACTTTTGAAAGTCTTATGCCATTCATTTCTCTTTTATTTACTGTTTTATTGTGAACTGGATATAAAAGACACATTCAAAAAATTCTAAAATATTAGCAAACCACAATCTCCTTTTGAAATAGTGTTGGTGCATATATGCAGATAGTCCTGCTGTTTTACTAGTTTGTAGTTTCAACCATTTTTCTAATTCACACATAAACCCTGGTGATCTCTTATTCCTCAGTTGATATCTAAGACGTAACCTTTTACTGTTTTATCTTTTAATTCTCTAGTGTAATAACTGTATTCAGAGAAGAGGGCAAATCTTTGCTAACATCTCACTTCAAAAGTTTTCAGAATTATATAGTGCTCAGACAAGAATTATGAAAATGGTATTTTAGATGGAGGCCACTTTGAGACTTTTTAGCTCCATCGTAATTCTGGGCCACAAAGTTCCATAAAAAATCTCAAGTAAAACCCAGTTTCTTTAGATTTGTATTGACCTTTTGGATTTATCATACAAGTTGAATTCCTCAGGCTGGTTCATACATGACTAAGCCTCATTTACCAAAGGAAATCTGGCACTCAGAAGTGCTGTGTTATGGTATCAGAAGTAGCAGTTCTGAGCATAAGTTGGTGGAGCTGCATGAAAGGTATCTGAGTTGACAGTAGGAACTAATAACTACATCTATTTCAGTAAATTAAATAGTGCCACAATACTTTCCTAGGCACAAACACTTAATCATCTCTACTGTTAAATTATTTCACAGTCCCTGGCATGGTTTCATTCTAAGGAAACTCACCCTTTTCCAAAGACTATCTGAGCATAATTCAGGAGTGAGTATAGGCAAAACACTGTTCCCAAAAGTCTTTTTGGAGGTGACTACTCTCTTTCTGTTATTCAGCCTCAGGTCCAGAGAACAGTCATAGGCACACTGAATTGAGTAGTCTAGATGGAGATGCAGGCTCTCATTCAGAGATAAATAGGTGTCTCCCCAAGACCTTTTTCTTAGGTACATGCGCAGGATTGCTTTATGCAACCTATTTCAAAATCAGTCTATTTTTTCCCATTGACGATAAGGGAATTACAAGAAGACTAGGTCAGACATATCTAACTTTTAGGTGACTAAAGCTAGATGTAAGGAATGCTATCTGCTCTCTGATTCTTCAGATTTGTGTAAAATGTGCACTTTCACAAATCTGATTTTTAACAACATCTGCAACTGGTTCAGACTCTGTTCCCTTTTTTGAACTCTGAGGGAAAAAATGAAATTTAGGGTTAAGTATAATGAACTCCCTATTTTTGTAAATTACCTTTGTATTTAATGCAAAGCATTCTAACTTTGTAAACCACTGTATGAACATTTTATTAATCAGAATTTCTGGCCTAGTTTTTAAGTTTTTTAATCAACATTCTAAAGTGCTCTGTTGCGAAGATTAATAAAATAATACAGAATTTATAATATTTTAAGGAAATGTTAAAGAGGTATAAGTTTTTGGATGTTTTTCAGAACCAAGTTAAACACCTAATATGTGAACGTTTCTCTACCACTTTTGCACAGGCAGAACTTGTGGCTTTTTTTTCTTATGTTGATGCATTTCTTCTTCAAAGGTTAAGTTTAAGAGACAGCTACATACAGAATAAATTCATATGCATTACTAAGTAAAAGCAATATTAAAAAAAAACCAGAAAAAATATAGTTCTTTATGCACGCATTGAATAACTCAGATATGTTTTCTTCTAAATAGCAGTGCATCTTTTCACAGGTCTTATCACAGACTAATAAATAATATAGAGACTATAGGTTTTTCAGTAAATTATTCCAAAACATCATAGTTATCCTACAGGATAGCAATTGAAACATTTTTTTGGGTTGTTTTTTTTTTGTTGTTTTTTTTTTCCCCTGAGTTATCCATTTTGAAATCTTTTATAAGCTCATATAAAAACTCTTTGCACCCTTGGGTCAGGATTTTTTTTTAATGTTATCTAAAATAAGAATGCTTGAGAGAATTCATAGAAAAAGATTTTCATCTGACTTTTCCAAATTCTGGTTTTCTATGACCTGCACTGAACAGCTTATAGAATAAACAATGTTTCCAAAAGAAAGAAGAATTAATCAGCTATCGTAACAGTCAAATGTTGCCTGATCATGAAAAATATTATGAAGAAAAAAAGTAAAAACACCAGTAGAAATAACAAGAATTCATAGGGATTTTTACAATTTATGGTATCTTTTATCCTCAGAAATGCAAGTTTTCAGATATTCCCCTTTAAGCAAAATCACAGAATCACAGAGGAGGGACCTCTGGAGATCATCTGGTCCAACCCTCCCCACAAGCAGGGCTGCTTAGAGCTGGGCTGCCCAGGACCATGTCCAGACAGCTTTTGAAGATCTCCAAGGATGGAAACTCCACAACCTCTCTGGGCGACCTGTGCCAGTGCTCAGTCACCCTCACAGTGAAAAAGTGTTTTCTCCTGTGTTTCAGTTTGTGCCCATTGCCTATTTATAAATAGCGAATGAAGCACTACAGACATGATTTGTTTGTGTCCTCTTCATTTAGAAGGTGTCCAGACATGGAGGTCACTGGAGAGTGACAGGAGGCATGCTATTAAGAGTGTGATTCTGCGCTTTCCTAGAAACTCTGAAATTAAGCTAGTAGATATAATTTGGGCCGTCTGTTGAGATTTTGTTACAAAGTCAGTAAATTAGGGTAGGATTTCTGTAAACTTGAAGTTGGTCAAAGAGCTGACAGCAAGTAGTAGCTATCTATTATTAATTCTCCATTTCTTCCAATAGGTTAAGAATGGGTGTGGCAGAAAAATTGGGAACCTGACTGATGTTTCTTGTCCAGTGTCTCTGCTGGGTGTTTGATTGCTCATGTGTCTTTTGTCAATTCCAAGGTGCTGTCATGAAAGTTTATGATGAAGTGAAAGGACTGAATTGATACTAAAACCAGTGAATTAAAAGAAAAACAAAATTTTCTTAGTGATGATTTTCCAGTGAGCACTATTTTGTTTGTAACACAGATAAGCAAATATTACCTTATTGTTTTAGGATCATAAATCTCAGGATCTGAAAATATTAGCTAATCTGGATTTCAATAGATGAGAACTCTTGATATACTATTTAGCTATCTGACACAGAAACATAGTTTAACAAATTAACTACACATATAATTTTAAATCCAAATATTTATCTTTCTTTTTTCTCTCCCTGCCCCTCCCCCCCGCAGAATCCCAGTAAAAAGTCATGATAACTTCTCTTTATTATTGTGGGAAAATTTTGGTAGTTCTTATGTCATCTGATCTAGATCTGCCAAGCACAAATAAGAATGTTTTGTTATATAATCTGAGAAATTAGAGAGAATTAATTAAAATCCTATCAGCATCTTCTTTAAGAAACTGTATTCCAATCTTTAAAAATACTCTTATTAGTTTATAGTGCAGGCAGAGAACACATTTTCCTAGGTTTTTTTTTAAATTATTTCTTTATATTATAAAAATAACCATGAGTATATTTGTAATTCTTTTTTACAGTGAAAAGTTAATGGCAGGGGTACATGCTTTCCAGTTAACCACC
>NW_008795138.1:6620199-6621370 GCF_000699145.1 Aptenodytes forsteri | reverse complement strand
GCAGTGTTACATGCTTTCCAGTTAACCACCAAGTGGAGCTATAACACAGGAAAAGAATTAATTCTCTTATAACCAGTGCAGGTGCCAACAGCAGTTTTTCATAAAGCAAGGTAAAGTAAAAAAGAAAAAAACCAAACAGCTATACCCTGTGCCAATTACACCTGCTTTACATCTTCAGAATCTGTTTTGTCTGTAATTCACAGTTACAGTCAAATGCTGTAAAAATAAAGCTTATTGCAGGCAAAGCAGAACAGTGATTCAAATTAACATGGAATTATACTGCAATAGACTGAAGATTTTACTTCAAAGCAATTATAGTTAATGAAAATGATGCTCAATCCCGCAAGTGCTCTGTGTTCATGGATTCAAGTTACAGATAAAAGAAACTGACTTATAAATTGTACAATGATTAAAAGAACTGAGTAAATCCTTAATAATACACATTTAATTGCCCTGATTAGATTGAGAGAGACTTCTACTTACATTTGAAAGTTGAATGACCTATTTTAGAGGACCATCTAATGTTTAAATAAATTGGGCCAAATTCTAATGATTGACATTCATAAAAAAAAATTGTTATGGGTTAATTAGTTGGCCGACTGTCTTTATAATATAGCCTTGTAATTACTTAAAATCATATTTGGAATGGAATTACGGACTTGTATGCAATACAGTGCATTGCATTTGAATTGCTTGAATTTGGTTTTGTTTGTTTGTTCATTTTATTTTTTACAGAAAGGTTCTGCTTTCTTACCTGATTTCTTTTAGCTTCTTCCATTGGCAAACTATATTCTGTTGCACTTACTCTATACACATGTGAGGATAAGACTTGGGAGAGCTTCTGACGTCCCAGGGCAATTTGTGCACCTCAGTCAACTTCTGACAACGTGTGTACATTCACTCCCATCTCTTTCTCTTCCCTTCTGCTAACATACTTATTCTAACTGAAGGTAAACCCTGAACATCCAAATCATAGAATCATAGAATCATGTTTGTGCACCTCAGTCAACTTCTGACAACGTGTGTACATTCACTCCCATCTCTTTCTCTTCCCTTCTGCTAACATACTTATTCTAACTGAAGGTAAACCCTGAACATCCAAATCATAGAATCATAGAATCATGGAATAATTAAGGTTGGAAAAGACCTCTAAGATCATTGAGTCCAATCG
>NW_008795138.1:6603348-6618070 GCF_000699145.1 Aptenodytes forsteri | reverse complement strand
TACCCATAAACACTCGACCATCATATCATCACAATCGTTGAGCTCTATCTAATATGATTGCATGCATTAGTTCTCAGCTTTGAAACAGTAGGTAGGCTCCCTTACCAGCTGAGGAAGTTGTGTATCATCATCACAATCGTTGAGCTCTATCTAATATGATTGCATGCATTAGTTCTCAGCTTTGAAAACTGACAGTAGGTAGTTGGTGTGATATACAGAGACAAAATGAGTGGAACCAGTTTTAATAATGGAAGTTCTACCTCAGACCACACCGTATTCTAGGAAGACAATATCTTCTAAAACATTTTGATGATTATGGTAATAACCTTTACTTAATTGTATTTTTTCTTAGACTAGTACTTCATAACAACCTTCCCTAGGCCCTTATGCTTCCAGACTGCAGTCATGACTCTGTAGCAGGTAACCTAAATTCATAGTAATTACCTAGTTCCTGGGGTCTCACTATGAAGAAGTCCTGAGACCCACCAGCTGTGTATCTTGTAGTTTTCTGTGGCAGGCAGCCCAGGACCTGTGGTATTGTTTGCTGCCTTGAATCTGTGTATCGCAGAAGCATCAGGATGCACAGCAGCATGCTGCATCCAGTCAGAGTTTTTCTGAACACTACTTTCAATTTCCTAATGTTTTTTTGGAAAATCCTTCAAGCAAAATACTGTAGTCTTAGTGAAGCAATGTTTTTTATTAAAATTTTCTTTCCTCATGTATCCCCAAATAGCTGTAGTTGGCAGATCTCCACTTTCTCTCTGTCCTCCATCAAGGTATTATTTCCAATCACTTTTTGGTATGTACATCACAATCAGATTTTTTTTTAATCTCTTGGTTAGCTTTTTTAGTCATGAGTGGACTTATATGTGCTCATATGTGTCATAGCTAAAGGCAGTTTACATTAACTGATGCCATCACCAACAGAGACAATGTCAATGTTACAAGGTCTTGGTGCTTCCCTATTGTCTTTACCTTGAATGAGGCAATGATTGAGCTTGGAGTTTTTGAAGATCTGTTACAGATCCCAGGGAGATGTAAAGGTAGGAGATGACATTTCAAACAGATTTCAAGAAAGTGAAGAAACATTTGAAGGACCCCCTGGACCAACTTATATCCAGGAGATGCTGGAAACTTCATATTATCCTATAATACTACAGGCCACATTGTACCACGCATCACCACATCAAGTAAAACTCCCTAACATCTTTACCTTTAAATAAATTGTTGTGTAATCATGCATTTTTCAGTGTAAAGAAGATTATCAGCCCAAGTTCTAAATGGTTCAGTGTAAATACTACAGTAGTTCCATTCTATGACTCTGTGAAAATGATGTTATTGTGTATTGCCATCAACACTCATGAAATAGTACTCCATGGGCTATAAAAGAATAGACAGAAGTCATGTATGACACAAACTCTCACATACTTGCATCCTTCCAATGATATTGAGTTTCAAAGTGATTTTCAAATTCTTATCCTCCAGAGGTGCAGCAGCTTAACATGAAGCAACATGGCTGCTACTTCTCCTTTTGCAGAATATTACTCCCATGACCTCCAAAAAGCCTTTTCCAATAGAATTTGTTTGTTGCCGATTTAGAATGAAATGAGTACACATTGGAAATTAACCTAGGGTAAAAAAGACTGATTAAAAAAATAAGTGAATTTTTCACATTAAACATTGTCTTATAAAAAAAAAAGGCAATTACTTTTAAGAAAAGACAATGTTCAAATAATTGATGGTATTAGAACACAGAGGAAATAACCTTGTAGGTAACTTTGTTTCTTTGCAGTCTATGTCCCATTATGGATCTTTGCCCAAAATTCAGATCAGTGTTATTTTTTTATACCTTTTTTCCTTACAATTTTTTACCTTGGTCTCTTTTAACTTGTTTCTGCCAATCTGTGACCTAGTACCAGTGATTCCCTTACTCATACTGTTTCCACTTGAAACCACAAGATTTGCTCAAGGCTTTCCGGAATATGTTAAGGGCTACAAGAGCTCCAATAACTGCATCAGAGAATGGGAAGTAGAAAATCTTTTAAAGTTTCACTAACAGTGAAAATAGTATGTTATTTAGATTTCAGAAGTCATGCAATATTCACATCTGGCCTTATTTTCTCAGTTCTCAATCAAATATTCAAGTCTTTCTGTTCTTGTAAAAGTTTTAACCAGAATTTCAATTTATTTTAATGTTGTCGAGATGTAGCAGGAAGCTATGATAAAATACTCCAAAATTAAGTACTCTAAAATGTGTCATGTTAATCTTTTCATTAGAGACCTGTCTGTATAATCGCTAAAACTATACTCTTAGGTACTGTAAATTATTCCTAACTACTGTAGTAGATATGACCCTGGGCAAGGACATGCTTTGTAAACTCACTCAGCTGTAGAAATACTATGAGAGGCATTTTATCTAACTATACTGGCTTTGACTGCCCTTGAGAGCAGATTCACTGTTTGTCCAGTCAGCAAGCCTGCAGGCACAGATGAAGGTCATTCCTAAAATATGTGGGATTCTGTATGCCTTGGAGTTTTCACCACGTTCACAAACTGTGTCCACCTTAATATGCTTGCAGGCATGTCCTGGGATGCTGTCCACAGGCTGCTCACAAGGCCATGCGACGTTACAAACATAGTATTGACATAATAATTTTGTCTTCTTCCTCCTTGTGCTTTGCAAGGTTATATGTTAGTGCCAGTGCTTTTCTCCGCTGCCTCTACTCCCTTTCTCCTCATCATCCTCTGTTACTTTACTTTCTCTGGCAAGTATATAAGTGTGTGCAGAAGGCAGATTCATGGGGTCTCTCTATTTCTAGAGACAGAGTTCTTCCAGAGAATAAAGTAACTCTGTTTATTACATACCCTGTATTTATGCCTGAACTTGAGTGAACTTCATATTGGTGCTTACTCCTTGCCCAAGCTTTCTCAGTGGTGATGGATGCAGCCGTGAACACAGGAAAAGAACTTGCATTCTTGTACAGTCTTTGTGTTATACTGTGGGAGTCCTGGCCAATGATTCAAGAAATGAATAAGTTAAAAATCCTCTGTAGACTTGTACTACTGTGCTGTACCATCATTTTCAGACTTTAAGCTACTATACTCCTTCCTAAAAAAAAAAAAGAGAGAGATGGGAGGAAGCAAAGTTTTAACACTATCCCTCCCACTGTGACTGGCAAATTACATAGTAGACCAAGTTGATTCCAAGAAAAAAATATTTCAGTCTTAGAGAAAAAGAGATTCTGAAGGAAAAAGTGATTGATCATGCTTCAGTTTTCCTCTCCGGCAGATCCAATACACTTTGTATTTAACTAATTTGTTCTAATTTTATGTCACAAACTAGTCCTAAGCATCTAGAGCTTTATTTGATCAGTCTTCCTATGTATTTCATGCACACATTCATAGCTATTTCACATTTTTTCCATAAGCATGAAGAAGTTCCTGCAGCCAGATCTCTGTGTTTATAAACTGTATTGGGGCACAAAACCAGTTTATCTTGTTCCTGCTTTTGCGGTATGTACTTTTTTTAAAAATTGAGATGCAATGAAAAAATAGGTATTTGCCATACCTTTTACAAATATAGAGGTAAAGCAAAACAAAATGCATTATCAAAATGTACTTCAGAATGTAAATATATTGGTTTTAAATCAGTATTTATTAGAAATAGTTAATAGAATTAATGCCTTGGTTAGTAAAAATTCTTTAGGTTCTGAATGATGGCTTATTGTATATGTGCTTCCTACTATCTCTCTAAATAAGGATTGGCTAGGAGGTGCCTATTTGCTCACTTAAGATTTCTTAGGTATTTACTTAGGTATTTACTTAGTAATGTTACTTAGGTATTTACTAGCTGCAGTACACCCAGAAAATTAAAAGGACCTTTTCCATTTATTTCAGAAAGCTTTGAAACAGGGCCTTGATTCTCTCATTTATATGCATAATAGATAATTTAAACTACTAGATATTATGACTACCAGATAATTTTGCATTCATGAAACAATAAGGTGACTCATATTTTCTTTGGTACTTAAAAATAATAGATACGGGTTTATAGATTAAAACTATCTTTCATACTACTAGAAAAGCAGCTGTGAAACTCCCTTCAGAAAACCCTTGGGTAGCAGAATTATTCAAAATTACGCATGCTAGGAAATCTAGCTAGAAAATCTAGCCAGATGTTCACAGATCATTAATCTATATTGAGTAAGTTAAACAACTTTTCCTTTCCTCAAAAAAACTTTATCTCAAAAGTAGATCAGTTTCATCACTATTTATTTTCAAAAATTTCTACTCAGCAAAGATTTTGATGGTTCTAATAATAATATATAGCTAAGTTCTCATTTAATGAGGATTCAACACACTGACTACAGTATAAAAGTTTGAGCAAATGAAAGATTGAGCTGATGCAATGACATATCTCCTAGTTCACCTGTTAAAAGCTTGAGTTTAAAAGTGATTTATTTCCTAAAAAGAAAGAAAAAATAAAGAAAAAAATAAAGGAAAAAAGGAATAAAAAAGGAAAAAAAAGGAAGAAAAATCCAACACACAATAGTTAATGCTTTTTTCCATTTACTTTTTCTTTCACAGCTTTCATACAGACTTTTTAGGTGGCTCGTATTTCCACTTTGGCTATTTAAACCAGTTTCATGACTTAAATAATCTCTTGGTACAGAGACCGTTTTGTTTGAGGTCACAAAGGCATAGTGATTTCTGCTGATGTGTTGGTTGATGTGCTTCTCAGTCCTTTGTAGTGTTTCTTTATTTGACCCCCCTGATCAGAGTTGTCTTTGACTAGCTGAGGCACATGTCTGAAGTGCACTGAACAGCACCAAGCTGTTGTCACACCAGCAAAAGGCAGGAATATCACAAAAGAAAACTTACTCTTATGCCTTTTTCTTCCCTGGGTATTCTATTTTTTTAACTTCTCTTACTTACAGAGTCCAGAGATGAATTTTGCTTCTTTGAATCCCTGAAATCTGGCAGTCTATTGCTAGTCAAACCTGAAAAAGCTAACTGGTTTTACTTCAGGATACCATAAAACAGAATTGTGTTTTAATGAATCAGACTTTATACAATGTTTAAGGGAAAATAATATTAATTATGTACATTTTATTGTTTTATTTGATTATTGATGGAACTCCCCTTTGCACAGTAAGAAAAGTTAGGCTAAACTCAAGCTGAATTTCTGAAGACACCATCTTAGGTTAGGGGCTACAGTCGCTTGGACAAAATTTTTCAGAGGACAATTGGGTGATATGATTGGCCATTTTTGTTTGTGCTATCACAAACAGCAAGGAAATGAAACACAAAAGTTCAGTTAAAAATAAGCTTCTGATTCATTGATTGTTTATGAGATTTGAATAAGTGTTTGAATGAGACTTGAATGAGGAGAAGGGCTGTGTCTAATGCATTCTGATGTGGTGTCCTGAAGTGGGACCATGGAGACAGAGGACTAAATTTACAAGTGATTTGCACTTCCTAGAACTTGATTTATAGAGAGGTATAGAACCATAGAAATGGTTTGCACATGCTGATGTAGTTTTCAAGCAGACTCCAATTCCTTTGACATTCTTTGTAGCCGTCTAGTTGCAGATAAGGGAGTAACTTGCTACTTTGCAGCCTGCTAGTGTCATTACTACTAGTAGGTAGTAATACTGTGAGAGGATTACAGGTACACCAAAGACATGAAGACAGAGCTATTTCTCACAGCAACAGAGTAATACTCTTACTGTTTAAAGTCACATCTCCCCTTCAGTATCCTCTGAACACAGATGAAAAGAGGGTGTAGCAGAATGACTTAACAGGTGGGGAGGAGTTCTTGAAAACTCTAATTAGGAACTGGTAGTCAAGGGTTAGTAGAGAGAATAAGGTTATGAACAAAAGACAAGTTTCATCATTCATGTTTAAAACTGAATAGATTATAGAACAGAATAACACCAATATTTCTCGCCTTAGTGCTGGCCTCTTTTTTAAAAATATTTTTATGGAAGCTGGAAAAGTTATCTAATCTTTCTGTGAAAGGCAAATGGATGTAGACATGCAAGAGTGAAAGAGACTTCCATGGCAGGAAGCCCAGTCTTCCTCTGTCAACAAGAACATAGGATAATTTGTTCATCAACTTCATTACATAAACTTCATGTCCCTGATCCTCCAACTATAAGTTTTTTTTAATAACTTCACTCACCTTTTGATTAGGCAATATAATAATATTTTCGGGCAACATTTTTCAGTAGATTACTGTTCTATGTCCCCACTGCTGTTATGCCAATAACGGAGAGCAAAAATAGTTCCCCCATTTCACAATCTCCTCTATTCCCTCATAAGAGACATGAATCCTGCACCATCCTGTCAATTGCTAGTTGCTTTTTAGAGTCTGTATCTACAGTGCTAAAATCATCTCCCCAGTGAGGCAGAATAATTAGTTCCCACAGTGCTCAGGGTAGCCCTTTCTAGAGCAAACTGTCCAGACTATGCACCATTTGGTTCTGGTTTCTATGTTATATCTTCATAGACCTAAGATTTTACATTGTATTTTTTGGATGTTTTAAATCTAAAGTATATGAAATAAAATCAGGACTGTTGCAGTGGTGATTTTATAGCACAAAACTGAAGGAATGTGATGGATACTTAGGGTTGTGGCCTGTGAGTGCATTCAAGCACAAGGATGTCTGAGTTAATGTTGAACTGTGTAAGGCAGTATGAGCCCAGATGGCGACATTCTCTTCTATTGTCTTCTGGGAGTTGTCCCTGGAATGGATTGTCCCCAAGTTTTCTCTCAGGTTTTGTCTCAGAGGTAACCTGTTGCTTGACTGCAGAATACAACTTTGTACTGAGCTAGCTTTTATGTACTTCATGTATTGAGAATGTTCAGGGGTGCAGAATCCAGGACTGAATGAGGGAACTGAGCTATTACCAAGAAATCGTATTAGTATGGAAAGACGTTATGAACTCTGCAAATTACAGGAGATGTGCTTTATTTACAAATAGGTATTCTAGCCACTGAATCTCATACTGCTTTGTTTTGAAGTGTAGTGTGAAGTATCAGAATGTATAAGTAAGGTCAGATCCATTATATGAATAATAAACTCTTCTAAAGCACTCAAAAGTGCCAGAAGTGGACTTGAAATATACAGCAGCTTTTTAAGGGATGTGGCAGTGAGTTATATAGAAAGAAGGTATATTTCTTTAAAATAGATATCACACACACATACATACACAGAGATTTTGAAACTGGTTATTAAATTGAAGAAAAAAGAAAACTAATAATGAAAGGCATACAATGAGCTGCTATTGTTGTTCTGCCAGCTTTCTCTTAAATAATAAAACAACCATTATAAAATCTGTCTCTCTTTTGTCGTGGGTAATTAGTGACTATTGCTTTCATGTTTATATCAAAACTTAAAGAAATAACCAAAAATCCTTAGCAACTAAAAGCCCTGTTTTCATTTTCATCCTTTAAAACAGTAAGATCAACTGCTAAGTCCTGCTTTAAAATATTAAAAAAACTGAGTGGTGCAGAGTGAGCTCGTGCTTTAATTTGGGCCAAAAAAAAAGGGTGTTATGATATTCTTCAGTATTCAGGGCTTTTCACTCCTGATCACCTTTTTTCACATGGTTCATGTTATCTACAAATGAGTTGTATAGTCTTCATGAAAGATGCCAAAATAATGGCAATAAGATAGAAATTGATCAAAACACCCCTTAATCATAACATTCTTTCTCCTTCCTTCTTTCTTTTTTTTTTGGTTTGCTTGCAAAGTATTTTTATGAGAACAGTTATTGATATCATATACAATTTATGTCAAAGATAACTAAACATTCTTTTGTTTCGTTTTCTAGAAAAATGTTTAACCATTTTTTCACATAGCTAGTTCCCTTCAGTAGTACAGATAAACTTTCTCTGTGTGTGCACAACCACAGGAATTAAGGTATGGTGTTTATTTAGTAGTGAGGTTATCTTAGATGCAAAACAGGAGAGTCAAACTTCCAAAGTTATCCAGAGACATGTGGAACTGTTTCTTGGCGAAGGGATAATGTTGCTTTGCCACAAAATATGATGTCTGACTAGGTGGGTTCATAAACAGAGCATTTTAGAGGATACTATTCTTAAAATCACCAACTTTTCCAAGAAGATAAGTCCCCAGTATCTGCTTTCACTTAATAAAGTGACAGTGCTGTAAAAAATACAGACTATAAGTTTAAAAGCTACAGCTTCAATAACCACTACCTGTTCTTGAGGATTGGCACTACAGTGAGATTAGAAGTTTGTAAATATATTAGCAAACAGGAAGGAAGCATATGCTGTGGGTGATCATCCGCCTTTTTCCAGTATTCCTTTAATCTCTTTAAAAAGGGTAGGGGGAGAAATCAAGAGTCTACTTTCTCTCTGTGGGGTCTAGGATATACCACTGGTTTCAGCCCTTCAAACATTACTTTTTATTATCACAGAGTAGTGAAAGCCTGTTTCAGGATGCTCTCCCCTTGTGCTGTGCTGAGGGAAAGGAGTTGTTTGGGTGGGAAGCAGCTGCACAAGCTTCACCACCTCTGTGTCATAAACAAATTTTCAAAAGTACTGCAAATTCACTGTCCACTGCCAAACAGGACTTGAGCAGTCAGTTCCCCCTGAGGGACAGAAATTGGCCATAACAGCTGTACGAATGCATACAATGTCCCACTCAACCAGTTCAGCTATATTTGACCTTACCTGAAAACTAGCTCTCTTCTAAACTATATAATTGAATATATTTTTATTACTTTTATTGAGTTTATTAAGTCATTTTGTTAAGCTAGAAAGGACAAATATGGGAAATCAAATAGGAGAAATAAATTGTTGTATCCACTTTCCCAAAAAGAAAAAAAAAAGAAAATGGAATTGATTTTTTTTTTTCATTTATATAACTATCAGTGACAAGAAATGATGGTGACAGATTCTTTTCAGCGCATTATGTGGGTGAAAAATGTTCAGATTTAGAACCCTTATTCTATCTAACGTTTCATAGATTAGAAAAATAATTAATAACTAATTAATTTTTACTCTTTAGTGTGAAAAGAGTGTTTCTTTAATATCAAACAGAAAAAAAAATAGCATGCTTGTTTCATATCATATTTTGCCAAGATGTTTTTTTCTGAAGGTGATAGTATTTTGCTGTTTGTAATATCCCTCGTAAATATTCAATCAAATCATTAGACAAATATCTTACTGTGAGAAAGAGTTATCTCTTGCTGAAGATACTCAGAACTCTCTAAGCAATGTCTAGCAAGAATTTATGAATAGCAAATTTCAGACTTTCTACCATGCTAAGGATACAGATATGGCAGAAAAAAGCTTAGCAAATATCTAAGCAAATGTCCTGGTAGAATAGTGTAGAACATAAAGATCCTTTCTTTTTGTTCTGTTGTTCTTTCTTATTTTCTTTAAAACAAAACAACCTGAAATCAGATTGTTAGCTCCCAAAAATCAATAATTTCCTTCAGAGCCAGGCACGGTTGATGCATATGCTGTAGGTATTACATACTGCTTACTGATTTAGTAGATTAACTATGGGGAGACAAAGAAGGTAAAAGTTAAAAAAAACAAAAACAAAAACAAACAAACAAACCAAAACCCACAATACTTTTGTTTGCTTGATGAAAAAAAATAATTTATAAAATAATGCAACAATTTTCTGTTCTTTTGTCATTAGCGGAAAAAGACTTGAACAAAAGAATCCCATCTCCCCCATGCAACAACCTTACACAAATATTTCAGGAATAAGTTTCTTCTCTGATCCTTCTAAATTAGTTATAGTGTATATTATTCTCTTAGGCTTTTTCAGAGGCAACTAGTAAATGTGGCTATTCAAAACTTTTGAAAAGTTATATAATTTTCCCCTGGAAAATATAGATACTTTGAAACCTTTTTTACTCGCAGTTTGTCTCTTAGTAAAGATTACATGCAGTAGAGCCTCCTTGGTCTGGATGGAACCATCTCATTAGAACAATCCATGCTTCGGTATTCTGCTTTACTCAATGCAATGAAAATTAAGAATTAAGTTTCAAATAATTAGCAACTAAAACAAAACAAATAAAAAAGTAAACCTAATATATATACAGGAGAGTGCTTTCAACATTTCAGGATACCTGTTCCAGGAGTGCTCTCTCACAACTTCTTTTATCAGTTCTTTTTCATTTTGCAGAAATAATTATCCTTAATTCAAATGATTGTTGAATCCTATAGCACAATGCTGATGAAATTTACTCAGGAAGAAAAGATATATGCTTCAAGTATCAGTGAAAATGCATGTCCGATACAGCTCACTGCTGATTCCCGAGGTAAATTAAGGACCTAAAGCTGTGTGTTCCACATCTCAGGTGAGTTCATCAACTGGAATGCTTCTTGGTGAAAGTAAGCCTCCCTAATATCCTGCTAATGGTGTTTTAATTTGTAAAAACCGTCAAGTATTCACTAGACCAAAAAGAAACTGTCAGCCAGAGATTAATATACCCACCTGGAAACTAGGAGATTTCAGATGGATTGACGTCCTTACACTGGACACAGACCAGAAGAACCATGGAAAAAGAAAGGACTGAAAAATCTCTTTTCAAAGTGTGTTTTAGGAAAGAAAAAGAAAAAAAAAAGTCTCACTGTAAAACAGAACATTTGAGACAGGATTTTGTAGCCTAAAAAATGGCAGTTAGATGAGTGGTGGTAAAGGGAGAAGTAGAGGCATGAAAGAAACCGAACTGACAGAATGATTTAGGAGGAAAATCTAATGAAATGGGTTTCTATTTCAGAATACAACATTCTCTGAGTGATTTTCTAGTCCTTTGCATCTGTGGCTGAGAACAATGATATTGCAGTAAGTTTTGTCACATGAAGGGTAAGATTTAGAGATGTTTCCTGGATTATTTTCTTCTTTTATAGATTAGTGAACAGGCCACTGTCCCCCAAATAGGGAAAGACTTCTTTCTGCTCACATTTCTGATCACTGCTTCTCTTGTACTTGGTGTAACTTTTATGGGACTTTATGACCTAATGGAAATCACTAATTCATCAGAAAATGTTACTTTTTTCAAATAAGTGTTATACACAACCATATATTGGCACTTTGATGAGTTGAATCATCTCTATGCGGAGTTCAGTGAGTACCAGAGTGAGGGAATGGTGGAAGTAAGAAAGAAAGAGGAAAATGTGAAATCACCCTTTTAGCAATAAACCACTAGATCATATCAAGCTGTAGCAAATAATTTCACCTTCACTTAAATTAATTTGTCTTGCATATGATACAAAGGTGTCTTACAGAAGACAGTGCTCCCCGCCAAAATAAAATACTACTGCAGTTCTTTATGAAATCAAGTGTAATATGATTCTGTAGTTCCACAGCAAGTGTGAAATTTCATGCTGCTTATATGATATAAAAGATTGAGTAACATGTTAATAACAAAAAATCTTTGTTCTATCATTAGAAGGCTCTCGGACTCCATATTCCTCAAACAATGCTAGTAAATAACTAAAACAAAGTACATACTGACTTGCAATGTCAAGATAGAGGCTAATCATGAGCTAATGTATCTGTTGCTATTTAGCATTGAGAGTTATTTAGCAGTGTGAAAATTAAGCTTAACCTTTTCCTATAACTAAACAGACATCGTCTTTTGCAGTATCAAAATCTGTCAACACGATAAAATAAAGACTTCTTTTTTTTTTTTTTTTACTGCAACATTCATCGTATTCTTATTACTGCTTCAAATCTGGATCTTGCTGCCAAACTAATTTGTTGTTTTGTCCATCTGCTACAGGGAGAAACTTTTACTGGCAAAGCAGTGATAATAAAAAGCATCATTCTTTATAGTGAACACAAAACCCAAACTTACCTGTGGAGCACATTCAAGCACCAATGTAAAAACTAAATACATTATTCTTGCTTGGATGAAAACACTCACTCTAAAAGTTGCTTTCATTTATTTCATATATGAAAGAATTGAAGAAAACA
The DNA here is from genome assembly GCF_000699145.1 of Aptenodytes forsteri. Taxonomy (NCBI): domain Eukaryota; kingdom Metazoa; phylum Chordata; class Aves; order Sphenisciformes; family Spheniscidae; genus Aptenodytes; species Aptenodytes forsteri. Next base: position 6,606,098 of record NW_008795138.1, on the reverse strand, counting down.
AGCATGGATGAACTCCAGCATTATCAGTTATATAAGAAAAGAACAAATGTAGGAACATAAAAGTGTTTGCATTGGGACAGCAAAAAACATCTATCTTATGGTTCATCCTGTCTCCATCAGGGACCAAAGGCAAATGCCTAAGAATGTATCTAAGAACAAGGCAATTATGAAATCATGCTCCTCCTGAATACTCTCCCAGCATCCAAAAATTTCATGCCTGGAAAATACCTAAAGAAGAAATTTTTCTGTATTTGTTTACCCTCAATGGATTTTTCTCCCTTTTTTTTTTTTTTTGACTCTCTTAATGACTTCTTGAGTTTTAGTAAACTTAGTATCCACAACATTGTGAAGATAAAAGGTCTACTGCTTAATGCTTGTTTAAAAGTGCCACCTGTTTCAAACTGTCAGCTCCTAGTTTCTTTTGAACTCTGTCTTCTATTTGAAGAGAAAGTGAATATTGTTCACTCTTCATCATCTTTATGCTTTTCATGATTTGATATAATTCTATCATGTATCTCCTCAGTAACCTGTTCTAATTTGAAGAGTCTCATAATTCTGCATACAGAGGCTGGTCTAAACCCTTGATCATCTTTCTTCACCTTGAACTTTCCCTTTCTGGGACAAGGTTAATTTTCTTCATAGCAGCCTGTATGGTGCTATGTTTTGGATTTGTGACCAAATCAGAATTGATAACAAGCCCATGTTTTAGATCTTGCTGAACAGTCTTTATACAGCATCAAGGCCTTTTCTGTTTCTCAATCCGCTCTCCCCCCCACCCAAGGAGAGTAGGCTGGGGGTGCACAAGAAGCTGGGAGGAGACACAGCTGGGACAGCTGACCCCAACTGACCAAAGGGATATTCCATACCATATGAAGTCGTGCTCAGCCATAAGAGCTGGGGGAGAGTTTTCCAAAGGTTACCATTGCTCAGGGACTGACTGGGCATCAGTTAGCTGGTAGTGAGCTATTGCTTTTACATTAATTTGTTTTCTTTTTTTTTTCTTTTTCTTTTTTATTTTTTTCTCTTTTACTTATTAAATTGTCTTCATCTCATCCCACAAGTTTTCTCACTTTTGCCCTTCCGATTCTCTCTCCCATCCTGCTGTGGGGGAGTGAGTGAGTGGCTGTGTGGGGTTTAGCTCACTACCTCAATTAATCCACAGCATTGCATCACTTCATATTTATTTCCATTGACTTTAATCTTTTATTTTATTGACCTTTGTCATCACCAAGTATTAACGTAATCTGTTTAGACCTGATCCCAGAATGCCAGACTGTGTATTGAGAGTTTAGCTATTAATTACCATTTAGCTTCTTTGCAATTAATTAGTTTCTTAGAGGTTTTCTAACTATTCTCAAAACCCTGATTTTTATCTGAGCTTTTCTTTCTGGCCCACTACATAGACTCAGTGTCCGCAATGAAGGTCTGTGGTAACATTGAAGCAACATGTTGAACCTTTTGACCAATTCTGTACCTGAATACACAAACATTTCTGGTTATGAAGTAAGGTATTAAAAGAAATTTTGCTTAATCTGTTTTTCTTTTAGTATTAGAACAGCTCTGCCTCCAGAGTTTTGCTTAAAAGATATAGACTCTTCAATCCTATTCTCAAGCCCAATTAAACAATTAGAAATGTCTTTAACTTTTTTCCCTAAGGGACAAAAAAACAACAAAACAACAACAAGAACGAGGAGATTTTGACAACCCTCACAAAGGATGGATTTTAACTGTGAATTTGTCTGGAAACAACAGAAACATTAAAAAAAGAATCAGTGGCTGTGGGAAGAAATGTGAGTAATTAGGCAGGAAATATTTGCTTTGTTCTCTTTATTCAAACCAGGAGTGGACTTGGAAGTGGTATAATTCATTTACTTTCACAGACTGATGCTAACTGATATAGGCCAAGAAGTTGGGCCTGTTAGTGTTTAAAATTTTAATATTGAACAAATTGATTTAAAACATTTGGGAATGTTTGGAAATGAAATAAGGCTGTGAATTCATAATTTAATTAAATATTTGATAACCCTCCTAATGTAACTGCCAGCTAGCTGTAAAGCTGAAAATAGAAAGCAATTAGAAGAATTGTCTGGGAAACTAGATTATATTAAGGGACAGATCCTCAGCCTATGTAAATTTGCCTACTTCTACTAGTTTTAATGAATCTGTGTTGCATTACACCTGCTGAGCATTCGACCCTAAGAATGTATAAGCTCATGAATCCAAAGGAGGACCTTGCCTCCCACAAGTAATCATGTATTATAACTCTAGAATTTTAGGAGAATTTGAATGTTTCTTGAAATCACATTGTATTTGTATAATATGTACACAGGGAAAAACTTCAAAAACTCAAACAAGTGACAACTGAATAGTGACAACTATTAAAAGAATAGGTGCATGGCATTTTGAAGTTTATATTATACCATGGGACACAGTAAAGACTCTCTGAATACAGTTAAAAGATTATCAAGAACTTTGATTGTTATGGAAAAAGTCAAAGATGAGCATGTTTTATTCTGACTGGTTAAACAGAATAAACTAGGCCTCCATCTAGCTTGGTGTTTAAGTTTTTATCTATCCCCGATACAAATAAACTCACTGATTTCTAAATTAAAATTTGTACATTAATTTATGAATACGCTTATATATTCCTTGCTGAATCAAGACTTTGGTTAGGAATTAACTCCATTTTCAATGCAGTTTATTTTTGAGTGTGATGAGAAAGTAATCTGGTGTAACATCAGAAAAAAAAA
>NW_008795138.1:6591419-6602359 GCF_000699145.1 Aptenodytes forsteri | reverse complement strand
TAAATGAGAGCCCACTACATAGACTCAGTGTCCGCAATGAAGGTCTGTGGTAACATTGAAGCAACATGTTGAACCTTTTGACCAATTCTGTACCTGAATACACAAACATTTCTGGTTATGAAGTAAGGTATTAAAAGAAATTTTGCTTAATCTGTTTTTCTTTTAGTATTAGAACAGCTCTGCCTCCAGAGTTTTGCTTAAAAGATATAGACTCTTCAATCCTATTCTCAAGCCCAATTAAACAATTACAAATGTCTCTAACTTTTTTCCCTAAGGGACAAAAAAACAACAAAACAACAACAAGAACGAGGAGATTTTGACAACCCTCACAAAGGATGGATTTTAACTGTGAATTTGTCTGGAAACAACAGAAACATTAAAAAAAGAATCAGTGGCTGTGGGAAGAAATGTGAGTAATTAGGCAGGAAATATTTGCTTTGTTCTCTTTATTCAAACCAGGAGTGGACTTGGAAGTGGTATAATTCATTTACTTTCACAGACTGATGCTAACTGATATAGGCCAAGAAGTTGGGCCTGTTAGTGTTTAAAATTTTAATATTGAACAAATTGATTTAAAACATTTGGGAATGTTTGGAAATGAAATAAGGCTGTGAATTCATAATTTAATTAAATATTTGATAACCCTCCTAATGTAACTGCCAGCTAGCTGTAAAGCTGAACATAGAAAGCAATTAGAAGAATTGTCTGGGAAACTAGATTATATTAAGGGACAGATCCTCAGCCTATGTAAATTTGCCTACTTCTACTAGTTTTAATGAATCTGTGTTGCATTACACCTGCTGAGCATTCGACCCTAAGAATGTATAAGCTCATGAATCCAAAGGAGGACCTTGCCTCCCACAAGTAATCATGTATTATAACTCTAGAATTTTAGGAGAATTTGAATGTTTCTTGAAATCACATTGTATTTGTATAATATGTACGCAGGGAAAAACTTCAAAAACTCAAACAAGTGACAACTGAATTCATTAAAAGAATAGGTGCATGGCATTTTGAAGTTTATATTATACCATGGGACACAGTAAAGACTCTCTGAATACAGTTAAAAGATTATCAAGAACTTTGATTGTTATGGAAAAAGTCAAAGATGAGCATGTTTTATTCTGACTGGTTAAACAGAATAAACTAGGCCTCCATCTAGCTTGGTGTTTAAGTTTTTATCTATCCCCGATACAAATAAACTCACTGATTTCTAAATTAAAATTTGTACATTAATTTATGAATACGCTTATATATTCCTTGCTGAATCAAGACTTTGGTTAGGAATTAACTCCATTTTCAATGCAGTTTATTTTTGAGTGTGATGAGAAAGTAATCTGGTGTAACATCAGAAAAAAAAATGGAAGGGTGATCACAGAAGGATCCTCCAGATATAAGAATATAAAAAGAGTCATATTCTGATTCCCAAATAATGCCTTGAAGAGAATAACAGCGTAAGCTGAAACTGGGAACAACATACTGACAGGAATATAGTTCCTTTTAGTCTCCATTTAGGAAACACATTATTACAAAACTATCCTGTACTCCAACAAAGTTCAGAGCCAATGTATTTTTTTTTTCTGTAACTTTTGACATATAATTTGAGAAACATAAATTTGTCCTTTAGGGATTTCATCATCCAGTTAATCCACATAAAACATTAAAGGTCACTAGGAGACATAATGAGGAGTTCAATTTCACAACAGTCATTGAAAAAGTATTAAATTTAATCAAACTTCCACTTATGAAACAGTCTTTGACATTAACTTTCAAAATTGTCCCTGGAATGTACTGGGCACTAATTAAGTGATTCTGAAATACCTCTAAGGCAAGGGAGACAAGGTTAGGACAGTGGCCCAGAAGCCAAGGCACTCAAATCTAGTTTTCACCTGTCACCTGTCTGCCTGCAAATCACTTGGGTTCTGTAGTTCTTCTCACTAGCTGTATAATTTCTTTGGATTATTAAATTTTCTTGGACAGGAACTGTCCCTTACTATGTGTGATTTTAGCATTGTCTAAAGTCTTTTCATGATCTTTTAAAATGTGTTCCTTACACATACACCTAATCGTTAAGTACCTGAATAACACTAATAAAACAGGGATTTTTAAAATAAACATCTGATAGTTCTGTTAAATTATTTTCTACTAGTAAATTTCAAAGTCAGATTTAAACAGTCACAGATTTACTGGATTACATGTGGATTATGAAATTCTGGACATTTAGGAGTTTAATTCTGCTTTTAGTTGCTATAGAATACAGCCTGTCTATTTAACTAAAATTAGTAGACCTGGTCTTCAATCAGATTTTAATCAGAGTTACATCACCGCAGCTAGGTCAATAAGTATCTATGTCACATTGAGCAATTGGGACATTAAACCAGAACTGCACTGAACAAAATAGAATTGAAACAAAACACTCATTAAGACGCATGTGTTCAGCTCCTGAAGAAATCTAGGGATAGCCTATATCCAGAAAACTTGTGTGGATTTGGCATTTTGTGTTTAATTCATAAACAGGGCATAAACTGGAAAAGAAAAACAAAACACAAACCCTAAACCAAAACAAACCCCCAAATCCTGAAATAGTATATATAGTCTATGTGATGTGAGTTTGTGTGAGAGCACAAAAAACCCTATTGTGTAGGATATTATTACCTTTCTTAGAAGGACATAGAATGATTGAGTGAGGTATTACCTAACCATCCTCCTAAGTGCTCACTGAGATGACCTAGCTTTTATTACTGTCTTTTATATCTAGTTTGACTTGCACAAAATGGCTTGCCTGTTTGAGACTGTGTATTAATCTGTAGATTTTTCAAGAGCTGTTTTATTCTATTCCAGTTAAAGAGGAAGAAGAAATTGCAAGTGATTTGTCCTTTTTTCTTTTTAGTGGAAGATTTACTGAAAGCAAAAAAAAATTACTAAAACTTGAAAATGTGATGAAGTTGAAACCAATTTGTCATTTTACACTGAAAATTTTCTTAAAAGAAAAATCTTTTACATTCAAAATATAAAAAATCTAACGAACAGCCTACACCTCTGTGCCACCTGAAATAAAGATGTCTCATGATATAATGAGTACAATACTTAGATATAATACTATGTATTACTTTAATTCTGTCCATTTTCATATCTGCTCTTTTTAAAGAAAGGTTGGTTCTCAATTTTCTCTTTCCTTCCAAATGTGAAAAATGAGTTACTAATGCATTCTATGAAGTTATCTTTTAAAAGTTTCAGTAAAAAAATATAAGAAAGAAAAGTTACCTAAAATATAGGGGGTTTGTGTTTTGTTTTGGGTTTTTTTAATAAAAAAAATAAATTCATAAGATTGGCTCTACTTCTGTGTAGAACTCTTCTCTAAATGCATTTCACATGGTAGAATCATAGAATAGTTTGGGTTGGAAGGGACTTTTAAAGATCATCTAGTCCAACTTCCCTGCCAGGGGCAGGGAAATCTTCCACTAGATCAAAGCCCTATCTAACCTGAGTTTGAACACCTCCAGGGATGGGGCATTCACAACTTCTCTGTGCAACCTGTTCCAGTGTCTCACCACCCCCATCATAACAAATTTTTCCTTATGTCCAGCCTGAACCTACCCTCTTTCAGTTTAAAACCACTGTGCCTTGTCCTGTCACAGTCCTTGGTAAAAAGTCTCTCTCCATCTTGCTTATAAGCCTCCTTTACAAATTGAAAGGCTGCAATAAGGTCTCCCCAGAGACTTTTCTTTTTCACGCTGGACAACCCCAACTCTCTCAGCTTTTCTTCATAGGAGAGGTGTTCCAGCCCTCTGATCATTTCCATAGCCCTCATCTGGACCTGCACTAACAGGTCCATGTCTTTCTTGTATTGGGGACCCCAGAGCTGGATGCAGAACTCTGGTGCGATCTCACGAGAGCAGAGTAGAGGGGGAGAATCATCTCCCTTGACCCACGCTCCACGCTTCTTTCTATGCAGTCCAGTCTACTTTCTGGGCTGCAAGCACACATTGCAAGGTCATGTTGAGCGTCTCACCAACCAACACCCCCAAGTTCTCCTCCTCAGGGCTGCTCTCGATCCATTCATCCCCTAGTCCATATTGATATTGGGGATTGCCCTGACCCAGGTGCAGGACCTTGCACTTGGCCTTGTTGAACTTCATGAGGTTTGCATGGACCCACTCCTCAAGCCTGTGCAGGTCTCTCTGGATGGTATCCCTTCCCTCAAGCGAATCAGCTGTAGTACTCAGCTTGGTGTCACCTGCAAACTTGCTGAGGGTGTACTCAGTCCTACTGCCTATGTCATTAATAAAGATGTTGAATAGTACTGGTCCCAATATGAACGCTTGAGGGACACCACTCGTTAGTGGTATCTGTTTGGACACTGAACCATTGACTGTAACTCTTTCGATGGGGCCATCCAGTTGATTCCTTATCCATCTAATAGTCCATCCATCAAATCCATATCTCTCCAATTTAGAGGCAAAAGTCTGACGGTCTGAAAGAGTACAAGAATATCATGAGTAATGCAAAAAGTATGCGTTGAGAATTTCTTCTTAGAAATATAGCAACTCAAGTAAGACAGTTTTATACTTAGACATAAATTTTAATGGCTGTGTTTTTTTTCAGTGTCCTGTTTCCTCAATCCCCCAAATTACAATAAAGCAGTTTTTGCGCCTTTTTTTTTTTTTTCCCTAAAATGGAAAAACTATAGTCCCTTCTAGACAAAAATAATTAATATTTCCATCCAGAAATCGCTGTATGTATAAGACCCTGCTAAATTCAATCACTTTATCACAACCAGCCCTCTGCAGCAATCACTCTGTAACATCCAGGCTGAGCCAGTGTTAAGCTCCCATGCCACAACCTACTGCAAGAAACACAAACACTTTTTATCATGTTATAAAATATAACCATGGCAAGCAATGTCTAAAAACTATATCAAAAACTTGTTAAAATATCTCAGAACCAAATGGGGGCTTTATGGGCCAAGAGGAAAACTAGTTTTTTGAGAAAGTGCATCTTGACCTATATCAGGTTTGGGAAGGTTGGAAGGGTGTGGGAACAAGGAGCAGGAATACAGAGCTGCAAAAGTCTCCTTGGTTCCTTAGCTGTGAGGTAGGTAAGCCTCATGCTAAGAGATCTGAGTACAGGTCAAGCAGTTTTATTCAAAATCTAAAAAGATCTACACTGATGTCTATGCCATCTCTTGCTGTTTTCATATTCCAGTGAAGAGATGGTGGTGGGTGAGCAGACTCCTGTGGCAGGTGAAGGGCATCCTTCCAGTTCCCTGTAGGATGGGTGCAGCTACTCCACTCTGAACCAGGTGTGCCATTAGCCGGGTGGGCACAAGCTGCTTTGAACCAGCTGGCTCATGAAGCAAGGATCAGTCCCAGAGTATATACCGATAACAGTATAGGCACAGTACTTATACATCCCCTTCTTAAATCTTTATCTACTTTTTAATTATTTGGCATAATAAGAAAATATGCTTGCAAATATATGCAGTGCTCATATTTTAAAAAAAATAGTAACAATACTGTAGGCTGTAGACAACATAGAATTTGGCAACCAAGCTATTAACTCTGTATCACAGACTGTTTCCTCTGAGTAAACCATAAAGTGAGAAAATACATTAACAGAAATAAGCAAAATTGGATTTATTCCACTTAATACATTTCTATCTTTATGACTCAATAATGTTGTGATCAAGGACAGAAAATTGGTGAGTGATGAGAAGCCTCTTACAGAATTAATATGAAGTACAACTTGTTTCTGGAAATTACAGAAGTCTTTAAAGTACATTTAGTCCATTTCTTGGAATACGGATATAGAGTACAACCAGTTGGCAAATGAAATATTATGCACTTAGTCCAGGACTGAAAACCCTTTTGATGCATCTTAGATCACCATGCATCTTTACAGTTGGGTTTTAGCCTTTGGCACAATGAGTCTCAAGAAATGAAATAGCACAGACTTTGCCAATCTCAAGTTTCAGTGCTAGAAAGAATGTTTTAAGTTAATCTTCCTAAATGTTCCCCTGAAGTATATCATATTCTACAGTAAATAGCAGTGATTTTTGGTGGGACAAATATACTGTTGCCTACTCATTTTACTGGACTACTATATGTCTTACTAACTGATACAATACTGATGAGTAAATTACTGCAAGATACTTCAAACCAACTTTGTACAGAAAAAAAAATTCAGATTTTCTTACTTATATGAGATTTTTTTTTTTTTTTAAATCTAAAACTATCAAAGGATTTAAGCATGTGTTTTGTTTTACAGACCCCACTAAAGGCATACCACTACAGTTGCTGGGATATTTTAAAGTGAAAACAGGACTAAAAGTCACAGGATGTAAAGTTGGAAGAGACCATAATGAACAGATATATAAAGAAAGTCAGTACAAAGCAGAGCTTCACTCAGTCATTAATTCCCTGAGTCAACTTATGAGATGATAAATGCCCACCAGTCTAGCAACTCTATTTACATGAAAGTGGACAGGCATTTCATACCGTCTTTGGCAATGTTTCTGATGTGTAAAATAAAAATGTGGCATGAACCTTATGAAGTCTGTATCCAAGATTGATGGATAGTGCAAAATACCTCTTTTGCAGCTTAGTGAATAGAGAGTCCACCTTTTGGCAGTGGCAGAATGCACAGCATCACAAAATATCCTGGGAAGATTAACTTTCAATATCTCCTAACGTTTCTGTTGCTCTTTCCTTAGCTGTATGGCATCTGAGTCCTAAATTTGCCCTTTTGAAACAGAAATGCCTTCTCCATTCCAATATTCCTCCTCTTTTCCTTCCCCCTGACTAAGGCTTAACAGGACTTTACTTTCACTGAGCAAGTCGGTAATTAATTAAATAAATTAAAAGCATAACCCTTAAGGTTTGACCTGAGAGCGGAAATTGCTCTGACCGCTCGGTGACATGGAATGTGATTACTAAAAGATTAACAATGGGAAAGACAGCTGAAGAAACCACCTGAATAGATAAGTCACAAGATGCATTTCCACTCTATTAGACCAAGAGCTATCCAGCTGGATCTTAACAGATGGTCTCAGTCTCTTGTAAAATATTAAAGTACTCCTTAATTCTATCATAGGATTTCTACTGAAGAAAGAGCCTCAATTTATTGTACTTTTACTGTTGACAGCAATAGTCCATTGAAATGGCAGTGAAAGCGTAGGGAGACACTGGGGTTACTCTGTCTCTCTGGCTAGGTGCCCACGGAGGCTAGGAAGTCACCGCTATTGTAATGCAGATGACAGACAGCAAGGCACACACTGCAACTGAATTAATTGAAAGAAATGAGCTGCATACCCAAACAGAATTTCAGCTTTAAAAATAAATTTTGCCATAATAATTAGCATCTCATGCTTCTGAGGGATCAACAGCCAAGTGAATAATTAAGCTGTGCTGAACAGAAGTAAGAATTTTAAAACAATCAGAAAGATTTGTATGCAATAGCCAGAGTTTGGCAAACCCTTTTATGCCCTTTTTTTTTAATTTATTTTTACGGAAGGAGGGGGAAGGAAGTAAGATGGTAGAAGGATTAAATAAGGAAGTATTAGTCTCCTTTGTATTTTCTCAACTCTAGTTCCAAACACCACTCTGTGACCAGAGGACTTTTCAAAGTAAATGGAATGTAAAGATTTAAATATGCAATCCATTTAAAGACATAACCTGAGACTCAACTGCATGCCAGCTTTATGAAGAATAAGTTTACTGACTTCAGAGAAATTATTCTTTATTTGCATCAGCTTAACAGAAAATGGAATTGCCCCAAAATTATGCTAAAATAAGAAGATTGAGTTTTGAATAATGACCTCTTTTCAGCCTTTTGTTCTTACTACTATACAATCCAACAGTCAAAAATACCCATAGTATGTATCCTTCTGATTCCTGGGATTTTAATTTTGGTTGGGAAAAAAAAAAAAGAGTTAATCAACAAGATCTTAGGATTAGACTATTTTCTCAGGATATTCTAACATTTCATTGTAAAAAAGGTTTATTAAAAAAAAGGAAAAGTAAATTTCTTATTGAAAAAGCATAGAGAAAGTATCTCTCTGTTCCACTCCCATACAGCTAGCTTTGTCATCTTCGAAACACTGAAGCCCCTTAATCTTGGGCAGATGACTACTAGACACATCAGTTCAATCTGTATGTGTATTTTGGCAACAAATATGATGAAATTCCATTTGTTTTTTTCTGTAAGGCACATAATGCCTTATAGTGGCTTTTTGTCACTCTCACTTCCTTATTGGTAAAACCCTGAGTGACCACAGAGACACCAGAAGCTCACGTAGGTATATTGTTTGCAAAGATTCATTTCAGCCTATATACTGATACAAAAGTGAATATAGTACAGAGGTCTGTAGTTCAGAAATATGTATACGTTAAGAAAACTGTTACACTTAATATAACCACCCCTGCATTTTGAATAGAATTTTGGGAGTCTGGATTTTCTGACATAAACGATAAAAACATACTTCATATTTTTCCATTAAATAGTATGTTATGTTATCACAAAGATTTAAGGCATTAATTACAATAGAGAAATCTATGCAATGATATGGCTTTAACTGAAAAGGATTAACCAAAAAATAAAACAGAGTTTAGCCTTCCACATTAACTGAAAGGACTAAATCTGGTGCACTTCATCTGAAGTTTGTAGTCTTGGAATTTGAATTTTAGTTGTTCATCCACAGTTGGTTAGATCCAAGGGGTTACAAGATACTGTTGTTATACTTGGATGTTACCTCCTGAGGTAAGAAATATTAGTGTAAAAACAGAGAATGAGATTTTCAGTTGGTTACTTGAGAAGTAGGAGTTTGCCACAAACAGAATTTCAGTAATCACAGGATAGGTTGGAAAGGACCTCTGGAGATCATCTGGAACAGCCTCCTGTTCAAAGCAGGACCAAATAGAGAAGGGTCTTCCAGGCTGTGTCAACCTGAACCCTGATGACCTCCAGGGATGGAGACTCCACAGTCTTTCTGGGCAACCTCTTCCTGTGTTTGACCTCCCTCACAGGGAAGTAGTTGTTCTAATGTCTAATTCAAACTTCCTGTTTTTCTAACTTGTGTCTGTTACTTCTTATCCTTCTCCTATACCCCTGTAAGGGAACAGTAACATCAATCAGCTCTCAAGGGCAGGGAGACAGGTGCTGAGGGTGAGGGCAGGGCAGCGACTCACCAAGGGATGTAGTCCCATGGTACCTGGCCAGGAGAGCAGGGCTGGGATGGGGATGATGACTGGGGTCAGCTGGGAGCCCACTGTCCAGGCAAGTCTGCAGTGACCAGGCAGGCCTGAGGCCAAGCTAGGAAGTCAAGACTGGCATCAACAAAGCAGATGACCAAGCCCAGCACGCTTGGCATGCAGCTCAGAGACCAGGTAGGAGTGCTTGAGCTCAAATGCAGCTTCCAAGCAGAGTGGGAAGGCCGTGGTGAGTCTTCTTCCAGTTCTCTCTCACTATGTTCTTCCCCAGGTCACCCATTCTTGCCATACCAGTGCTGGCCTGGGGGCACCACAGCTGAACCCTGGGGTGGGTGGTCTGCAGAGCCCATCAGCACTCATGGCCTTCACAGGGACCTTCTGTGGCAACCACAAGCAGCTAATGGGCAACGAGTAGGTTTTATGGGAAAAATGTGCTTAGCCGAGTACATATCCTTTCATTTTGATTAATAAGGAAGCCTTTTTTTTTTTTTTCTTTAAGGCATTTGGAGACTACAGAGGGAAAGACAGTGCCAAATTAGATATCACATTAATTACGCTACTGCATAGGAGGTCTATCAAATCTATCCAATATTTCCTAATCACAACTCAATACAAAACAAAAAATCACATTTTAAATACAAGTTTTTCTCCTTCTGACATTTTTGTGCTTAATATACCTGGGTTTTTTTTCCTAATTCTTCAGTCATGTATATGATAATATTGCTAATAAAAAATGAAGAGCAAATTTTTCACTGTACAAGTGTCCCTGATATTAGAAATGTTCTAGATACTATCTCAGACTTACAAAGTCTCTCATTATAGTTACTGTTTTTACATATAGGGAAAAACCTACTTCTAAATGTAATTCAATCTTAAGACTTCTTCAGCCTCTGAATACCAAGAAACAAATCCTTGTTGAATGAATGAATGGTCAGTGGCATCATGCAATGATTTTTCAGATGAAGGTCTAGCTCCAAGGAGGAAAAAAAAAAAAAGGCAAAAGACATTTATTTGCTTATTTATTTTCTACACACCCTTCTTTATGGAATAACATTTCCATATGAGTCTATTCACTAGTTTCTATTTCAAATCCTTCCCTGACATCCCCATTTTCTTGGTACCACCATAGGTAAACAGTGGTTCAGCAGCAGTCAGTATAAATCATTTTATTCTATAATTATTTTGTGAAAATTTTTTATATATTTCATAGAAATGACTTGGAACTCTCAGCTGTATAGCAGCTGACTTTATCTAATAAAATTATTTCCACCGCTATTGTTTGCCATTTTTACTTACCATGATTCAAATGTGACTGTAAACTCTTCAGGACAGGACAAAAGCTCTGTTCCATTGTTAAGCTGGTAATATACAGGTATTATCATACTTCAGATTTTCATTAGCTGAAGTTTATTTATAGTTCTTTGGAAGGCTTGTAACAATAAGTACAAAATATCATAAAATGTGTTGTGGTTTAACGCCAGCTGGCAACTAAGCACCACACAGCCACTCGCTCACTCCCCCCTGGTGCAATGGGGGAGAGAATTGGAAGAGTAAAAGTGAGAAAACTCATAGGTTGAAATAGACACTTTAATAGGTAAAGCAAAAGCTGTGCACGCAAGCAAAGCAAAACAAGGAATTCATTCACTACTTCCCATCGGCAGGCAGGTGTTCAGCCATCTCCAGGAAAGCAGGGCTCCATCACGCATAACTGTTACTTGGGAAGACAAACACCAT
>NW_008795138.1:6589366-6591276 GCF_000699145.1 Aptenodytes forsteri | reverse complement strand
CCTTGACTCTGTGTAAGCACTGCTCAGCAGTAACTAAAACATCCCTGTATTATCAACACTGTTTCCAGCACAAATCCAAAACATAGCCCCATACTAGCTGCTGTGAAGAAAATTAACTCTATCCCAGCCAAAACCAGCACAAAATGTCAGGCCAAACCAAAAATTTTCAGAAATATATTATTATGTATTATGAATAAACCTGGAAAAAAATGTTTGGTGCAAGCATAAAAAGAACTTATCTCATCAGATTTTAGAAATTAAGAACAGGAAGGACTGAAAACAATACAAACACAAAATTTCTAATAGCTCAATCATAACAGATAAAGCATTTGAGCCAAAAACTTAGACTTAAATGCCAGTAAAATAAACCATCAGAAATTCCCATAAGATTCCATAAGAATCATAAGGTTCTGCTTTGAATCCAAGTCTCATTCTACTGGTGAATACTGCAACTGCTACTGCATAAGCTTTGTAATTTTGCAAGCCTACAGCCAACACAGTTGGTTATATTAAGACTCCCCAAATAATATTATGTATGGAATTAATTACAGTTTCACTTACCTGTCCAGGAGAAAAAGCTATTCATCACTGTGAGAAAGAAAAACATATCACAATCATATCAAACCTCATTATTCCCTCAAAATTCTGACTCTTTTCTTCAACATAAATTCATAAAATCTTGTGCGCTGAAATAAAAAAAGCACACCCTTGCTTCCATCTCCATCCTTGCTTTGAGGACCTTACTGCAGCCTTTCAATACTTAAAGTGGACTATAAGGGGGACATAAGGAAGAATTTTTTTACACTGAGGGTGGTGAGACACTGGAACAGTTTGCCCAGAGAAGTTGTGGATGCTTCATCCCTGGAAGTGTCCAAGGCCAGGTTGGATGGGGCTTTGAGCAACCTGGTCTAGTGAAAGATATACCTGCCCATGGCAGGGGGGTTGGATTGGATGATCTTTAAAAGTCCCTTCCAAACCAAACCATTCTATGATTCTGTGATATAACACTAGATCTCATTCCCTCATTGGAAAATAGAAGAAAAAAAAGAGTAAAGTAACATGTATGATAAATGTGACCTACATTATTTATTGTATTGCTAGAAAACATTTTTTTATTTATTGTGAAAGGTACGGAGTAGCATCTATATAAAATGAAAATTTCAATCAATATGACCTAAAAACTTGTCTTCACAAATAATGGTTATTACTGAAAGTGAGATAGACTGCATATTATGTGAAAATTATATTGTAGAAAATATGAAATAATCTATGAAATTCTGTAACAATGACAATGAATAAGTAGAAGTTTGTTTGATATATGTTTTCATTAAATATTTGCCTCATGCTTTATGGCTTTTTTTGACAAAATTGAATGCCTTGCTAGTAATTTACAAACAAAAAGTGATCAAAACTGTTAAGAAGTTGTCGTCTTTAATCCTATAAATGCTGGGATGATCTACAGTGACATAAAAAGTTCTGAGCTTTTCAGAACAGCTCAGAAAAAAAATTTACTTTGTTTAATTATGCAGACATGTTTTAATGGAACCACAATGATACTACAGTCAATCATTTACCTATGTTGTGGTTTAACCCGGCAGGCAGCTAACCACCACACAGACGTTCACTTATTCTCCCCTCCCCCAGTGAGATGGGGGAGAGCATTAGGGAAAAAAATTAAAAATTGTGGGTTGAGATAAAGACAGTTTAATAGGACAGAAAAGGAAGGGAAAATAATAATAACAATGATAAAATAACATACAAAATAAGTGATACACAATGCAATTGCTCACCACTCGCCAACCGACCCCCAGCCAGTCCCCGAGCAGCGGCCACCCCGGCCACTCCCCCCAGTTTATATACTGAGCATGACATCACATGGTATGGAATATCCCTTTGGCCAGTTTGGGGCA
>NW_008795138.1:6578139-6589067 GCF_000699145.1 Aptenodytes forsteri | reverse complement strand
ATTAGCTGAGATCATCTCTGTGAAGCTGAGAGCTGTAGAAGGAAAAAAAAAAACCCCAAACCAATAGTCCTTGCTCATGAAAACTATACAAAGATAGTGAGACTGGTCTTTTGCAATGGGAAACTGTGAGAAAGCTATATTATTAAAATTTGCTAGCAGGAGTGTAAAAATTTTGGTCCAGCCAAATTCAAAGTTCACACTTTAGAGGGCACTAGTTTCTGTTACAGAAACCTTTTAAAATAAGATTTTATTATCTTAAAAAAGCATTCATTCAAAACAATTATTAAAAACAATCAAATTAAGAGCTTTAAGAATCTATGCAATATTTACTTAAAAAAAAATCTAACAGAAAAACAAAATGCATATTAAATGCTTAAATGATTTCCCAGGAGTTTATTCTAGCTGATAGTTGTAGCCACTTGAATCTTTTAGTTAAGAATTATTTAATCATACCAAACAAGTTTTCTTGGGGGGGGGGGAGAATAGTAAATATTTGATATTTTATTTCTAGAAAGGCATTTCTCGCATTTTGTCGGCAGATGGCAGCAGATATTCACTGAAGAGCAGAGCTTTTGCCAGTAAGATTTGTTAAACTACATGTACTACATCATATTTTTGGGAAGATCAAGTTAACTGTCATACATTTTAGTAAGAAAATGATAATAATATTTAGATAATGTTTCAAATACACATCCAAAAGAATTAATTTAATTAATTTAATGTGTTTTCCTCTAATGATTAAAACAGAGCAAATTAAGTAGACATCATATGTAGAAGCAAATGTATGTAGTTATGTAGTTTTGTAGGAGTAAAATAGTTAGGGCTTTACTTGAAGAGAGAAGATGAAAACACAGTACTGAAGTTACTAATCAGCTGACTAAATTCCTTGTGTCACAGGTGCCAGTATTTCTTATATCCGCCATTTACATTATTCCCATATTTAGAAATCCCTCTTGGTCATAAACCCATTCTAACAGATACCATGCAAAAATAACAAAAAGATCCTACTGTTCAGGATCATTCAGGGAAGAAATATATTTGTGAATCAGTTGAGACACTTCTGCTCCTAATAATTTTTTTTCTTGAGTGGAGGTTGGATTTTAGTACATCTTCCAAAAAGTAGATATAATTCTTAAGGCAAATTCTGAAGAGTCTAAGAATACACACAGCTGCAATTAGAGTTATCATTTCTGTCAGATAATTAATAGAGTTAATTTCTATGGCTATTTTTTTTTCTGAGACTGAGCAGCTGAAGTTCACAAATGTGTTTTGGAAAGAAAATGTATAGTCTAGGTATAATATTAGCCTCAGATTTTTGTGGCTGTTGCAAAAAAGAAAGGAAGATGTTGGATTTTCATATACATAGGAATAATTTTTCTCTTCATAAAGAAGGTATTGTAGGAAACACCATGGTCCTACCTGCCAGCTAACCACATTGATGCTAAGTGTTTGTAGCTGCTGACATAAATGTTGCTATGAAATAGAATTAAATTAATGGATAGGGTGATTGTTGCTGCTTTAGTAACCATAGGCAACCTATGAATGATAATGGCAATTGAGGAACAACATCAACTGAAAACAATCACTCACTGGAAAAACCTCCCCAGGAATGTGGTAGGGTCTTGAGGTTTTCAAGACACAACTGGACAGGGAGCTAGGTAATCTCATCTAGGCTCCCTTTGCCATGAAAGGTTAGGCCAGTTGATCTTTTGAGGTCCCTTCCAACATGGGCTGTTCTATGTTTCTGTGAACGTCAATATGCGGAAGTGGAAACTTTTTCTTTTTTTTTAGTTTGTGGGCCTCCTATGTGCTTTAAGTTTTCTTGTGTTTTCACACATCTGTCATATCACAATAACTGAGATCTTTGATTCCATTCTGTCACAAAAATGTCAAATGAATGTACATTAAAATTGGAGTGGGAAAAGTCTTCCCTAGCACAGAAATTCTTGACTTGTACTCAATACCTTCAGAGCTTCTCATCAATCAGTTGGGTTATATTAAGAAATATTATTTTAAAATCTTCTTTGTGGGTGAAAAACAGCTAAAACAATTAGTTCTGTTATACTGAAATTCAACATAATGAATTCTGCTGGTCTCTTGTGGCCTAAAATCCACAGTGAAATATTGCCTTCATGTAGATCACTGTCAAAATCCCTAATTTACCTCAGTCACCTTCTTTTTCACTTTTCATTTAGAATACTGGTTTCCTTGTACCAGCATTCTTTTACAAAAGTTTGGATTATGTAATCTGATAAAATTAAAGACTTTAAGGAATATTCAAGCAGGTTGTATATCTTTATATTGCATGCATTCCTTTCAAAACCATTTATTCCTTCTTATTTGTCAATACAAACATAAATATGCTTCAACTTAAGTTTCTTTATAGCTTTCTCTAATTTTTTTTAATGCACTAATTCCAGAGGTTTTGAGTTCCTGTTAAAAATTAAAAAAAAACCACCCCAAAACACAGAAAAAATGAATCCAATCATATGATATTAATCTACATAATTGTTTCTGCTTTCTCAGTCCTTTGAATATTGTGCATGCTGAGCCTTAGCTGATATTGCTAGTTCCATTGCAGTAGCAAGCAATCAAAAGTTCATACAATTCCCGTGTGGCACTGATTCCGATTTCAGTGTTAATTTTCTTTTAAAACCTCTTTATTTCTGGTGTGACACCGTACATCTAATTAATAAATAGTAATGTTTCCAAATAGGTTTTTTGCAACATTGATTTATAATAAATTCAGAGGGGAAAAAAATGGCTGGCAAATATTACTGTCTTATAATGAGCACAGTAAAGCTGAGTACAGACAATTAGAACATCATTGCCTGAACAGCTGTGCATACTAATACTGCAATTCTAAGCAAACAAAAAGTTCCCTTGGGCAGCTGCCAGCTAATCCTGGAAATACTTAGACTTTTGACATCTTTCCCTGTTGAATTAGAAGTTTCCTAGTTGTTGAGACAATTCCACCTCTGACCGTGCCTGGGTTTGCCCAAGCTTGAGCATCTTGACACCTCTGTCAACTAATTCCAATTTGAATCCAGCAGTAAGTATTCCTCTGCTTAGATGCCCTGACCTGACAAGTTATAGAGGGAGGC
This sequence comes from Aptenodytes forsteri, assembly GCF_000699145.1. Lineage (NCBI taxonomy): Eukaryota > Metazoa > Chordata > Aves > Sphenisciformes > Spheniscidae > Aptenodytes > Aptenodytes forsteri. Next base: position 6,585,963 of record NW_008795138.1, on the reverse strand, counting down.
TGTCTTCAAGGAATTCCTATCTGGAATATTTACACTTGTCAATAAAACTTCCTTATGTAGCAACTTCTTTTAGATCATTATTATGGGGATCTTAAAGTGGAGTATGTATGTGTGCGAGGGGAAAACGAGCATATTAAGAAGACTTCATAAGGGATTCTTTGGAGACTAATCTCTGACTAACCGTACTGTTGTTTATAAGGAGACACTTGTGTAGAAGTCAATTAGTCAGGATGATAAATTACCTGATATGAATGATCCAAGGAGGGAGTGTTTGTCACTTATAGAAGGAGGTTAGCTTGCTCAGGCTGAAGTTAGTCTTTGTGCTATCTGTCATTACATTTTCCCATAATAAAAGATTTGGGGATGCACAGCCTAAACTGACAGATCCTATGTCTTTTACCAATCTGGCCATCGGGTAATTAGGACTCTTTGAACAGCAATAGATTAGAGCATTCCAGATGTCAAATTTAAAACAATTTAGCTATCTAAATAATAAATATATACATAAAGAAATACAGTAAACAAAAAATGTATACAGTTTTCAAATTTTTGCTTTCTGCCTATGTATGAGCCTTCACACCATTAAAAGTTCTTATACACATTAAATCGGTGATTTATTATATTGCAAAAAACAAGAATACTTTAAAGAAAATATTACCCTTCTTGCTAGCAGCCCTTAAAATTCAGCTTTTCAATTCTGACAAGAATGTATGAAGCAAGTGAACCTTTACTTATGGTGTTGGTTTTGTTGTTTTTTTTTTTCCTCAATATAAAACCAGAAATCCTTAAAGCAAATGCATTTATTCACTTGCCTAGAAGGCTCCTTGAGTTGTTTTTTTTTTTCTACTTGGAGAGTTTTCTTTTCAATGTCATGACATTTGCAGCTGTGCTGTTTTGTAATTGTTGCACATATATCCAAAGGCTAGGAACAGCTATTAGAAAATGAAACAAATTTAATCTATTATAGGAGCTTCCTGTTACCCTACAATGATCTGTGGAGCTTATATGTCATGCAGGTTGTTGTGAATGATGGATTCAAACATAATGATTCTGGAATATACAAAAATGTAATGTTGACATTCAGTCTTCCTGAATGAAAGCAAGAACTTTTTGTCATGTTTGTGTACTTAAACTCTCTCAATGCAGACCAGTCTTTATAAGATCTACTCATGCCATAGAAGCGTTTGTTTCATATTGAACTTTTCCTATGGATTTTATTGTATAGCATTTTATGTTACAGGAGAGGTTTGGCATTAAATAAACACACTATCAGTATCCTGAACTTCTTAAAATATAATGATGGATAATAAATAGTAAAATTTACAGGGTTACAAAGAACATGCATACCATATGATGAAAATTGTCTAGCATACTTAAAAGTTTGTATTACAGCAAAAAAAGAGAATAGCATGCTGGGTGGCAAAAGTAGCAATACAATGAAGGTCCATAAAAGAGTTTATTTCAAATATTTTTTTCATTACCTAATCCCTTTTACAGAAGAGTATAACACATTACCTCTCAAAAACTTAAAGAAGTTCAGGATTGTTGGTTCACTTTGCTCACGGTAAAACATAATCAGAGAGCTTTTTCACCAAAAAAAACCCCTATCATGGTCCTTGGAGTAAAGGGGTTTATTTCTTTGTTTGTTTTCCAATGGAAAGCTGCTTATTTATGATATCTTACTGTAAAAACCTAGGGTCATTATAATATTTTATAGAACAAAAGGAAGAAACAGGGGTAAATATTGGAGGGTTTTTTCCCTTTCCATCACTGATTGTTTTCAACAATAAAATTTTCAATATTTCATCCAACCTATTTGAGAAAGACCTCAAACTTTCTTGTATTCTGTTCAAACCTCTCTGTCTTCTTTTGTGCATGTATGTGTATGTGTTGTGTTTTTTTCTTTATTCAATTTCATATCTGCTAGCAATGCTTCTATAGCTACACTTATAACCATTTTTATTTTGACATTTATTGATCTGGGGATTTAATAAACTGTTTCAGTTTAGTATAATATATATTTAGTAAGACACACAGTACATTATAGTAGATATTAAGGAAGATCTATACCTGTTCTAAACTCCTTTTCAATTTTTCAGCTTACTGAGATCCTCATTTTAACATTTTATCCAGAAAAAAACAGAGACTATACCAAATAAGCTTACCATGGTTGTCTGCCCTGGCACAGAAAGTCTGTGGGCATAGCACTATGTGTTTCAAATTTTTTATAGGTTTTCCTGTCATGTCTCTTTACAAATTCCTCAACTATGTGAACTTGCAGTGTAAGAATATACATCCATTGTGAAGGTATAACATTGCCCTGGGACCAGGCCAGAGCAGATATGAGATTTTGATTCCTATCACTTTGTCCTTGATTCTCCTTTTGCATCAGGAAATAGTAATAAAGCAGGGAATGGTGATGGGAGAGGTAATTTCTTGCCCTGGATCCACAGGATACTTCGTGCTTTCCTGCAGTGCTGTCTGATAGGTGGTATTTGCATAGCCATGTGCATTCCCTGCACATCAGCCCATTAAACCTGCTTTCCCTCTACCAGGAGCTAACAAAGCTGGCTTATTAAGAGGATTCCTCTACAGTGTCCAAAGTGGGGGTACAGGTCTGGCATAGACCTTCCCTTTACTGTCTGCTTATTTCCTTCTTCCCTGATGAACCACTCTCTCCCAGCATGTAAGAAGCGTAGAGAAAAACTTGGGTAGAGGAAGACATATTCATTAGAAATATAAAGCCTAACAGTAAGAGGAATAGCAAACATTTCTACAGTATTCTGTAGCATCAGATTAATGTTTTAGTTCCTCATTTTCTCTAAGAAATTGAAATGTTAATTTTAAAATTTTCGTTAATATAGCAACCAGAGTAATTTGAATATCCTAGAATTTGCCTGTTTATAAACAAATAATTCAGCATTAATGTTCTTAGTTACTCTTTAAGTTTATATTTAAGTTTATAATGACTACATTTTAAGCATGGTTTTTTTTTTTTAGGAAATGTATATTATGTAATCAACTTTCACTGATTTGAAAACAAACATTGTAATGACAGTAAGCATTTTACTCCTTTTTCACCAAGATATGTTAAAAACTAAAATATGTAGTAAATAATTTATATTTTTGTGGTTTATCCACTAATTAACTAATAGTGACATGAAAGTTAAATTGGTTTTACTTGATTTCAGTGATATAAGAACATATCATATACTAACACTTTAAATTGGGAAGTAAAATATAAATATATTATCTTATCTTTATATTGTTTACATATTGCTTGTCCAAACATTACTTTAAAGGGTTTTTTATATATATGTTATGTTTAATCCTTCTGTTTTCACTGTAAAGAAATATTGCATTATGATGGCAAGTTGACAATCAGAACTTCACTGACAATTTGCAATCTCAAGGTACACAACTGCAAGCAGTTACATAAGATGCCTAACTCATATGTAGAGACAATTAGGTGGTCTAACTGCTATTTAAATCCTTTTGATTACAAAATTCCGGACTCTGAGATGTAAATCTCTAAGTTCCATTGAGACAACTACTTCACATTCTGCATCATTTTGTGCTCATGAAGTGGACCTATTTGGATCATAATGATAAACCCTATTTTGAGTGCAAGTCTGATCTTTGCTTCCTATGTTTTTATCTGCCATCTGAGGCTAAAATTCTTATGTGATGTTGGTGCAGGACGAACAGTGCAGGATCTTAAATAACATGATAGCTCATCACAGAAGAGATGGGGTGACTTGGGAAACAGGCAGGGTTGAGCTGTTGTGCAACAGTCACAGAGTCACCAGCTATGTGCAGCTAACGGAAATTGTACATAGGGACAATACTCCAGTGTTAAATAAAGTAGGATCAGAGATTGATCCATTAACTTGAAGCAAAGTTTTATGGGTCAGTTTATGTACTAATTAGGGATAACTTCCCCTAGAGCAGGTCAGTCAACTCAATACTACCTGGTATTTGTCCTGTCTTTTCTTCCGAAGTCCACATAGTGCCCTTCTGGCACTAAGGTGCAGTTTGTTACGTTTTCCCCATTCAAAATAACCAAAATAGTAGAAGGCAGTGTTTCAGACTATCAGAGAAGTATATTTATAGCAGGAAACTGAGGATATGTGGCATGGCCTGGATTGCAGCGAGGGGGCATATGAACAAATGCCCCCCCCCTGGAATTTCCAAGGGAGTACTGAACCAGAGTAAATGGCACTGTTCTGGGAAAGTTTGGGTGTTTGGGTTTGGGGTTTTCTTTTGTTTGTTTTTCTAGTGGTCTGTTATCACTTGTAAAAGTGATGATATGTTCAGATGGTCAAAAGCCTTTTTGTAACTAAATAAGCATTTATGACTTTATGTTATATACCTCCTGAAATGCCACGAAGCAGTAAGTTTACAGATGCACTGACATTTTTTGGAAAAGACTACGGATAAGATTCCTGCTCTCCCATCCTTCAGAAGATGATACATAATACTAGAAAGAGATCTATACTCTTACTTAGTTGTTCTCATGCCAGAAGCTTTAAAAGATCAGTGTATTCAGTAGATCCCAACAGCAAAGTGCTGAGGGAGCAACAAGAAATGTTTAACCAGATCCTATCACACACCGTTCAAATAAATGTAATTCTAATTTTGAGGTTTCTTGCACTGTTGCTGTCTAGATACATCTACTCACAACTAGAATTTGTAATCATGGGAAGGAGATGACAAGTAAACTATAATTTAAGCATACAAGGGAGCTGAAATCTCTGTCTTTTTTCCTCAAAAGATGCTTCTTAAAATTCTCCACAGAAGAATATTGAAAGAGTAACATAGTCTCTGAGTAGGGATGATATGTAATATCTTTACCTACTTACCAAACTTGATCCGCTCTGAGTTTCTAATTCATTCAGAGGAAAGGATGTGTACATTTTATAAATCTCTGCTTTAACCCAGGTTCATCATGAAAGACTGAACCCAGATCATCAATACAAGCCTCTATATTTGCACCAGAAGCAAAAGTAAAGTAAATCTAATGCTTTGTCCATACAATGCAGGAGAAAAAAAAGGTATTATATATGTAACTCAAATCCCCTTAAGGAACGTTTGCCCCATACATCTCAAAACTAAATGTATTAAAATCTCCACTAAAATTATTTTTTAAGATACTATCCATTACAAATGACTACTCACAATCAAATTTTTGGGATGAGAAGTGCAGTCCTGTAGTACTTAAAGGAAAGCTTTGTTCACATTCCTCTGGCTGAATAGTTACTAATCACTGTATGGGAACATTTCAAGGTTAATATAATACCAGAGATGGACAAAGCCTCAGACTAAAAGGGAAGGAGAAAGAATCTCTACAATCAAATATCCGCAGTCACACCAAACAATATAGCAGGTGTTCACAATCGAAGCCTTTCATATTCCTATAACTAGACAGTCTGGATTGCACAAACATAGGTGCCTGTGCCCATGTAGAATACATGATAAGTTTATACTGCTAAATAAAAAAGGGTGAGGGAATGAGCTCAAGCAATGTTCCCTGATGATCCACACTGCTTAACTGTAAGCTCACTCATTTTTTAACTGCTCCCACTAGCTCTCTCCAAAACAAATCTGTTATAAAAGGAGCTACCCCTAAACAAAGAGGGGGGGAAAAAAACCCAAACCCACAGTGGTGCCTGTTGACCATGGGGCAAGGGAGTACTAGCTGCCCCTCTTTGGTATAGCAGTGTAGACCAGTACACTGGTATAACCAGTGCAGCTGACGCTTGAAGCACACATTAGACCTTCTCCAGACAAAATACTTAGGTTGTGGAACATCTGCAGCAAATCAGTGTGTTCCTGATGCCTTGGACCTCCTACTCAGTAGGTGTTACTGAGCGCAAAGACCGTGCTTTGCAGAATATATGGTTCTCAAGAAGACTAATTAAAGTAATCTCAGCAGACTGAAATGCTACTGGCATCTAAAAATCCTTCACAAATATTCTGACCAAATATTGTTTGAAGTGGTGCTAGCACTTCTATCCTTGCCTAAAAATCTGCATCTGCTTCTCTTGCAGTTATTTATTCTCTCTGAACCAGACAAGATCAGCTTTTCAGTTCCATCTTCTAACTGATCCTTCCAACCCAATTTAACTTACATTAACTATTGTTTACTCTTAAAAAATAAAGACATCTCAAAAGCATTGGTGAGATAGCATAAATAATATATGCATGAAGTTTTGAAAATACTGCAGTCAAAAAGTACGTCAAAGTTAATTGAATACAAACACAAGAAATTAAGATGCTGACAGAAACAAACAAACAAACAAACACAAAAAACCCACTTCATGTTGAAAAGGAGAGTAGAAACAAAAGGGGTAATGCACAGACTGAATCTATTTGAAATGGAAGAAAGAAGTCCACAAAGCTATTGAAGAATGCAAAGGCTGGGAAATATTATTCAAGGTAGTTAAAAATAGAAATGTCATTCCTTTATGACAAGCTTATCAGTTGAAAGGCACAGAATAAATAAGTTATAATAAATAATACATAATAAATATTCATATGTCCTACTCTGCAATAATAGTGACAGAGTTTTTGCTAGATTTTCAGCATTATAATTTTTCTGAAATATGTGTCATCAACATAAGGTCCTGTTTACATGTTTTAAGTCCTTCGGTATATAAATCAAACATTTCAATGTGTAAGCTTACCTCATAAATAGGTGAACATTAAATGAGGGAGAACCCAGGAAAGTTTTTATTTGACTCCCATAATCTGTAGGTTAAATAACTGAAATGAAAACTTTATAAGGTCATTCTCAGGGGTCCTTCCTGTAAAAGGTTCACAGTTACTTCCAAAAGCCACTAAAAATGAGTATTAATGCACATTTCTGTATTTATTGTAAGCTAAGATTTAATGGGTTTTCAGCAGAGGGTTGAAATTTGCTGTCTTAGTGTAAATTGTTTAAGAATGGAACTATGTGCTTTATTGTCATTACCCTCTGAAAATTTCAAAATCTTGATTCTCTTCAACAAATGAACAAATATTTATTTTACTGTGATAATTGTGGACACTCAGCTGAAACTAATTATAAATTTTAAAAAGCATGAAGTCTTTAAGTCATGCATTCTTAAAGCCTGCTTTCTGGTTAATGAAGAAGTCATGTTCATGAGACTTTTTGAGACATAATTTTGCTGCAGAACTTAAGGAGCATGGAATGTATACCAGGTACCAAAGCATGGATTTCAAATATACATACATCAGAGGTGTATCTCAGGACATCTTGCAGAAGAGCACAGGCATATGGTGGTGATAAGAGATGGAGCTGGTCAAAATTGGTTTCAGGAGTAAAAAAGAGAACAAAGGCATAGTAGCTGACATATGTAAAAGACACTACAAATTGTTAATTTGGATTAACAAGGAGCTGCAGACCAATGAGGAAAAACAAAGGTGCAGAAGCATATTGAAGAACAGAAAAATGACCCCAAGTGAATCATAGATTGAGAAAGAAGAAACTGTCGACATGACCAGCATATTTCCCGTGGTGAAGGACTGCAGATGTTCAATGTTACCCTCTCCCCTCCCTCCCCACACACATGAGAATGCAGCCACCAGCCTTAGGGTCCAGAGGAGCAGGGAAGGGTGAGCATAACACCAGGAGCAGGAGTAGTAACTGTGTGTAAAACTAGTTTTAGACTGCATTATTATTCTTTCTTTTCCTGTAACAATTAGCTCTGGACTAAAAATAGTTAGTGTTTCTACTCCTGAATTGAAAAAAGGTGTTTTAAAGTGAGGCTATTTTAAACTAAAAAAAAAAAAAAAAAAAAAAAAAAAAAAAAAGGCAAAAAG